>NW_006790519.1:232451-247012 GCF_000442215.2 Lipotes vexillifer | reverse complement strand
CCCGTGTCCCCTGCATCGGCAGGCGGACTCTCAACCACTGTGCCACCAGGGAAGCCCTGTTTGGCAAATTTTTTAATAATGTGAAGACATGTATCATTCTATATTGAATGCTGATGACACAGAATTAGAAACTTCACTTCTAAGAGACAACCAACTATATATATAAAATCTATGTCAATTTCTTTATCTATATTTATGCCTGTATATGTAGATAAACATTTATATGCATGTATATTATTAATTCAAAAATATGTCACAGATATTATTATTTCATTTCCATTACACAAGTTTAAATTATCTTATTTTTAATGGCTACATAGTATCCCATAATGTGTATGATAATTTGTTTTCTATTTCTCCACTGTTGGCCTCTTTAGTTCTATTCTTTGTATCACAGTTTGTACTGCAGTGAGTATCTTAGAAATTTACCCTTGGTTTGCTATTTTCCTTTTTTAAGTAAGTCCAAGATGTGATATTTTGGTCTTATTTAATGTTAGTTTTTTAGGGAAAAAAGGTTAAACTTTATTTACATCTTTTCTCTTATACCAATATATCATCTTGTATTTGATTTAATGTATTGTTCTACCAGCAGATGAACTAGTATGGCCACTGTAAGTTGACCAATTAAACACTGAAGACTTTGTCAGAAGAGTCTAATACTTAAATATGTGTGTATCAGGAAGTTTAAGTAAATGGTCTGTAACAAATGATCCATCCATCCAGTCCATCTTTACTTTACCTACTCTGTTAGGTATCTGGGCCATTTTAATGCATCCAGAGTTCTTACTCTTAGAATTGATAACTTCTTGGAGAGAGTGTATATATATATATATATATATATAATATATATATATATATTTTTTTCTTCAAAGAAAGACTGGAAGAAAGTGAACTTGATTCAAACTTGGAAGTTATGGTTAAAAGATACTGAGTTAGCTAACAGTGCTAGTATTTCAAAGACAAAGATAGAACTTAAAGATACTTTTATAGTTTCAATTAAAAATGTTATTAACTAACAGGATTGAGTTCAGCAGTTATAAAATAGATATGTTTAAAAGTAGGTCATGCTTGACAGACGTGTGAGAAAAATCTTAATTTTGAATATCCTATATTCAATATATGAGTTTTAATACATGTCATTATGGATATTCTGATTAAAATTCTAACCAAGTGAATGGGTACCATTGCTATGAGTATTGTTTCCTTCCAGAAATTACTCCATATGCTCAGGTTACTAGTATATCTGTTTTGGCTTCCAAATTTTAGGAGGAATATTGAGAAATTGAAAGTGGTGTGAAGATGAAGAGGAAAGATGCAAGAATGATTGTTTCTGATGAAGAGTAGCTTAGAGGTGGCTAAATACTCAGTAATTGTGATCAGATATGCTGGACCTGTGATGTAGGAGAAACAAGGCCTTTCTCAGCTTTTCAGCCAACCAATCTCTGCAAAATACATTTCACTCCTCAGTGCTTTCCCCTGTGCATGGATCATTTCTGTAGGAGGGGGAAAATGTAACAGTGACGTGCAATCAAATGCTCTGTAACTCTTGAGGCCCTTGTTGTTGGGCCTTAGAAAGGAGTAGAGGAAAAGGGATAGGTGTGAATATCCACAGGGATGTCATAGATGAATTTAAAAAATTCCATTTTAATAATGTTTGTCAGCTAAAGAGGTCAGATAATTTTTACTTTATATGTTTTTACCTTTTAGAACAATTCCATGAGGGAAAGTAGAGGACATTTTTATTACTGTTCTGTTAAATTCTTCAGTGCTAGGTTTTGGAGACAAGTGACCTTGGTAGAGGTCACAGGTGTTAGCTGTGGTAAGAATTTCATACTTTTTAATCTGGTGACTGTTCAGTAGACAGCATTGCCTTTAGAAACCCATGAACGTGTTCATATGCAGTTCTGACTGCCATTTATATTGAAGTTTAACTTTTCCAGACAGACACATAGTCTAGAAGTGAATCTCTTCTGCTCTCTGGGCTTTTGGTACAGGAAAGACAAGGTAGACAAAATCAGGACAGAACTATACCATGTATCCATCTTGCTTTCATCTCTCTCTGTAATAGCTACATTTCCTTCCAATTCATAATAGATTTCTAAGAAAAGACCACATTCCCACTGAAAATGGAAGAAAGTTCATTTCTAGAAAAGGTAGAATGAAGGATGATGACATATAAAAGGGAAGATTTGAATTAAGCATAAGGATATCTGGATAAAGTGGCAGGATGGACACTCTACTTTTGGTGGTCCCTTGAGCTATATGGAAAAAATTTTTCCCCCAGCTTCCTTCTTTGGAACTGATAGCTTCTTTTAGAGACACTGTTTTTTTTTTTTTTTTTTAAAAAAAACAGTTTATAGATGGGAAGAAAGGTCAACTTGAGTCAAAAATTACATCATAGTTAAAAGTCTCCAGGGCAGTTAGTTGACAGAAACAAGCTAGGATCATTTGGAATGAATTACAGTTTTTTATTATGGCATGAAGGGACATTCATGAGCTTTTGGATATACCCCAAGAGCACTGAATTGGTAGTCTATATTGGGATTATGTTAAGAAATAATTACTCCAATTATTATTAACGACTTTCTGGTTGCTCATGACATGTTATTCATTATTGTTTCCGTATGAAACCTTATCAAAATAGTTAGGTAATCCACTTCTGAGGTAGCCCTTCGTTGAAATGTCATTTCTTTATTCTTAAGTGCAATCTTGCCGCCATGGAATGCTCATCATATTCTATATTCATATCCTTATCATAATATATTAATGGTACAAACTAAACATTTAAATTAGAACCACAGTTTTGATTTATAGATAGAGGAAAAATAAATTGTTCTGATTTTCTGCCATGAACCCTTTTGGTTACTATAAAGACAATTTAAAAATTCCTACCATTGCCTTGGAAATCATATAGACTACTTTATGGGGTTGTCTCTTTTTTTTTTTTGCGGTACGTGGACCTCTCACTGTTGTGGCCTCTCCCGTTGCGGAGCACAGGCTCCAAACGCGCAGGCTCAGCGGCCATGGCTCACGGGCCCAGCCGCTCCGCGGTATGTGGGATCCTCCTGGACCGGGGCACGAACCCGTGTCCCCTGCATCAGCAGGCAGACTCTCAACCACTGCGCCACCAGGGAAGCCCAGGGTTGTCTCTTCTTGCTCATGTATTTATTTATAAGGCTCATGCCTTATGACCACTTTCTTTGGCTTTCACTGCTAAAGGAATATTTTCCCCAAGTAGTATTTTTTTTGAAGTAATTTTCTTTAGTATTGACCATGCGTTTTTGAGGTTCCCAAGGGTAAGAGGCAGTTTGGGCTTGTCCACTTACTATGCTGCCACTTGCTGGCTTTGTGGGGGAGATAAGGATATGATAAATAGGTAAACCATTACAATATAGTGGGTTAAGTGTTCCAGAGGAGGTATGGTGAAAGGCAGAAGGGAAGCTTTGACAAAGATGCTCCAAAATTTTCAGGATATTTGAAAAGGGAAAAATTTGGAGGTGTAAATGAGGATACTGTTGGGGATGTGGCCCTAGCAAGGCCTAAGAGAGAAAATGACCCCGGGCTGAGACTTGAAGAGTAATAAAGAGTTCATCTGGTAGTTAGCACGGAAGTGGGTGGAAGAGGTGGAAGGCCATCACAAAGCGAAGGAATGGCCACAGCATGAGCTGTGGGTAGGCAACTGAGATACGCAGGGAAAGCTTGGAATAGCTGGTCTGCGTAATGCATCCAGGAGCTGAACTGAGTCATGTAATAGAAAGTATAGCTAACTGGCCTTATGGCATCATCAATTTGGCTTATTTACAGGCTTCTAATACAAGTTGGATCGAAAAGAAGGTTGGACTAGGTGACTTATCCAGTCTTATCAGAGAGCTAGAGTGGCCCTGAGGGTTTCCTTCAAACTGAGTGTTGCTCAGTTCCATACAGTTGATCCCAGTCTCTAGAAGGGTGGGTGCTGGGGGCGTGGAGGTAGAGTTGGTATCCTGGGAGATGTGGTGTGCAGGAAAGAGCAGGTCCTGTGCTCTGGTCCTGGATGTTAACCAGATCTCTTGGGTAATCGCTTTTGGTTTTGATTCTTTTTTCCTTTATTTCCAAAATGAGGGCATTGAAGGATCCTCTCAGAGGCTCACTCATTCATCATCCGCCATATACTTATTGCACACCTACTAGTTACCCAGAACTCTGTCTTCTTTAGATACAGTTGAGTGGAATAAAGCTCAGCTCCCATAGCTCCAACTATAAGGAGAGGTGAGGATGAAAAGACAGGCTGGGAAAGAGGGATTTTCAGGAAACTATGCCATAAGAGCATTTAAATTCTGTAACTAGACCTAATTTGTGGATGGCCAGGATGACAGCTTCTATTTACTTCTTACTATATGCTGAGTGCTACACTTAGTATATATATATTCATTTAATACCATTACCCTTTGGGGTGATTATTTTCATTTTATAGATGAGGAAAATGAGATAGAAAGGGTAAGAAAATTACCTAAGGCCGCACAACTAATAGAAGTGCTCAAAACTCAGGTTTGTCTGACTTCAAAGTGGATTCTAAAACAGTGATTGCCAAGCCTGCTTGTACCTCCTGAGTGCCCCACTCCAGATCTAAGGAATCAGAATTTCAGGAAGTACAACAGAGATACGTTTATTTTTAAATAGTCCATCAAGTGAATTCAATGTGTAGTTAGATTATGGAAATCTTAGATAAAGATTTACACAAAATGACAGGAAAACCTACTGGTTGGATAAGAGGCTAAGCAATTGAAAGGGTAAGAAAGTATTATGGTTTGGAAAGAGTTACATAAAGCATCTGAATTCACATCTCTTTTCTGGAGAGTGACCTGCCCTGTTCTGTTCTCAGGGAAGTAACAGCAAAAGGATAAATGGAGGCCTGGGTTCTAGTCCTTTGTGTCTTTACGGACTAACAGTGCAAATAGAGGCAAAAAGGTTGGCCTGGATGATATGTAAGGCCCCATGAAAGAGCTAAGTTCTATGATTATAAAATATGTAAGAATTAGGTGTTGTATTGGCTTCATTTGGTTTGATTAAAAATATTTCCTTGGAGGAAAAGAGTCCATAAAATTGACCTTAATGAATACAAATTTACATACTTTTTGACAAACGCAAAATGCCAAATCACAATATAAAATCTTTAAACCTCTATGATAACATTTATTTTTATTTTTTCCTGGAAATGACTAATTGTTGACCCACCAAGAGGTAGCTAGAAAACGGACCAATTATTACCAATTATTAAAGCTTACTATTAATACTACTCTGGCCTTTTCAAATCCCGTTGAACACCAGTTTTGCATAGATATTTACATGTAGAATGTCATTTTATATTTCCCTAAAATTGCTGAGTTGAGAGCAAAATGTTCATTTGAAAGTTAATTTACCAGAAAAAGTAGTTTTCAAGTCCTCTCTAGAGTCAACTATTTCAACAGAATTTTGTTACAATTTAATAGCTTTGTCAAGAACTTGGATGAAAATGAGGAAACGTGAATTTGTAAAATATTCAGCTAAGGTAAAATTGGGAAGGAAAAGTATCAAAATACGGCATTCACACCCAGTATAACATAATGGGCTGACACCAGTAAATTCTTACATTTATGTACCTGCTCTCTCACACCTCTCTTTCTTTGTTGCTTGATAGCAAGTCATGTGAGAAAATTGTTGCAAACACAAGATGAGCCATTATGCCGCATGGTCTTAGAATCAGCAGCTCTTAGAATCAGCAGGCCTTGGACTATGTCCTTGGTGAGGGAGAGCATGATCTTAAGTATTGAATTCTGGTGAATGGGGAAAGGTCACTGAGATGATGAGGGAGTCTTAAATGTATATCAAGAATTTTAGAGGCCTAAAGAATTGTGTTTAGCCTGAAGAAAACAAGATTGAGCTAGGAAACCATCCTAGTTTTACCTTCAGTATTTTTTGTTTTTGTTGTTGTTGTTTTTGTTTTTTGTGGTACGCGGGCCTCTCACTTCTGTGGCCTCTCCCATTGCGGAGCACAGGCTCCGGACGTGCCGGCTCAGCGGCCATGGCTCACGGGCCCAGCCGCTCCGCGGCATGTGGGATCTTCCCGGACCGGGGCACGAACCCGTGTCTCCTGCATCGGCAGGCGGACTCTCAACCACTGCGCCACCAGGGAAGCCCTTACCTTCAGTTTTTTAATGTCTCTTTAGGAATATTGTTATCCAGAGTAGCCTGGTGGGTAGAAGTTACAGAGACACGGATTTCATGTAAGTGTAAGAAAACAAAATAGAAGTTCTTGACAGTAGAACAGTCTGCTGTCTCTGGACACATTCAGCAGAGGGTGGGTTACCTTTGGTCAGGGCTGTCATAGAGGAGGTTAGTCACTGGGTGGACGGTGGGATGTGGGTTAGACCCTTTTAGTTCTCCAATCTTAGATGTATATGTTTTAGGAAATTATTTAGCAAAATAAATTTACTGATAAATATTTAGTTGAAACTGAATCCCTTCTATATGTAAGGCTCAGATATAATTACCATAAAATGTAGTCCCTGTCTCAAACAAAATTTGACTTCTGTGATGATTAACTACACAAAGTACTGTCATTGCCCAAATTATGTCCTTCCAATTGGTTCTCCACACTTCATTCAGAGTTATCATTACCAAATACTAATCGCTTCTTACCACCTCCCTACTCAAAACACAGTGCTCTGCATTGACTTTAGGATAAAGATACACGTTCTTAATATGACCTACCAAGTCCACCAAGGTCTAGCCCTACCTGCTTTTCCGGTTTTATGTTGTACTCCCCTCCACTTCCAATCCAGCCATGTTGGCCTACTATTAATTTCTCGTGTATACACCAGGCTCCCATTTGCCACACATCCATTCTCATGCTGGGTTTTTCTGCACAGATGTCCTTCTCATTCCTAGATGACTTCTGCTCACCCTCCAGATCTCAGTTCACTTTTCACTTATCAAGGAAGCCTTCCTGACCTTCCTATTCAGATTGCATTTCCTGTTAGGCCTGCTCATACTCTGTATTTCTCATTCGCAGCATTGGTCACTGTGTACTGGTTACAATTTACATTTGATTATGTAGCTATTTGATTAATATCTGTTTCCCCTACTAAAATATAACATCCTAAGGAAGAAGGCATTTTTTGTTTTTAGTTCACTATTGAACTCCTGGTGCCTTGTGATATGTGCATATCGTAATAAATATATCTTGAATGAATAATGTAAGTGGAATAGATAACACTTACTATGGAAGCACAGAAGAGACCATTTAGAGGAAGGATGTGATACAGTGACCCTAATCAATAAATTAATTTTATATAGTGCTTGCATTTTTTAGACCAGTTTTACTTTTCACAAAAGTCTTGCAAGCTAGGATTATTATACCATATCATATTATATTATATTAATTTTATGGATAAGAGAATTTTATTCCTCTCAACTTTACGGATAAGGACAGTTAGGTAGCCCAAGAAGAATAGTTATTAGGAGATTTAAGATTAAAAAAAAAAAAAAAGTGTTTGAGATTTTAAGAAAATGACCATGCACTTGTTATACCCAGATATTACTTTCTTTTATAACTTGCTTTAAATGGCATACTTTCTTATAGGGCTGTCTTAGTTCAGGCTGCTACAACAAAATACCATAGACTGGGTGGCTTAAACAACAAACATTTATTTCTTTCAGTTTTGGAGGCTGGGAAGTCCAAAATCAAGGTGCCCGCAGAGTTGGTGTCTGTTGAGAGCCCTTTTCCTGGTTTGCAGATGGCTGCCTTCTTGCTGTATCCTCATGTGGAGGAGAGAGAGCAAGCTCTGGTCTCTTCCTCTTCTTAATAAGGGTGCTAATCCCATCATGGGGCTCTACTCTTATGATCTTATCTTAAGAAGCTAATTACCTCCCAAAGGCTCCACCTCCAAATACCATCACGTTAGGGTTTCAACATATGAATTTGGGGGAACGCAAACATTCAGTCCATAGCAAGGACCAAACTGTGTATTATTTATACATATTCATCTAAAATAGACTTATAGCTTAAAAAATTACGCTTGGAATTTTCAGTTAATTATGTTTGAGACCTTCACAGGTAAGAGGTGAAAGTAACGCTGCCATCTAGTGATAACGAACCTGAATGAGATTTGACAACTGGAGTAGCAGGTTGAGCTCTCTAGGAATGGTAGAACATGTCATCCACATAGAATGGGCTGGGCACATAACATAGGCAGTCATTTCTTTTTAGTGAACATTTGAAGTAGCTGATTCTTATGAAGGTCATGAATTAATAATGACTAAATAAAACAAATCTTAGCTGTAGACTATTACCCATCTAGTAAGTAGATAAAATGGTTTCCTATGATTGTGTCACTTAACTGAGATCTGTCTCCATCTTCTTACCCTCTTGACTGCTTCTGAATGAGGGAGTTTTGTACTCTGATAACCTAATAAAAAGAATTTTTCGTCTTGGTTTAAAGAGCTAAATATATTCAGGAATAAATATACATGAGGAAATGGGTCCTTGGTAAAATTTCCAGTTAGATTTTGCAGCATCATAAGGAAGAAGTGGAATGCCAAAATAAACTCCATTCATCCTAACAGGACACTTAAAGCCACTTTGAATTAAATTACTGTATGAGTTAATGTAAACACAGCAATAAAACACTTCCAGACGTGCAATAAATGGTTAGAAAATGCAAAAATATAACAATGCTCTTTAAAGCACTAAACAGCAAAGATAATTTGGATAATTTATTTGTAGCTCTTACGTCCTGAACGTATATGGTAGAATTTAGCTGATATGTTTTAAGTGAGTTATTGTCCTAGTACATTAAAATTACAGATAAAATTATTATCCAAAAACCCTGGAGCTAAAATTTTCTTGTTACATGCAGATGCCATATCAAAAAGATATAATTATTCCTTCTCTCGAGGCCTAAACAACAAAACCTACCACTTTGAAACGATATTAATTTTGCTCATTGAGGTGAGAAAATTATACTTAACATTTTTTTAGATAGTCCAGTGAGGATTATTTCTACTTGTCCACTGACTGGCATACTCATTGAACTGTGTCCCTGAGGTGTTCAAATTCGTGGTATAGAAATAGTCTCACTGGAAATATCAATTACTTTTTATATAACTCAATGAAAATTGTGGCTTTCCTGACATGAGTTATTACTTCATCTCCCTTTCAGGAATAATAGTTCGTATGCTGACAATAAACACTGTGTAACAGAGTTGTTATTTTGCCAGGAGTTAAGCTGGGAATCTCAGGGGCATAAACAATTTCAAGATAAGAAAAGCATCTGACTTACACCAGTTTCTTAGTTGATATCCTTAACATAAAGTAGTTTTGTGTTTATTTTGGGACAAGTGCACAGATATGACCCCGTCTCTTGTTTTCGTGTGATACATTCATCATATGAAGAATGTGGCTAGTACCAGACAACAGTAGATGTCAATCTAGCAAGAATTTGATTTAAAATTAGTTGCCAAAAGTATTGGATCATACCAAGGGGACTGATTCTTTGAAAAATATGTTGAACAATGTGATTATTATCAGCTTTGTATGAGGCACAGCTGATCTGGGATCTCTCTTGGTTTTGGTTTGGGGAAGAACTTTTATTTTGTTAGCTAATTTACAATGTGTTAATTTCTTCTGTATAGCAAAGTGATTCCGTTATGCATGTATGTTATACATATACATGTATTCTTTTTCATCTTCCTTTCCATTATTTTTTATTACAGGATACTGAATATAGTTCCCTGTGCTATACAGTAGGACCTTGTTGTTTATCCATTCTACATATAATAGTTTGCATCTGCAAGTCCCAAACTCCCAATCCATCCCTCGCCCACTCCTCTCTGCCTTGGCAACCACAAATCTGTTTTCTGTCTGTGAGTCCATTTGTGTTTCGTAGATAATTTCATTTGTGTCATATTTTAGATTCCACATATAAGTGATATCGTAGGGTATTTGTCTTTCTCCTTCTGACTTACTTCACTTAGTGTGATAATATCTGGGTCCATCCACATTGATACAAATGGCATGATTTCATTTTTTTATGGCTGAGTAATATTCCACTGTATATATGTACCACACCTTTATGGGTCGGGGAGAACTTTAGAGGAGGAGTTCTTAAGATGAACCCTGAAAGATGGGTAGAGTCAGTAAAGTGAAGAGCTTAAAGGCAGGTGCTGGTGTGGAAGGGAGTTGTGGGGAGGCTCAGAGTGTTCTAGAGAGAGCACAAATGAAAAACCTTTGTTTTAAATTCTTGGTACCATACCAGTGAACAAAGGATACAACACTGCACCTGTGTGGAGGTACAGAATATACTGAAGACTCTCTAGGGCTCTTAACACCCAGAACAGTCCAGGGTGGGTACGATAAGAAATTGACCTTGCACTGAAACAATGTAGTGAGGTGATTGGAACACTAGTAGAAATGAGAGGCTAAGTTTTATGGCAGTGCGGAGCAGAAAGAGACCGCTTTCTCTTTTGGTGAGAGAGAAAGTGGAGGGTTATTCAGGTCTCTTGAAGGAGTTGGCACTTGCCACAGTCCTGCCAGGTGAGGTCTGCTTGTAGTTTACTTTTGTCCTTGACTGTGTTTTGCCCCTTGCCTTATTTGTTCAGCTAGGATTGTGTCTAAGCAGAGCCTCCGCATCAGTTCTTAACCTCAACTGCAGCCTTATCCTCTTACCCATGTGCCGGATGCTCCTGGCTTACCTTCGAGGATCCCAGAAGGTAAGAAAAAAATCCGTCACTGATTCCAGCATAGAAATCAAGTGTAAAAGTGGCACGTTAGTCCTACTTAGTTTGCGTGGTGTGACTTTCTGCTGGAGTGATTTCTTCAAAGATGATAATAAAGACCACGTCGCATGTCAAGGTGATCAGTGAGCTATTCTACAACAGTAGATACGGGCAGAGGATAACAGAGCATCAGGCACTGTGCTAACATATATAAAATTCACATATATTGAATACTTGTGAATCCTCACATGATTCTGTGGGTACTGCAGATGAAGAAACTGAAGCCTAGGGAGTTTAAGTAACTTGACCACGACCTTGAGACTAGTGAATGGTAGAGCTGAGATCAGCCCCAGTTCTGAGCTCCTTCTCATTCTTCACTGAGAGCTTGTAGTTTCATTTAATTAAATTCAAGTGAGCAAACTAGAGCTGTGTGGACTTTGATTAATATACAGGATGACTGCTGGTATTGGTGTTAGTTTCTTAAAACACATACCTGTTTTGAGCTATGTAAAAGGCTTGAAATAGATTTCTTGATTAAGACGTGATATCATATATGATATTTAGTAGAAAACAAAGGATTTAAGAAAACAGAAAAGCCCTTTGAAAGTTAAAATTCATCTGAAATTGTTTTTTTGTTTTCTCTTATCCTCGTGTGTGTGTGTGTGTGTGTGTGTGTGTTTGTGCGATATATGTGTGTTTATTCCTTTCTTCAGTAAGATAGTTAGGCACTGCTGTATCGATACCGATATTTTAAAAGGAGTTGTTAACATGAGATCATTTTGATGTTCTGTGAAGTTCATGTGAGTGGATTTACTGTGGTAAAACTTCTCAACCTTTTCACATAATTATATTTAGAAACTCTTTGCTTTTAATGCAGTAATTTGTGGAAATAACTCTTTCTGTAGGTTGCCAACTATTGCGAAATGCTAGGTTTTGATCCCTGTGGCTGGCCATTGGCTTGGTGTGAAGAGAAGATAAATGGCAGGAAATGAAAAGTGCCCACATAAGTCTCTCAGTATTTAATAAGTCTTAAAGAATTATCCCCCAGTGTGAAACATAGGTACTCAAAGATGCTTGACATTTTATTTTTGTGTAAGAACAAGCAGGCATTTAAACCTGTAGATAAAATTGCTTCATTTAAAAATAATCTTATTTTTTGACCACAAAAGGAAATTGTATATATTGTAAAATTAAAACATTCCAAAAATATGCAAAGTAAACAGTGATGGTTCTCCTAAATGTTCCTCTGCCAGAACAACCACTATTTGAGATAAATGCCTGCAAATATGTTAACATACATAATGTCATTAATTTTAAACAATACAGGATCATAGTTTAGTTTATGTGTTGTAACTTTTTTTACCTAACAATATATCTTGTGTATGTTTCCATATCAATAATAAGCCTTCTCACATTCTCTTTAATGATTTGAGTGTTCCATTGACTAGGTATAGCATACTTCATCTCACCAATTTTTAATTGATAAACCTCTGCCATATTTACAAAGACTCATGCATATATCTTATTTGCTGCATCATTTTTATTATATTAAATGCTTTTTATTTAGGTTCCAAGCAGGAGAACCAGAAGATTGTTGGATAAAAGTAGAACATTCCATACAACCTGTGGTGTGACTATCTGTATTTTCTCAGGTGAGAAAACCAAAAGATGTTAAATGTTATGTTAAAATAGCACATTTTATGAATGATATTTTTATTATTTATGGTTTTCTTATTATATAACTTAATTTTCTCTTCTGTGTATTTAAAGAGATTTATCTAGTGATGCTACAGAAAATGGGTGTGTTTTATAGATATATATATAAATGTGCAAAGTTTGACCCCCAAGCTGGTAATGATTATTTTCTAAAAGTAAGTAATTTCATTCAGAAAGATTGGAAGAAAGTGATTAAAAGCTTTTTAACCTCTAAAAGTAATGATATGACAGAAACTTAAATGTGTGAAAATTAGAATGTGAAATACGCATTCACAGAATATGATTCTATCAAAATTGTATTTGTTAAGTGTTTCTTTGATATTAACGCTTGGGTAGAAAAGCAAATGTCAAAATTTGTGGAAATTTATCCTTCTCAATTCCAAGTTAAAATATGAAGTGAGAATCTTGTGGTTTTTAAGAGTCATTTTAAAAGAAATTTTTATCCTGAGCATTTATATGATACTTTTCAAATTTTTGAAACAGAAATTAATTAACGTATTAAGTACAGGTACTCTGGAGACAGGTTTTGTAGGATCTATCCCCGGCTGCCCTTCTGCCTTACTAAGTGACATAATCTCTCTGATCTTCGGTTTGTTGTCAACTGTAAAATGGATCAACAGTAGCACCTATCTCATGGTTTTAAGACTAAAGTAAGAACATGCCTATGAAGTTCTTAAGATAGAATTAGTTATTATAATTTACAACCTCAAGGGTAAATTATCTCAGTGGCATAGCACCTGACATTTTCATCTGTTCATTATTTGATAGGACATAGGTGTTTTGATACTTGGGACATTTGATCTGGACATTTGTGTATGGCCATTTTGAATCAGAAGTGTTTTGCTATAGCTATTGCCAAGAAATCATTAAACTTTAAGCTTTTCAAAAATTGCCAAGTACTGTTGAAACAGGCATCTTCCCAGTGTTTTATCCCTGAACATCTTCCCACTGGTAGTTCCCACCCTGGAAGTGAGAGATGCGGAGAGGCTCAGGGATGGGCTGAAGACTCCAGTATAGCTCAAGGCTAAGAATGGAGTAAGAGTCCAGGATATGATGAGGACCAAGGGTGTGGCCAGGGTTAGTGTTGGATTAGAGCTAGAGAGAGTGAAAGGTCAAAATGGAGGATTGGGAAACGCTGGCACACTCATAACTTGATTTGTTCTAAATGGGAGTTGTGTCCAAATATTCTGTTCAGTTGGAGAACAGCTGAGAGACTCAGATAGTGTGGAGTATTGCCATGAATGAGTATGTATTCCAGAGCGTTTGCCTTCTGACACTCACTAGGGGTCTGACTTTAGGTAAGTCACCTTTCTTAACCTTAGTTTTCTTATCTGTAAAATAGGGATGAGGGAATTCCCTGGCAGTCCAGTGGTTAGGAGTCCATGCTTCCACTGCAGGGGGCCCGGGTTCGAACCCTGGTTGGGGAACTGGGATCCTGCAAGCCGAGAGTTGCAGCCAAAAAAAAAAAAAAAAAAAAAAAGAGAGATGATTCTACCTACCTCATTGTTTTGTTATGAGAATTAAATGGGGAAATCCATGCAAAGTGCAATGCTTTCTCTTGCCTAAAATTAGAAGCCCTGAAGTCTTTTAACCTAAAAAGCCTTTTAAGGAAGGTGAATATATCCCTTAAGGCTGTATCTCATACAGCTGTTACCTAGGACGTTTTTTCAGAGAATTCAGAAAGAATGGTAATTCCTCTAAGGATGCCCTTGCACTTTTGAGCCATATAATATGTAATGAACATATAAACCTTTCATTTAAAATGAAGGAGCTTTTTTCCTATAGATTTTAGAAGTGCTGAAGCTATAGGACACAGACAGTTTTGCTTCTATAATGTTTTATATCTGTGCCATAGTTGAGTCTCACCTAGACACCCTTTGTTTATTTCTTTGGAACCCAGTCCTTGCTTGTTAGTTAACCCACTTTCAGTTTCCTGTCCATTTTTTTTTTAACATCTTTATTGGAGTATAATTGCTTTACAATGTTGTGTTAGTTTCTGCTGTATAACAAAGTGAATCAGGGGTACATATACATATATCCCCATATCCCCCCTCCCTCTTGCGCCTCCCTCCCACCCCTCTAGGTGGTCACAAAGCACCGAGCTGATCTCCCTG
>NW_006790519.1:214931-232441 GCF_000442215.2 Lipotes vexillifer | reverse complement strand
TTACGTGGGACTCTCACTGCTGTGGCCTCTCCCGCTGCGGAGCACAGGCTCCGGACGCACAGGCTCAGCGGCCACGGCCCACGGGCCCAGCCGCTCCGCGGCACGTGGGATCCTCCAGGACCGGGGCACGAACCCGCGTCCCCTGCATCGGCAGGCGGACTCTCAACCCCTGCGCCACCAGGGAAGCCCCCTGTCCATTTTTTATGGGACCCTTTTCCCTCCTCTAATTTGGCCACTGGAAGGAATTTAATCCTTTAAATAACTTTTAGGTTATTTAGCATTCTAGCCCTTCCCTCTCACTTTCATTTGTCTTTGTGTGTAATTTGGAACTCTTGGCTTACCTATTTATATCTCGTATGTTAGATTGGAGGGGTCATAGAATTTTCTAGTTTCCAGGCCATGTCTACTTTTGAATCTCAACACTCCATATATCAGTGTAAATTGTAATCATTTCCTAAGCAATTTAGGTTCACTTATCTCATTAAGTCTCTTATTTCTGTCATCACCATTTTACAGAGAAGTAAACTGAGGCATCAGTAGGCAAGCAATGTGGCCAAGAAAACAGGTTCTCTAACTAATTAAATATTGTTCTTTCCCATACATTACAATGTGTTGTTAACGTTAACTTTATTTCACCTACAAGGAAAGGTTGGGAAGGGAGGAGGGTATTACACTTCTGTGCATGTCCCTGACCATGCCGAAATGGATTTGTCTTCAACTCTCTAATAACTTCCTAACACTTTTATCTCTAAGTCAGTTGACTACTCATTACTGTGCCATTGTAGGTAGGTTATTAAATGCTGATCGTCATCTTCCTGAGTTTTTGTCCCATGAAGTGGTTACTAACACTTTTGCTATTGGGTTTAAACACTATGACTTGAATCTGTGGATTGTGAAAAATGTTAACTGGTTAAAAGCCTTTTCATGGGCCTATATTTTAGGTTGAGTGTCAGGGAAGTATACAAGATATATAACAGGTTTGGAGCTATGGGAGAAGTGAAAGATGTGGAAAATCTAAAGTACAGCGGTTCCCCCTTATCCATGGGGGGATGCTTTCTAAGACTCCCAGTGGATGCTTAAAACCGAGGACAATATTGAATCCTATACACTGTTTTTTCCTATACAAACATACCTGTGATAAAGTTTAATTTATAAATTAGGCACACTTAGAGATTAACAACAATTACTAATGATAAAATATAACAATTGTAATAAAAGTTACATGAACCTGGTCCCTCGTCTCTCTCAAAGTATCTTATTGTACAAATTTAATGCCTTTTCCATCTTAACTAAACATGAGTTGCAGTTTGAGGTGTGACAGCAAAGTGAGCACGAATTTCTTTTTTCCTTCCACTTTCCCAGATAGACGATTCATTGCTAAGGATCTTAGCAACCTCAACATATGAAATTTTGTTCTTTCCTTATTAAGTCGAGAACTTTCACCTCTTCATTTAAAGGAAGCACTTTACGGTATCCTTTGGCATAAGTGAATTGCCAGTATCACTACTCTTGTAGTTTGGGGCCATTATTAAGTAAAACAAGGACGACTTGATCACAAGCACTGCAATACCCCGGAAAGTTGATCTGATAACCAAGCCAGTTACTGAGTGACCAACGGGTAGGATGTACTGGACAGAGGGATGATTCACATGCCGGGTGGGATGGAATGGGATGGGTGGAGATTTTATTACACTCAGAACAGCATGCAATTTAAAACTCATAAACTGTTTATTTCTGGAATTTTCCACTTAATGTTTTCAGACCACAGTTGACCACAGGTCACTAAAGCTGCAGAAAGTGAAACAGTGAATAAGGGGGGATTACTGTATTCAGAAGCTGCTTAAATGAACAAATAATTCCCATATTATTATACACATATGTGTGTGCATGTGTGCCAGTGTGTGTATCTAACTCTTGACTTACTAGGGTTATTTTATTCTGGCCTTTGAAAATTCTGTTTCTTTACATTATTTCTCATACTAAAACTGTCTATAATTAAGATTCTTTGTGCTTTTAAAACTTCCCTTTTAATTGAACATTTTATTGCATACAAAGCTGTCAAATTGTGACCCTGTGTTTACTTAAGGAGAGGAACTGACTCCCTCTTATAGAGCATATATGAAAATCCCAGTGATTGGTGTGATTCTATAGGTGTGCACGTGGCCGCCCACCTGGTGAATGCCCTCAACTTCTCAGTGAACTACCATGAGGATTTCGTTGAACTGAACGCAGCAAGATACCGAGATGAGGTGGGTGGTCTCTGTCTTCTCATTTTCCTTTCGCTCGTCGTGAGATGACTAGTAAGGGTCTGTGATTTTTACAGAAAATTTGTACCTTGCTGCTCCTTTTGAGTGCTTTTAAAATGCACTTGTCAAGTTGAGTTTTATTCTTTTCAGTAGGAAATAGAGGTAATTACTATTTCACAGTCTCTCCCGCCGAAAATGAAAGTTCAGAGAGCGTCTACTTTTTATATTCCGCAGTGTTCAGAAAGTTTTGCCACTCAGGTCTACCTTCTGCCTCCCAACAGCTTTTGTCTAATTCCTGTAGCTCAGTGGAGACTGTTGACGGTGCCATTACAGGGTAAAAATCCTTCCGTAACTCATACAGTGCTTTGGGGGAAAAAAAGGCAGAAAAGAAGGTTGACTATTTGAGGATCCTGGACCATCAGTTGATTTGACTTAAAAATATTATTGAGTTTTAATGCTTTACTCTGTTTTATTTTGTTTTTAATCCTTATAGTAGGTGACCTTGAGCTGAATTCTATAGTGGGCAGTATCTAACTTAGGGGTGCTTTTCTCCATGTGAAGCTGCCCATGAAATGATATTATATGTACAGGGTGCTGGGCTGGACCAATGAACAACACACGCACAGCCCTAGTTAGGTGTGTGTTGCTCAGCATTTTCATCGTGTCCTCAGGCTGCCTCTGAGTCCCAAAGCCAAGACTGCATCAACACCGAGATGTTCAGGGTCCCATGTGATCAGAACCCCACCCCGTTCTGCTAAGTGTGGTAGTGATTTAATGGATTGTTCTCCATCTTCCCCTTACATATCACCAGAGTTCTCTAGATTAATACTGCTGTGACCACGTGCTTGACCTCCCTTCCAAAACAAAACAAATGTCAAAGTAATGACAAACAAGCATAGACATAAATCACAAAACCAAAATAACAAGCAGCCCTGGATAAATCCCATAACTATACCAGTATTTTTTAAAACACCAATGTAATTTCATTGATCTGGGTTAGGGCCAGGCACTAATATTTTTAAAAAGCTCACTAATGATTGAAGAGTGTGCCTAACATTAAGAACCATGGAAAAGTCTAGCTCCTTAGCAAGCTGGTGGAAGCTCTTCACATGTAATGATTTCACAGCAAAGCTTCCGTCTCTCCCTGTCTCTCATCACTTCTCTCATTCGTCTATCCTCCTCTGCCCAAATCACATGGGGTTACTTGTGTCTTACTCCCGCCATGCAGTTTCCTTTTTTATCTTTTCCTTCTTTGCTTCTCTTTTGCTTTCTAAATTCATGTCTTCAATAACTACAATAATCATATCATTTTATTACAATATACTTTTGCTTAATATTCCAATATTTTAGTCATTTTAAGATTTCTAGTTATTAAATTTATTTCACTTTAAGAGAGATATAGGCTCAATGGAAAATATTTTAAAACTCCCAAGTAAATGAAAAGCAAAAGCTTCTCTTCCAAAACTAGCCGCAGTTAATGATTTTATGTTTTCTTATAAGATATTTTGAGTGGTATTTTATGATACATATTCTTCAGCAATTTGTAAATATATGTATTGTGGCTTGCTGTATCAGAAAGTATACATCTACCTCATCCTCTTCATATGAATACACCATAATTTATTTTTAGCCTTTTCCTTATTCACAGATGTTTAGCTTGATTCCGAGTTTTTGTCATGAACTGCATGCCAATAAATTTATTTTTTTGTACACTTCTGCTAGGCAGATTCATGGAAGTAGAATTTTGGTTTCAAAGTTATGCACATTTTTAGTTTTGATGGACAAATTACCTTCCGAAAAAGCTTCACCGCTTGATACACTCTACCAATTTTATCAGAATGCTTATTTCTACACTTCACTTGTTTGTAAAAAAACGTTGCTGATCTGATGGTTGAAAAACGCTATAACTCATTTTAATTTACACTTTCCCTTTTTCCCCCTTCCTTCCTTCATATCTTCCTTTCTTTCCCCTCCCTCTCTTCTTTCTTGTAATAAATATTTTTGAGTACCTAGTAGGTACCAGGCCATGTACTAGATGAAGATGAAAAAATACACACATACACAAACACACACTCACACATACATATATTACATATATAAACGGTTATATTCTTCTGTGAATTGTCTCTGAAAATGATGGGTTTATGATGTGCACCTTATTGTCCTGCTCTGTGCTTTCATCCTGTCTTCTCCACATCTCCAATGACCCCTCCATCCTCCAGTTTGTGATGGTGGTGCATTCCTGACGGCCTAGCTCTGTTGGCCTCATCTTGTCATCTGTGAAACAGTCTCTTACTCTTCTATTCCATCTTCATTCCCTGGCAATATTAATTGTTCCATCTTCTGAGTTTCCATAGTTATTTATTCATATTTCTGGTATCACCACTTTGTTCAGCCCATCTTGTATTTTTACTAATTTTTTGTGTATTAGGTTACTCTAGATTAGCCTTTAGTCATGTTTCTACCATCAATGGTAGAATTCATTTGACCTAAACTGGATGAGGAGCTATTCTTGGGCAAATGGTCCTTGTTCAAGACCCCTAAAATTGTATCATATAAATGGCTTCCTACTTTGTATGTAGCCTGGCCTGACCCCAGATTCAATGGAGGCATGAGGAAAGAAATTCAGAAGTTGTGCAATATTAGGCACCCTTAGGATGAAAAATTAATCCATATTCTACTGGGAATTGATCTAAAGTTTTCCAGAAGACAGAAAGGGAGTTGACTTCAGTCCATTATACCACAAGAATGTAGTTTAAAGGAAATATTACAATAACCATATTAATGTGTTATATTTCTGAGTAGCAGGAACCTGTCTTCCTTATTTGAATATCATCACTTATTTTTACAGTAGCCTTTGAAACATTTTAGTTCTCAGTTAGTGTTCTCTGTACTGAATTTACACAGTACAACCCCCGCTACATATTTTATCACTTTTGATTCTCACTGTCTTGACACTCATTAGGTGCAGTTTGGCAATTGTGGTAGATAAAGTATATATTAATGTTTCCACAATATAGGTAAGGTATTGAGCCCCAAAATGGTCAAAGGGTGGGCTTCAGGCCACTGCCACTAGCTTATAATAGCTTATAACTGGCCATGAAGATGAAAGCCTAGGCTTTCTGACTCTTCATACAATATTCTTCCTTTTTCAGATAGCTAAATTTCTTGGAATTGGGTTTTGTATGTATTATAATCTCCTGTGATATTGTAAAAACATTATGAAATTCAATTGCGTCTTATTTCCGTTGAGAGAACAGTCTCTTACATACCTAATACATGGCTCTTATCTCTCTCAGACTCATTGCAGAATTTTATGTTATCAGTTTTATTTTTCAGTCAATTTTTTTTTCCTTTTTATCAGGATCCTAGAAAACTTCTCTTCACAACTGGTAAGTTGTTACTCATTTCTGCTTCTGAAGATTCAGGGAAATCTTGGAAAATAAGCATCATCAAATTACACAGCATTTTGATATATGCTAAAATATAACATGGAAAATTTGCATATGAGAACAAATGATTAGGAGTTCAAGCATACGGTTGCAATGAAAACAGAGGGACAGGGCAAACAGTCAGGGTTCAGATGAATGAAGAGTAAAAGTAAGCAAATGCATTTGCCTTTCATATGTTCTTTCAAAGAAAATAACATAATGCCTTATGCTTATTGAGGGCCTGCTATGTGCCCACTGCTTTGGAAAGTACTATTGGAGATAGTACATATGGACCAGTTCTCTGTCCTCAAGGGTTAGAAAGAAACACCAAGCACTCTGAGTGTCAGTGTAGTTCTTCTAATTCAGTAATTTAGTAGGATATTTTGTGATCTTAAAACCCATGGAAAAAGAGGAGAAACAGTCATTAAAATAAGTTATCTTTCTTGAAATGTCTTCTTTCTCACTTCTAATTTACTTTTCCTTCTCAAACATACTGTCCATGAAATCTCAGTATAGACTATTCATTTGTTAAAGCACATTTGAACATCTCAAAATTTTGCCCTGATATTAGTACAGTATTTACTATTTTCTTCTTTTTCTCAACCTTACACTTATAATAATGAAAAAGAAACTGTATTTGAGGGGTTTTTTGTTTGTTTAGTGGTCTAAGATTCTTTTTTTTTTTTTTTGATGTTGGGGGGTAGGAGTTTAATTAATTAATTAATTTTTGCTGTGTTGGGTCTTCGTTTCTGTGCGAGGGCTTTCTCTAGTTGTGGCGAGCGGGGGCCACTCTTCATCGCGGTGCGCGGGCCTCTCACTGTCGCGGCCTCTCTTGTTGCGGAACACAGGCTCCAGACGCGCAGGCTCAGTAGTTGTGGCTCACGGGCCCGGTTGCTCCACGGCATGTGGGATGCTCCCAGCCCAGGGCTCGAACCTGTGCTCCCTGCATTAGCAGGCAGATTCTCAACCACCGCGCCACCAGGGAAGCCCCGCCCTTGAAGGATTTTTAACTTGTATTTCGGGGACAAGGACGATTGTGTAGCGGAGATGGTCTATCATAAAGGCTTGGCTGTACTCCCTTATTAAGGGTCAGAATTGCATATGGGACTGAGGCATGGCTCTGTCAAATGCATTGTTTTTCTTTTGAATCAATTTTATGGTGAAAATAAGAATAATTGGGGTGTTTTCCCGCTCCACGTCGCAACGACATATTTACATTGATAATATATATATTTTTTCTGCCTATCAATGTATGATGCTTGCCATTTGCAAAGTACTCATTTCAGTTTTCTCTTTAGGAACACAATTTAGTTTTGTTTACAAATTTGCTCATTGAAAGCATGTTTTTATTTAAGCCTTAAGAATTGGGTGAGGGGCTTCCCTGGTGGCGCAGTGGTTGAGAGTCCGCCTGCGGATGCAGGGGACACGGGTTCGTGCCCCGGTCTGGGAAGATGCCACATGCCACGGAGCGGCTGGGCCCGTGAACCATGGCCGCTGGGCCTGTGTGTCCGGAGCCTGTTTTCCGCAACAGGAGAGGCCACAGCAGTGAGAGACCTGCGTACAGCAAAAAAAAAAGAATTGGGTGAGAAGTAGAAAGGAGAAAAAGCAGAACAACAAAACAATGTATGAATCAATGTATTTTTTGGTTCATATGAATCATTTCAAGAGAAATAAACAAGAATTTTGTTTTAATATTATCTTGTTCAGCACAGAGTATAGTTGAAGACTTGGAACATTTGAAATGCTTAAAAAAGTTTAGTTTACAAAGATATAAGGAGATTTCTTATATGACAAAGATATTACATTAAGAAACTTAGTAAAATCAATACTTCTTTATAAGTAGGCGATCTCTCCACCTAGCTTGAAACACCATCATCCTATGTTCTTTCCCAGTAGTTCCCATGAGTGTGTTGGGTTAGGTAAAGATGATACTTAAAAACACAAATTCCTGATTCCAGCCTAGAGAGAGTCCAGGTTGGGACCTGCCAATATGCTTTATTAACCTTTCCACTATTGTTTTACCCTTTAGTGAGCATCTTATTATACTCTTGAGCATACCTTCTCACGACTACCTACCTTTTACCTACTCTCTTACTCTCTTTTTTTCACCTGGTCAACCCTTGCCTATCCTTTAAGTCTCAGTTGCCATGCCTATCATGCACAGATTTCTGCCAAATTTCACTAAGTAGAGCTGGTCTCTTCTTGCCCTGGGTCCCTAAAGATACATAGTGAAAATACTATGAATAATTTATTTCCTTGCCTATACTGTAGAATAATTATTACCTTACATATACTGTGTTTTCCACTCAAAGGTGAGCTTCTCCAGGGTGGAAAAGGGATGCCCATAGGGCATGCAGAGAAAATATTTTGTGTGGCATTTCTGTCAATACAAACAACTTGAATTATCCAAAATCAGCATGTCAGCATCACTTTAGTGGCCTAGTTCCAAAAAATTTCATGAAAGAAGTACTGTGCTTGCCATCAGGTGCCATCTACTCCACAGGGACACAGATCCCCCCCCTTAAGTATGAGGCTAGAGCTCCTCAGGCATCTGGTCGACCCCACTGAATAGCAGCAAGTGAGAGAGCAAAGCAGAATCTAAGGATGGTAATGGGATGAGTGACACTGTTCACTTAGTCCAACTTTGAATTCACTTAGTCCAACTTTGTGTTATGAATACATCTCTGAGTCTATTTCACAGCTATCTTTGAATATTGTCAGGCACAATACCTAGGAAGAATAAAGTTCCTGATGAAGAAAGGCATGCATGTTTTTAGATGTTCTGATGATAAAGCATATTTTCTATTAGTTGATATAGTTCTTGAATTTTAATTTGTTTAATGTTACTTAGAGTCTTCTCTCTCTCTGTCTTTAAAAGTTTTTCTGTGTAACCTAGGCCTAAGAAATAAGGTTGTCTTGTAGAAAATAAAGCCTGTGGCAGCACAAGTGACATAAAATATGGGATTTAGACTCACTAAGTAAGAAATGTTAAAGACATTTCAATTAAGAATTTATAGAATAAAATAAGTTTAATAGATTGAATTATTCAAACATTTTATAATGCTCACTATGTATCTCCAAATTTGGTAGTACTTGTATGATGAGAATAAAATGCATAGTATCTAATTTTAATTAGAAAAACCCTCACAAACAAATACAATTATGTCTCCAATTCTGTTTGTAAAAACAGGATAATGAATACAAGATGGTATATTTCTGACTATATCTGGGTATGGATGAAAATGATCTTTCAGTTTCATCTAGAAATGACAATATAGTGCAGTTATTCATTTGAAGGGCTACTAATTAATTAACCTAATATGCATAGATAGAAGAGTAATAATAAGAGTAAACATAACAAGCATGTTTTTTCCTAAGGAAACAAATATAGGTTTTGCTTCATAACTTGAAGACCGAGAGTTCACAGTGTATTCACTTTGGCAAGTAGCTTTCCCCAGTGAGCTTAGACTAGCGCAGTAATTTCTAACCTGTGCTTCCTGACTCTTGGAATATGTGTGGTAGTAGAGGCTAATTTATTGGGACTTGGCTGCGCTGTCATCCAGCGCTAAGTTAGGATGCCCTTTGATGTACCTCGAAAACACTCAATGCTTAGCATTCTTTCAGCACTTAATATCCTATGTTGCAATTGCCTGCTTACACTGTCTCCCACACTGGACTGGGATTTCTTTTAGAGGAGGATTCATTTTTTCCTCTAGCACTTAACAGTACAGTACAGATGCCTAGAAAATATTCACTGAATGGATAAAAGTCATTTATTTTTAAACTTTACTACTTGTTGCACAGATATTCTCTACAACACTCCAGATGATTGGTTGGCCAACCTGTTTGTTTAATTCCAGTAAAGAAAACCATAGCTTTTTTTTCTTTTTTTACTGAAGTATAGTTAATTTACAATGTTATGTTAGTTTCAAGTAGACAACGAAGTGATTCAATGATACATATGTATACACGTATATTCTTTTTCAGATTCTTTTCCATTATAGGTTATTACAAGATATTGAGTATAGTTCTTTGTGCTCTACAGTAGGTCCTTGTTGTTTACCTGTTTTATTCAATATATATAGTAGTGTGTATATGTTGATCCCAAACCCGTAATTTATCTCCCCCGCAGAATCCCCTTTGGTTTTTAAGTTACCCACCCCACCCTTCTTTTTTGACCACCATAACTGCAATTTTTTTTTCATTGCTACTTATAAGTCAGTTTTTCTTCTTTATTGCTCTGAAGTCTATTACTCTATAAATTACAAACTCTGTTCCTTTTGTACTTCTGGGAGACAGAAAGGGAAAATGAATTCTTCAGCTAAAAAAGTTAACTTCATAAATCTGAAAGAACCTTAAGAAGCATTGAATTGATCCTCAGTTTACAGATGAGATTCAGTGAGCTAGGGGTTTGGCCTAAGAGACAGTAACAGGACCACAATCCCAGAACATACATACATACCCCAGGCTGTCTGGGGCCTCATGTCGAATTCAAATGACCGAGGTCAACTATTTCACCCTCTCTAAGTCTTTCCAGTATGTTTTCCACGCCCTGCTCTAAAAGATGTGCTCTAATTAAATGTTTGAGGAAGTTTATCTCTTCAATTTTACCCTGGTTTCTTGACTTCAGTACTTCTCAGAAGCTTTACATTAATGTGCCCTGTGATTCTTCAAGGAATGGTTATAACATTTTTGAGTAATATAAATTAATACCTCAAGGAATTAATGTTTAAATAATACCCTTTGGAAATTATAACTTTGTTCTAAACATACTCTGTTTTTTCAGGTGCCCTGATGAAGTGTTTTGCAGACATTCTGTAACTAATCTTGGCATGTTCAGGACTACATAGGAAACCTTGTGTGTAGACACTCATGAAGCCTCAATAAAATTACTGGAAAGGCCTCTCCAACCACAAATTTTACATTTTAAGTGAAATTAGTTGAAGCCAGAGAGAAAGACCTCCTCTTTTCTTTTTTTCTTTAAATTTATTCAGTTACAATTGAAGCACTCTGAATTATACATATGTAAAGCATGCTACTTGATTGGTTTTGATATATGTATACACATGTGAAACCATGATCAAAATCAAGATAACAAATATGTCCATCATTCTGTCCTGCTCTCTACCCCTCCTAACTACAGATCTGCTTTCTATCACTAAAGAATGCTCTGAATTTTCTAGAATGTTGTATAAAAGAAATCATAGAGCTTATGTTTTTTCAGGTTGTTTTGGTGGGGGAGGACAGTCTGGCTTTTTTCACTAAGTCTAATAAATTTTGTGATTCATCTGTGTTGTCATATATGCATAGGTATGTATCAGCAGTTCTTTCTTTTTAAACTGCTGGTTAATTTTCCAGGTACAGATAAACAATTATTTATCCATTCATCTGTTGATGGAAATTTGAATTGTTTACAGGCCTTGAGTATTAAAAATAAAGTGGTTATGTACATTTTTGAACTAGTTTGGGGTGGATAAATGTTTGTGTTTTGGGGGGGGTATATTCTTGGGAGTGGAAAAGCTTGGTTATTTTGTAGGCATGCTGTTCTTTTTAAACAGTATTTTTCTGTGCTATTCGTCCTTTCCTGTGAACTAGTGTAGTTATCTTGCTCTTCTCTTACCCCCTAGGAAGTAAGTACTCACCTGGGGCAATGGGAAAGACAATGGGAAAGGGAGTACCCAAGAAAGAAGTGTAGAGAAGAGATGATTTGGATTAGGCACATCTGGGAAAGGCAAGGATTGTTAGGCTTCCAAATTTGTGTATTGGGAAGAGTGAAAGGAGAGCATACTCCAGTGTTAAGTTCCAAAGACCAACTCCTTTATTTCTCATGTGTCCCTTTACAAGTGGAAACTCGTTTCTATTGTACTGGGATTTCTAATGTTATTTTCCAATGATTCTAAACCCTCTGTGATCCTAATGGTGCACATCCCTGTTGCTCTTATATTATCCCCAGCTTGTTTGCTTCTGCTGGTGGCTTATAGTCCCTGATGGTCCTTCTGTTTCATAGGTGGTTCCTTGTCAAGAAGAAGAGTGGGGGGATGTCTATACTTTTGGAGGCAGAATTGTTTCAATACCTTTTCTACAAAAGTTTAAGATGGAATCTGTCAGCTAGGTCATTTAGTACTTATTGTTGCTTATAAGAGTAAAAAAGGTGACTTATAGACAGAATATTTTATTTGGTAGTAATGAGATAATAAGAAATGAGGCTATTGTGATTTTCACTCTTTGATAAAGCATATCACCTATTCATCTTGGACGTGCTGTATGAGCTGACACTAGATTTGTAGCACTCTATTATGTCAGTATTAATTTTGAAAATTGACATGTTTACACACTTTACAAAATGCTGTGTACTATCAGAAGCACTGATTTCAAAATGTTTTCCATTCTGAGGGGAAATACGTCTGCAAGTGTTCTTAAAACATCAACACTGTAACTTTTTTCTTCAAATTCACCATTTTTTGTTTTACACTCGAAGTTGCAGTTTTTAGAAAGGTTCAGGTTTTGTTTATTTTTTCTTGAAAATTATTCTAGATAGTGAAGCCCAAAAGAAATTATTTGACATTGAAACTGAAGGAGCTACTAGTTCCGTAAAAGCGGGGAGGTGAGAGTAAGGAGGGTTTAGTACTATGGTGGAGAAAACCAAAACAAGGGAGTTGAATGTCAACCCTGTCCTGTTGTATTAATTATTGACTTTTGTTATAGTATGTACCTATAAAAGTATGCACATATTCACCATTCTGAGTAGAATATTTGAAAATACCAAAATGGACTCTTCTGTTAAAGGTGGAAAAGACTCTGCTTTGTCCTAAATACCTTGAAACTTATGCTAATTCAAAAAAGCCTTTTTTAAGAGGGAAACGAGGAAACATACAATTTGAATTGAGCTTCCCACAGATCAGCCTAGTACTTTGAATTTTAAGGTAATAACTTTTTGTACATTTTTTCTCAGCATGACTTAAGTTAAACATACTTATGTACGTTTTTATAGTTCCTGGCCTGACAGGGGTCTGCATGGTATTGGTGCTCTTCCTGATGATTACAGCTTCGACATATGCAATACGGTGAGTGTCAGAGCCATTATTTTGATGTTTCTTGGTCAGATTATTTAGACTTCCTTAAGATTATCTTCATTTTCATATGTAGAAAACGTCTCGATTAACCCGAATGTTTAGCCAATGCAATATTCTGGTTACTGGACTGTTCTGTGTAACTAAGAGGGAAATAGAGAGGCGTTTCTATATATCATTTCCTGTTTTTGAAAAATCTCTTTCTTTCAGTCAAATATTCCGGGTTGTAAGGAATTGTGTACGGAGACTTTCCAAATACATGTTCCAAAGTGGAATAAAAGGGGGCGGGGTGTGGCTTACTAAATATTAAAATTATTATGCTTCAGTAACTTAAAACAGGATAGGGAATTACTATATTGTACACCTGAAACTAATGTAATATTGTAAGTCAACCATACTTCAATGAAAAAAAACCAACCAGAATAGGACTTACTTGCAAAAATGACCAAGACACTGAACTAAATGATAGCAGACAGAAAGCACTGCAAAAGACTTCGCTATATGTAAGAACGTGCTAAATAATAAAGATGCCATTATAAACTTATGAGGAAGGTAAGGCTTAAGTGAATTAAATTCTAGATAAATTACAGAGTTTACTGTAAAAAATTATACCACTAAAGATTTAGAAGAAACTTTAAGTGGATATTTTATCAGCTCTCATAATGGACAAGGAAAAATATAGGAAATATTTGGCTACCTAAAAATATGAAAACTAAAACTCCTGAATGTCAATATACATTATAAAAACTGAAAAATAAACATGCTATTGCAAAAATTATTACACTCTCATGGAAGTATTACATTCTTAAATTTGAATAGTTTAACCCACAACAATTGAGAAATATGCTATAGAAATGGGTAATTATTATGAACAGATAAGTCACAGAAGAATACAAAGTAACACAAAAATGAAATAATACCTAATTCCACTTATACAAAATACTGAAGATGTATAAAGTGGAGTCTGGGTTTGGGGAAACAGGCCCTCCTGCACTATGATTGGGTTTGTAATTTATAAACCTGTTTCAGAGAGCAATAGGTAATGTGTATCAAAAGCCTTACAAAATGTGTGTCCTCTGATGTCATAATCCCACTTCTAGAAATTTAGATTCAAAAAGAAGCAGATCTGTGCAAAAAGGCTTACGTTACAAGGATGCTAATGACCTTGTTTATGATAGCAAAAACTGTGACCCATGTAAATGTGACTCTGTTGGCTCTTGCCTAAACTGGGGGTTCTAAAGTTTCTAGGGGTTGTATCAGAATCATCTAAGCTTTTACGAATACCTGCCCACCACCTCCAAGATTCTAATGCATGAATATCTACCGAGATATATGAAATAAACTAACTATTAGTCTTTTTCCTTCTCTCAAACATTCTAGGTTGTGTTTATTATACCCATTCCTCTTCAGACTCTTTGTCCTCCCCCAGGACAGTAACACAAGGTGTTACTTTAAAGTTATACACTGTCCAGGAAGATAAGAGAAAGTTTTAATGAACACTTATTTAGTTTATCTCCATCTGAGTTTCCTTTGAACTACTCTCAAAATATATATTGGGTTAGAAACATTGGTTGTCTTAGAAGTCATTTGCAAATTGAGAATATTGATAAAAAGGACAGCAGAAGTACGTGTTAGCAGACTCTTGCCTGCACCTTCGCCTTACATCATAGTAACTTGAATATAAACAGCTGATTTTAATTCTTTCTATGTATCTTTATGTGAAATACAAAGAACCTTCAAAATGATAAAGCGTTACTTATAATTTTTGTCAGTTCTCTCTGCAGTGGTATGTTAATACTTTGATATTAATAGATAAATCTCAGATGAACTCATTGTTAAGTATGAGTTAAAATATTAAATATGAGTTAAAACTCAAATATGAGGTAAAACTCATATTTTAACTTTCAATTGTGACACGTATTTGAAAGGACGCACGATTCTTTTAGTGAGATGGAGTGTAAAGTGGAATTGAAATTAAGTTATTTGTTTTTTCAGAGTTTCTAACTATGACATCTTCTGGTACACTCATAATCTCTTCTTGGTATTCTACATGTTGCTTATGTTACACGTATCAGGGTAAGTTTAAAAAACTGTTTTTAAAGCTATGTGTGCCTAAAAATGGGGTAATAAAAGAGAAATCTATAGAAATTTTCATAGGAAACGGTAAAATTATTTGGTTACTCGGAATTGAGGGTAGTGTCAAGAGTGGAATAAATAGTTCTATTTTCAACATATCATGTTTTAACAAAACTAGCATAAAAGTATATTAAAATGGAAAGACAGAGTTACTTCTCCCACAATGTTGTAGTTTTTAAAGCCCCCTATAGTTATAGCCTGATAAGCTCTAAAAGAAAGTGAGTAGGAACTGAAGAACTTCAAGAAGATATTTAGTGTTTGAATTTTCAGGAATTTATTATGACTTGCTGCTGCAGAGTTTGTAACAGTGGAGTTACTAGTTTACTAATATTCGCAGAGACAGCCAAAGATTTATAAGACCCAAAGACAAGGATCTGTCAAAAACACCAGAAAATCACAAAGGGAAGAGAGATAGCATCCCAAGTTTTTACAAAGAATTTACCCCAAATACTCAAATGCATGGTGCTTAAAATAATTCATTAGGTCAGAGGATGTAAATAAATAATATATTTTTGTGTATGTATATGTCTGCATGATTACAGAGTGGACCTGTGATTTTGTCTTGGCACTCACACTAATGTGACACAATAGGCTATTGTCTGGCGTCAGGTTCACTTGGTTTAGTAGAAGGATACAGGACAGGAAACATGGAATGTCAACAGGATAATGTCAGGTGCTTCTTCAATAGGGCTCCCTCTAGATGCACAGTAACCATTTTCCACCTTCTCTCCCTTACCTGAATGTAATAACTCAGTTTTAAGATGAGACCATATGGATACACAAGGACTACCTTGCCTTGGGAAGGCTCGTGCTCCACAGGAACCAGTCTCTTGGTAACAGTCCAAGTCTCCTCAAGGGATGCCCTCAGTTGCTAGAACACACTGCATCAGGAAGCTGAGGTCACTCATGCATCCTCCAGGTCCAGATGCTTTCCATCAATAATAATCAATGCTGGTTGGTAACACAGCTGGCACTCCCTGTTTATCTTAACTCCAAATGTTTCCAGGGAAACAGTATTTGGAGAAAAGTTCAGACCTGCTGTTAATTTTTTCTTCAGAATGTTTTATAATGTACTTTGTCAGTACAATAAATCTTATCCATAAATTATATATTTATTTCAAGGTGCGTGTTCAAAATGTTGTTCCCCCAGTTTTGGAGGCCATTGATTTAGACATCAGTGTTATGTGGATCTCTGTCTCCTATGTCCCGGTTCAATTTATTCTGTATCATGGTTCTAGAACATATAATTGTAGAGCATTAGACACATGGCCACACATAATCCCGACTTCCAGCTAGCCATGGCTGCCACACAGGGAAGAGGGCCACAGTCAGTGGAACCTCTGGGTTCTGTTCTTTTCCCATTGTGGGGCTAACACATTCTGTAGAGCATTAGGGCACCGAGAAAGCCCTTGGTAGAGAAAATCTGCTTTATATTCTGTTCTTTAAATGGCTTGCAAGCCTGTCCAGGGCTATTATCATAAAAATGGACTATGAGTAAACAGATGTGCTACTAATGAAAATACTAATTTAAAACATTTGCAAAGTGCTTACTATATGCCAAGCATAAATTCAAAATGATTTAGATGATTTATATTATTAAAGGATTATAGTTTTTTTTTGTTTTTGTTTTTGTTTTTGTTTTCTTTCTGCGGTACGCGGGCCTCTCACTGTCGTGGCCTCTCCCGTTGCGGAGCACAGGCTCCGGACGCGCAGGCTCAGCGGCCATGCCTCACGGGCCCAGCTGCTCCGCGGCATGTGGGATCTTCCCGGACCGGGGCACGAACCCGCGTCCCCTGCATCGGCAGGAGGGCTCTCAACCACTGCGCCACCAGGGAAGCCCAGGGTTAGAGTTTTATAAGGATAAATAATATTGTTAAACCCTTTTTATGGGTGGGAAAACAGATTTAGAGAGAGTACATAATTTGCTAAAGTTTGCTTAACTGATGTGTCCTGGATTCAAATCCAGGCATTCTGACTCAAAAACTTATATTGTTATACTGTTTTTTTTTGAGAGTCTAGTACTTCTAAGAATTTGGTCTTAAGTTTTTTTTAAAGAGGTTAATATCTTGATTTATCTGGAATTGTTCTCCCTCTCTCTCTCTCTAGCTATAACAGATGAGAGAAAAATATAATAATTTGTTAGTATAATTAGTTATACATTCTTTGGCCTTTATGTTATACTAAATTAAAACTGAGAAAATCTGTTTCTTTGTAATTCAAAGTAGAGTTATTTTTCAGAGTTTCAGGAGTTCTAACAGGCTTCTGAAGTTAGAGAGTATTAGGAGTCCTTTCTCCATTTTTTTGGAAGTAAAAGAAGGTATATTTAAAATTTGATTTTACTTCTGTAGAACAGGGGTCATATAGAGAAAGTGACTTTAATTTATGTAAAGAAATAACCAAAGACATCAACAGAATGAGTTAAATATAATCACTCTATTATACCAACTGTGCCAATGTTAAAGGCTTAGACATATCTTTATTTATAAAATTCCTTGATAATGTCATTCTCTAGCTTTTGGTTATACAAGTAAAGTGCAGCTATTCAAAACAAGCCTTCTTGAATTTATATTGAGATTTCTGTTAAACGGTATGCTTTAGATTTGAACAGAAAAGCACTATTTGTTGGG
>NW_006790519.1:151252-214921 GCF_000442215.2 Lipotes vexillifer | reverse complement strand
TTTCCCTATCAATGTGGTAAGTACTATAATAAAGTATGAAAGAACGCTATGATATATGATACTTAGTCTCCCAGAATTAGTAATTGGTTTGACATTAAAAAAAAAAGAGTTGAAAGAGCTGAAGACAATTTTAAACTGCATATTTTCCAAGTGTAAACACACTTTATTTTCAAGAATTCTGGTGGCCTAGAGAATTGAAGGATCAATGTGGGCTAGAAATTTTAGAAAATTTTTGACTTCAACAATGAAGCAATTTGAAATTGTCGACTGGTTTCCTTATATAAGCAGACTTCTGTAGTAAGGAGGAACAATTGCTTCATGTGATTTTCTAAAGTCAATTTTATTTTTATAGAATCTCAAACTTTGAAGGAAGCTCAAAAGATGATTTTGACCAAGAATCTTTGAGTCTCCCTACAATATGTCTAAGTAAATATATAACTGTGAAAAGCCCATTCCGTTTTTGGAAAGCTCTCACTTTCACAAAGTCATTTCTCTTTTGAAACAGAATCTATTTTACTTTAATTTCTACCCAATGATTTAAAAGTCTGTGACTCTGGAGGCCATGGAAATTGAGTTCTCCTTCTTTAAATTCTGTTCCTCTGTTACTTTCTCCTTTGAATAAATTAATAGCTAATATTCATTGAGTACTTATCTTACTAATGGTTGATTTCATTAAGTCCTCCCAACAACTCTGGTAAAATTTGCTGTTATTATTATTATTATTATTATCATTATCATTATTATCATTCGCATTGTCCAGGTGAGAGAACAGGGGCACTGAGAGGTGAAGAAACTTGCTAAAAGTCATGGCTAGTAAACAGAAGAGCTTGGGTTTGAACCCAGGTATCAGATTCCAGAGCCCACATTCCTAACCAGTAAATCAAACTGGCTACAGTTTGGCATGGCTTCCCTGTATCCCTTTCAAATCTGGAAACCAAAATTAAATACGGTGTTCTTGGGGTATGCAACCTATATTGGCAAAGTGGAAGTCTTACCTTCTTTGCTCAAAATATTACAGCTCAATATTATTTAGGATCCAATTATCATGTTCCACGATTATGCATGCCTTTAGCTTAACCTAGTTTTCATTCCTATTACCTATGTTTTAGATTTTTTTCATTAGTGTAAGCAATTCTATTGCATGGCACCCTAAAAAACCCACATTTCATATACACTAAATTCAGATGTTTTATCAGTGTTCAAATAGATCTTTAAAATACATTAATTTTTTTTTTTCCTAGGAGGTCAGTATAACATGGCAATTAAGAGCTACATCACTTAATAGCTGTATGACCTTGCCAGATAATTTGCCCTTTCTTTTTCATCTATTTTATGGGATTAATAATAAAATATCTATATCAGGGTTGTCTCATGTTTAAATAAGTGAATGCAGCAATGTAGGCAGAATATAGATATACTCAATAAATGTTAGCAGGATAAAAAATTATACTGGTACTGATACTAATAACTGTGTAAGGAAGAAACTCCACATTTAATTTGCTGAAGAATCGTTTTTGTTTTGATAAAGACACTGCACTTTTGAAGAGCCCAGATTTTCCTGTCAGCAAAGTAATTTGATAAACATATAACGAAAACTGCTTAGCAGATCAAAAGAATAATCCAAAAGGGCAACAGTTTTTATAATGTTGTTAGGTCTCAAAGGTTCAACTGCTTTTAATGATAAAGGTTTATTTTGGGATTTGCAAGACAAGCCTTCTCCTGAGGAATTTTTTTCCTGATTTTTAATACACCTTTCTAGGAGGTTGCCATTTGTACACTGTACTAAAGATATTTCAATTCAGAAGACATTCAGAAAAAATTTTTAAAAGCCAAAAATGTTCCCTCTTTCCAGACATGAATGTAACTGGACGTTTCTTTCTTCATTTTCATTTGAAAAACTCATCAGGAGGTGAGATATACTGCCATTCTCAGTTACTGATGAAAGGGTATTGGAGGGAAAAGCAATTATGAATGTCACAGAGTCTCAGCCCAGAGCCTAACCCCACTCCTTTGAAAGGCATGTGGAGGGAAAGCATCGTAAATGAGATAGGGCACCCTAGCCTTTCAATTTTACGACAGTCAACACTCCCACTGGCTTTAGCTCTCGGAAGTGTTGCATGGGTAGTAATTGTATTTTATTTTTTATTTACATAAGAGAGGAAATAAAATGTGAGAATTCTGGGAAAGAAAGGGGGAAGGTCCTTCTCAAAGGTGTAGATGGCAGTGAGAGCCAAACAATAGTGAATAACTGAGCCAACTGGACTTCCCAGACTATATTTTATTACAAAAATGAGACCTGGATTATTCTTTTAAACAGACCTATCTGCCATTTGGGACTACTGCTGGCAAGAGTTCGTTGTAGAGCATGATTTATATTCTGCTTGAATCATTTTTTTCAGAGAATTTAAAAGGAATGGTTTTCTAGGTGCATGTTTCTAAAAACATTCGTTCTTTAAACCCGAGGAACACAGTGAGCAGCCTTTGTCAACAATGACAATGAACCAGAGGCACTGTCAGCTTCATAGGTATTGAAACTCAAGAAATTAACCCGGGGTAGACAAATACTTATGAGATTAGGCTTATTGTGTTGGTTTATCTTCCCTCTACTATGCCCTTAGGAGGAGAAAATTAAGAATATACTCTTGGGGGATGGAGGTATTTATGCAATATAGTTAAGTATTAGAAGTTGCCGATTACCAAGAATCTTCTCTTATAGAAGCAGTTGTACTGAGGGCTCCTTTTTGGTTTTTTTTGTTTTTTGTTTTTTGTTTGTTTGTTTTTTGCGGTCCGCGGGCCTCTCACTGTTGTGGCCTCTCCCGTTGCGGAGCACAGGCTCCGGACGCGCAGGCTCAGCGGCCATGGCTCACGGGCCCAGCCGCTCCGCGGCACGTGGGATCCTCCCGGACCGGGGCACGAACCCGCGTCCCGTGCGTCGGCAGGCGGACTCTCAACCACTGCGCCACCAGGGAAGCCCTGAGGGCTCCTTTTACCCACACTGATGTGGAAGGAGGAGAGGCTTGTGGGATTTTCCTACTGGGGAGAGGCACCAGCTCTTCTTAGAATGTCAAATGGAAACTTGGTGAAGCCAAGGGAAAGGAAGGCCCAGAAGCTGTATGTTAAGCCCAAAGTACAGAATATTAAACACCATATAAAACCTTAGGTAAAAGGGAGAAAGTCAGGTTATAGCTGAAGTTGTAGTTGAATAGTAGAAAATTCCAGTGTTCTCTGCAGCCTACCCCCATTTTGCATCTGCGAGTTACAGTATGAAATAGAAAAGAACATATAGCAGTGTGACGTATCCTAGGTAAATTATAGTGTTTTTGAGGGTAGGACTGTTTCTTACTTATCTTCACCAGTGGAATCCCTTTCATCATCAATCCTAAATCATCATTCACTTAGTGTTTGCTAGATTACATGGAACTGTATTAATTGGCTTTTAGCTAGGAATGTGTTATTCTTCTAGGCCCTTCCAATTTTCCTCAAATATTAAAGTATTGCAGATAGCAATAAAAATAATCTGTGTATTTATTTAAATGTAACTTGGATTACCATTTTGGGCCTGTCACTTATACTTAGTGTTATCTAGGTAATAAGTTATTATGGCAGCTGGAATATCAATTCCTGTGCCTGAAGAATTAACTTTTCAGTCTTAACTATTTTTGTTGTGTTGTAGACTGGCACATTTTTGCTGGAGATTTTTGTGTGCTTCTGTGGCTAAAAGTTCTTTGGATCCTGGAGGAAAATTTTTCATCTCTTTTTATTTGTCTTCTTTCACTTTTTTTGTTTTTTAATTTTTTTACTTAAAATATATAGGGTGAATAAAATTCCTGAGGAATTAAGTCTTTGTTATGTGGAATTCAAATTCACCCCCATAACATTAACATATTTTCCATATGTTAATAAATATAGTGTTCTATACAACTATGATCTTTAGACATGTATGTGTTTTTTCGCATTTCTAATTTCCCATTCATAGGATTAATTTTCCTTCTTGTGTAAAAAATGATTTTTCTATGTAATAATTCCTGACTAAAGTCTTATGATTTATTTATTTCTGCTGATATTTTATCCTGAAAGCCAGGTAGGGGTGGGAATTGAGATCGTGCAGTATTTTCTCCCATAAGGATGCCATTTGTTTAGACAGAGATGTGTAGTATATTTGAAGCATTTTCATATAAATGAATTAATTTATGCTATAAGTTATACTTATTAATGAATTTTTAATCTTCTAAACTGTGAGTTAACTTTCTCCCCAGTTTGAGGATAGAAGTAGTGAGCTTCAGCCCAAATACTTTCTCACATAATTTTAACCTCAGTTTTTCTCCTGGGACCTTATTTATAATAACAAGTGGTTCTGGCTAGAGGTACAGGGTGAGAAAGTTGGGGAGGAAGGAGAAGGAACTAGGGATAAATTTATTGTAAGAAATATTTTCAGTACATTAATGTTTTTTCTGAAATGTGGAATAATCCTTTTCTCTCCCACTGCCCTTTTAGTAAAGCCTGAAAGCAGAGGAAATAGTAACAAATATTAGATGCTTACACATTTTTTCCTTCCCAAGAGATCAGAGTCCTTTCCTTTATATACCTGTGAAGCAGAGGGTAACAGGCACTGTCTCTCTCTTTCAGCTGAGAAAATGTATTAAAATGACCTATTTTACTTCACACACTTAGGGAGGGTTGGGATCTTGACCCTATGTCCTTAGACTCCAAGGCTTTGTTTTGCCAGCTGCATAGTGTCTGTGGCAGGGTGCTTAATTGCAGGGCTCACTGCAAAATGAAAATGCGGGGCCCTTTGATAGAAAATTATTAAGCATTTCAAGATGATGGCAACAGAGCATTGAACCAATTACAGTGCCTTTCTAAGATCAGGGTCCCGTGAGAGCACACAGGTCACACACCCATGATGATGGCCCTGTCTGTGTTGCCCAGTCTCATACCTTGGGCATCACCACCAGCAAGAGCTAGACACAATACGTGCTCCAGTCAAGCTGCAGGTTGCGAGTACACTCGGGTATCTGTAGCAAGAGCACAGCAAAGAATGCAGAGGCAAGTATCTGGCAAGAATCTGGCTAGACCCCACAAAGTGGGGGTGAGAGTAGAAGCTTTGGTTGGATGGGTATCTGATGCTTAGGGTTTCCCTGAGGCACGCTGGATTCTTAGTTTAGGAAAGCACTCTATTTCTAGATGCTGCTAACAGATAGGCTTGACTCTTTTGATGACTTGTCTACCTAGGTTAGGATGGGCTCAGGTTCAGGGCAGGACTGAGATCTCAGGTTGGACTTTGCAGTACTCAAGGGTGAAGAGGGTTGCTGTAAGTTGCAGACCTATTTAATGCTATTCCCTGCAAAGTTGAACGAACACACACGGTTTATTTTACTAAATGCCATTTGCTAAAGTCTAGACATCTTTATTGAAATTAGAATGAGTTCAAACTAACTCCTGTGTTTGTTAAAACCGGGCGACTCCTCAATCACGTGTTTCAAAAATAACCACAACAGGGCTTCCCTGGTGGCGCGGTGCTTGAGAGTCCGCCTGCCGATGCGGGGGACGCGGGTTCGTGCCCCGTTTCGGGAGGATCCCGCGTGCCGCGGAGCGGCTGGGCCCGTGGGCCATGGCCGCTGGGCCTGCGCGTCCGGAGCCTGTGCTCCGCAAATGGGAGAGGCCACAACAGTGAGAGGCCCGCGCCACACAACTCCAAAAAAAAAAAAAAAAAAAAAAAAAAAAAAAAATAACCACAACAAAAAATTGTTTATATACTTCTAGCCATTTATTAATCCATTCAGTGAATATTTATCGAACGCTTGTTACAGATTATAGGCACTGTTCTAGACACCAGAAAAACAGAGGCACAGGACATATCTTTGACCTTAAGTAGTGTATATTCTAGTGGATTCCTCAGAATCCAGTGAATTCCAGTGGGTTTTGCAATATTGAATTTGGATGTATTTTCTTAAGCTCTTTTTTTGTACTTGAAGCAAAGTAAAAAGAATGATCAGAAACAAGTTGTTATATTTTTTCTGTAAAGAAAAGAAATATTTTGTATGTTATAGAATACAAGGTAAAAAATAGATTCCTCATGGGACAAGGATTTTTTTTCTCTACTTTAAAAAAGGATTAAAATCACCACAAACATAAAGATCTCATAAGCAACACTGCATTTGTTAAAAATGTGTAACTTGCAGTTAAAGTAGAGATGATTTTGTGATTCTCTTTTTGGCAGGCATAGTGTTTTGTAATATTTAACTTTTGCCGTAAAAAGTTCTTATGATTTCTATGTTTTAACCTGGTAGGATTTATTCTGTGTACTATATTATTTTCTATGACTTTGTCACAGCCAGGCATTAAAAAATAGTGGTATAACTATAATGCCTAGTGAGGAAAAAAGGAAAGAAAGAAAGAAACCTATTTTGTGGAAACACTGTTGAGTGTTGAAAGCACATCTTGAAATCCTTATGAGTGCAAAAACAATAGTGTCCACAACCATGTGTTTTGATACACCATAAAATCCTTGATCTCTCATGAGTGAAGAACGCTAGACATTCCAGAGATACTTCAAAATCTCTCTTTTAGAACATAATGCAATATACCTAAAAAAAATTAGTAATAAGTGTTCCTATTCCCACATAGGCCATGTGCCTCCTTCCCCAACTCCCTGCCACATCACTGTCTTAACTTGGCAATATTCTCTGCTTACCATTCACTAACATCTTTTTCTTTTTTTTCATTTTCAACTGATTTTTCATTTAATTAGGAAAGGTACAACAATATAAGAATGTTCCCTTTATTTTATATTATTATTATTATTATTTTTTGCGGTATGTGGGCCTCTTACTGTTGTGGCCTCTCCCGTTGCAGAGCACAGGCTCCGGACCCGCAAGCTCAGCGGCCATGGCTCACGGGCCCAGCCGCTCCGTGGCATGTGGGATCTTCCCGGACCGGGTCACGAACCCGTGTCCCCTGCATCGGCAGGCGGACTCTCAACCACTGCGCCATCAGGGAAGCCCACTAAGCTCTTATTAAATCACTCTACTCAAATTATTATTTGTGGTCTGAGTTATGTTCAGCTTCTCTAAAGATATCTTCTAAACTGGATTTTAAGTTTTGGGGTGTTAGGGGCCAGATCTGACTATCTGTAGCACCACCTAGGATAGTGCCAGTTGCATTATGCCAATGTTTGTTCAACTTAACAACCAATAGAAGAAGATGCTCGAGATTTTTGGCCTGCCCACCCATCAGCCACTACCCTTGGGATAGTTAATAAGAGCAACAGGTTTGGGTAACTCATTACTTGTAATAAAAGCTGCATCAAATTAATGTATTTTTCAAGTATTAAAATGGCACAATTGTATTATATGACTAGAACTCTATAAAAGATTATGTACTTGGCTCACATTTATATAATATGCATTCATTTATTCCATACCTAGACCATATCTACTGCATTACTGAAAAAAAATGTGTGTGTGGTCTACCATGGATGTTATGTAATACAGCCACTACTTGGATCCTCCTGACGTGTTCTCTGTGCTCTCCAGTGACTTCATAATGACTGGTTTTAGGGAAGAAAGTAAAATAAAGTGAAGAGAGAAAGGGAATTGAACATAAGTAAAAGGGGTAAAAGGGAGAATGATCAGGTTGAGTAGATGGTACCTTCCACCAAAGACTACCTTAGTCATTGCTAGCTCATTGACCTATTTAGTATCAGTTTTCTTGTTATAGTTTTTGTTGTTTGGAAATATCATCCTTGTAATATCATTTGTAAAATTATAGCTGTGGTGAACTTAAAGATGTACTTTTAAAATGTACTAAAATTGATTATTTGGGAGCATGAAGGGTAATTTAAAAACACACTCAGACAACGAGGAAAATAATTTTGGAAACCAAAATTTTAATATCTCAAAATTAAAATAAACATTTTCAATGCTTTTCAAAATCTTTTTTCTTCAAGATTTTCTTATGCAAAAAAAAATTTTTTTATATAATCTATGATTTCATGCATTATCCCTGTGAGGTAGATCTTACTTAACTCCTTATAAGAAATAAAGAGCACAGAAAGTTGAAGGGTTATTTTAAATCTCACAAAATATGAAATAATAAGAGTCGTATTTTAGGGTTTTAAGTTCTCCTTCCTGATTCATTATTTTGAGGCTTTTATGTGGTCCTGTTTATGGAGAAATTGAAAAGTAAGCAGGTTTAGGGCCTGATTGCTGTGTATTGTTTTCAGATCACAGGAGATGCAAGCTTCCAGTTTCTGTTATTATGTTTGTTTAACGTTTCTCTGTAAATCAACAAGGCTTGTTTTATCTGGTCCTAGCCAAATCAAATATGATCCCCATACTTTTCCATTTGTATTTGAAATTATAGTGAAAGTACTCATCATTATAGTGTTTATTGAAGTGAAAACTTGTATGTGATTGTATGAATGCCTAATAGACTTGAAGTAAAGGCTGTCAAATTCAAGAATATTTGGAAAGATTGCATGTGTTTTCTCTACCATGTATTTGTGGCATTTGTGTGTGGGGGGGTCTAAATTTTTTGATTTAGTTCCATAGTAAAGAATTTATTAAAAGTTTAAAAATTTCTCAATTGCTCTTAAGTAAGATATATGAGAAGCATTTTTTTTGGATAAATGCTATGTAAAGTTAACAAGAAAATAAGGTTATTTTCTTGTACTGTGTTCACTGATTTCAATCTCTTTTTCATCTCCTTGTTTTTATTTTTTTCTTAACTTTAGAGGGCTGCTTAAGTATCAAACTAATTTAGATACACACCCTCCTGGCTGCATCAATCTTAATGGAACCCGCTACCAGAATATTCAGTTACCAGAGTATCTCTCAGAACATTTTCATGAATCTTTCCCTGGAGGATTTTCAAAACCTGATGAGCTTACCCAGAACACATTTGGGAAGATTTGTATGGAAGAGCCCAGGTTCCAAGCTAATTTTCCACAGGTCAGATTAATTCTATGTCTTTAATGGTCTCTGCAAAGTCCATGTTTCCATAACAATTGATCAACGTTGTATTTAGACATGTTTTTGAAGGTAATGAAGCAATTATTCTTGCAGAAGAGAATGTTTCAGGATGTTTCAATAGCAAGTTAGTACCTATTGTTTCATTATAGGCAGACGACAGACAGCTCAACGAGAAAGACCTATGATATTACAGAATATAGAAAATCCCTGCTTAACTGATCATATGATCTTTGCATACTGTGGCACTGGTACTTGCCACAAGAAAGGTAGCAAAGATATTTTCCTTATGCGTTGAGAAAAATAAGTTGAATAAGGAAAACAATAGTGAAAGGACTAGTACTACTAATAATTATTATGGTATATTATAATATTATGGTACAATATTATATATAATATTATAAATACTAAGCTGTAAAATCAATTTATTGAATGCTTAATATCATCAGCTAGGAACTATGCTAAAATATATTATATGCATAATTTCTTCAATATTCACAACTCTTTGAAGTAATTAGTATCATCCTCAATTTTCTGATGAGGAAATTGTGGCTTAAATACATAAAATACCTTGACCAAACTCTACAGACTAACACGTGGGAGAACTAGAGTGTAAAACCAGGTTGTTGATTTGCTCTTAAAACTTCTTTCCCAAATACCCAGCCAGGAGTTTGATAAAGGTCCTAATCTTCCCTTGTGGCCATGGGAGCTGCCCACATGGGTATTATGCCCTGTATTCTTTGTCTGTAGCAAGTGAAAATCAGGGAATAGTGATGTTGAATGTCTGTTTTAAGAAGAAAGGGGAGTCAAAAGTCGAGTTTGTAGATGCCTTTGGAGTGAGTGAGTGTTAGTCTTGTGTTTATTATTAATAATAACCCTCTAGATTTCTATTAGACTTCACAACCTTCATGGCTTTTCTGGGCTTCACAGAATGCTATATGTTAGGGAGGGCAGGTATTGGGACTCCCATTTTACTTGTGTGCGACCTGATGCTCGAATGGTGACGGTCCCAAAGTTGCAGAGCTTGTCCTGTGATGCTTAGTCTTCACACGGTTTCTAACCAAATGTGAGGGAGAGGCATGATTTGCGTGGAAGAATATAGTTCTGGAATAACTCTGTAAATAAGGTTTAAAAAAGTGACCATGAAAATAAGTTTGGGTTGGAGGCCTCCAGGTGTTGAGGGAGGTAAAGCATGCAGCTGTAGGAGAAAGGTTGGCTACACAGGTTATGCAGTTATCCTGGGATCAGGGCTATCCCTCCAGCACACATGCAAAATTGTCATGCTTTCCAAATTGTAAATATTATCTGTTATTCATATTACGTAAAAGTTGTGAACAACACATGTGGTATACCCATATTTAAAAATATGTGCATATACATATTTTACATTGGGTATACATTTTGTATATGTACATTATGCATATACATTGTGTGCATTAACAATATCTAGGGTTCTCATTCTTTTAACAAACATTGAACTGGTACATTTTTGTTAAAATCACCTTCAGATTTATTTGAGCTTTTACTTCCCTTTCTTCTCTTGTTAGATAAAGATATTGTATATATATATACATTATATATTTCTGGTGTGCACAGAAGGATATATGAAACGATGTATGCTTACCTGTTAATGGTAGCTATACCCTTAGCAATGGCTAGAAGGTAGGGTCTTGATATTACTTCCCCTTTTATTTTATACTTTACTCTTGTTTAAGTTGCAGTGAGCATCTGTTGTTTTTTACGCATTTTTCTTTACACTTTGTTATTTAAAATACTGATTGAAGTATTATTACTGTTCTCGCTTCAGCAGCACGTATACTAAAATTGGAACGATACAGAGAAGATTAACATGGCCCCTGCGCAAGGATGACAGGCAAACTCATGAAGCGTTCCATATTTTTGGCCATGTAACTTGCTTTGGCCAATGGGATGCTAGTGGATGTGATGTGAGCAGAGGATATGATGTGTGTGCTTGTCTGATTGGGCTTGTCCTCTTGTATTTCTACCAGCACCATGGCAAGAGCATACCTGGGGTAGCCACTGCTCCTCAAGCTTTGGTCCTATGATGTGACACATGGAACAAACACCCCAGTTGTCCTACAGATATGTTACCAAGAAATAAATGTTTATTATTGAATGCTAAAAATATATATATATTATTACTGTATTATTACTGGAATGTGTCAAATAAGCAGTTGGGCAGGATATAAAGATTCTTATAATACAAGTGTTTCTTAAAGTGTATTTCAAAAATTCTCCGTTAGACCTGGCTTTGGATTTCTGGACCTTTGTGCCTGTATTGTGCTGAACGGCTTTACAGGTGTATCCGGAGCAATAAGCCAGTCACCATCATCTCAGTCATAAGTCATCCCTCAGATGTCATGGAAATCCGAATGGTCAAAGAAAATTTTAAAGCAAGACCTGGCCAGGTGAGTCAGTGTCCGGAAACTTTTAAAATACCCTTTATCATTACATATTTTTTGAAAATTAGCATCATTAGACTATTTGGATTTCTTTTCTGGTCATTTAAAAATTGTTTGTTGCTTTTTAGTATATTGTTCTACATTGTCCCAGTGTGTCTGCATTGGAAAACCATCCATTTACTCTCACAATGGTAAGAAACTTGTTTTTTGATTTTTTAACTTTTAGAATGAAATGTGTCTTTTTCTTTTTGTGTGTGTACACTCCACTCCACTCCATATCATTCAAACCTGTCACAATATCCTTTATGTTTAAGTAAGCCATCTTTTTACAAAGAAATATAATTATTCAGAAACTTATAAACTATTTATCATTTTCTACAACTTTAAACTTCAGGAAATAGTATATTTAATTTATTAAACTTTGTTGATTCAAAATGCAGAAAATTTCCTGAATATTTGGACTCTTCCTTTTATGAATTATGTACCAAAATATAATATGTGCATGATTTTCTTTAGAGGGATTAAAATTATAGAAAAAGAAAGTACTCTGGGTTGAGGTGGAAGCATAAGAAAATGTTTAGAAAAGAAAAAGCCCAGTATAATTGGCACCCAGGTTGTGTATGGAGAAAGGAAAGGAAAATAAGTTCAGAAAAATAAAATGCAATAATAATGAGGGGAAATCTAGCTAAATAACGGCATTATCAAATATTGTTAGCCCATTGTTTAATGTTATTTTTTTCCATCATACAAATGGCATGAACCCATTATAAAAAAGTAAACAATTCACAAGCATGTAAGATCACATTATAACTTTTCCTCATTTCCCCACTCCCCAGTCCTTTTCTTGAGTTTGACCTATAGTCTTCCAGATATTTTTCTGTATACTTTGGCATATATAGGTGTCTGGCATTTGTTTCCTGGATCCTTTGTTTTATCATCTTCTCTTTTTACACAACAATATGTCATGGACAACTTTCCATGTTACTGTATTTGTATATGCCTCGTTCTTTTTGATCACTGTATAATATTTCACAGTAGGAACGTACTGTAATTTATTTAATATTCCCCATTGATGATAGAGGTTAAGATTTTATTCAGTTTCTAACAAAGGTAACTGAGACAGGGACCACATGTTTAAAATATGTGCTAAGATATGCAAATAAAATTGAACAAATTATGGGGGAGAGGCCAGAAAAATAACTGGTGTCCAAATGCTAAGGTTTAGGGATGAGGCTGTGCTGGGATTGGAACCACTGTTAAATTTGATGAAAACTTGGAAACCTTGGCCAAGTTACTTCATCTTTTTGTGCATTCATTTCTCAGTGTAATATTGTGATAAAAGCAGCAGCTATTCACACATTTATGAGTTTAAATGAACTACTACAAATAAAGTATGTAGAACACAGCCTGGAACGTGAAGTGTCAGGTACATGTCAATACATGTTAGCAAGTATTATGATTTTTATTTTCAGTGTGAACTTGCCCCTTGAGAACATGTACTTGTGAAGATGGCTAGGCCAGAAAATTTTGTATTTAAAGGATAAAACAAGCAGAAAGCAAGTGTCAAACGGTTAGAGAAAAAAACGGGTTATTTATCCAATAGCAGTTCTTTAAAAAGAAAGAGAATTTTTGCTTCATTTGCTCCAAATTTTGCATTCCGTTTGTATGTAGCAAATTTATTTATCTATTTATTTATTTTTAATTTGTCTTCCAGTTTTATTGAGATATGACTGACATATACCACTGTATAAGTTTAAGGTATGCAGCATAATGATTTAGCTTACATGCATCATGAAGTGATTAGCACAATAAGTTTAGTGAACATTCGTCATCTCATATAGATTCAAAATTAAAGAAGTAGAAAATAAATATATTTTCCTTGTGATGAGAACTCTTAGGATTTACTCTGTTAACAGTTTTCATATGTATCACACCGCAGTGTTAATTATATTTATCATGTTGTATATTATATCCCTAGTACATATTTATCTTATAACTGAAAGTATGTACCTTTTGACGGCCTTCATCCACTTCCCACTCCCCATGCCCCACCCACCTTCCCCTGGTAACTATAAATCTCACCTCTTTTTCTTTGAGTTTGTTTGTGTCTTTATTTAGTTTTGAAGTATAATTGACCTACAGCACTGTGTTAGTTCTTGTTACCCAACATAGTGATTTGATATTTCTGTGTGTTTCTAAACGATCACCATGATAAGTCCAGTTACCGTCTGTCATCATACTAAGATATGACATAGTTATTGACTGTATTTCCTAGATTATTAATTATTGAGGAAATGTAGTTTGGTATCTAGTGAAATAATTAACAATATTCCATTTTATCGAGAAAGATGGCAACATTGGCCTACCTTGGAGACAGGTATAGTATAGTAGTTTATAGCCATTATAGTAGTTTACAGTAGTTATAACATATATATATATATAGTATACATATAGTAGTATATATATAGTAGTTATAGTAGTTTCTCCAATAGTGATGATAGACACCCTTTCATCTGGTGCTGTGTGGGCTGCAGGTGACAGTGAAAGGGGAAATGTGTCACCATGAGTAACAGTGGAAACTTAGTTGCCCTCATGAGATGTAAAACCAACAGGGACCTCGGAGTCCTGAGGTCATCAGGAACCAAGTAGCCATGTCACACCCTTCACTCCTGTAGCATATGCACACCCTACAGGGTGGCTGAATAAGACTGCCCACATTCCATTAGGACAGCAGGAAGCTTGGGGAGTAAATCTGATCAACAACCATTCAGGTGTGATGTTTCAGCTCAGTCATGAAGCCATTTTCATGTGATTGAATCCACTACAGTCAGAAGCACTGTGCTTTAGTTCTGATAGTTGTAAGACATGTTTCTATTTCTCTGCATCCCTACATCCTGTAGGCATAAAGTTGGTAACATAAAAAGAAGGGGGAGAATGAAAAAGGGAGAAATACACAAGTAATTTTGTCTTGATAGAGTAGTTTAGGAAGTTTGGCCCAATCTTGGGGTCATGTGAAATTTACTTCAGAAATTAACCTTTCTTTGTGTTTGAAACTTTTTTCCAGGTTTATTGAGGTATAATTGAAAAATGAAAATTGTATATATTTAAGGTGTACAACATGAGACTATATTTTGAAAATCGTTTCTTCATCATAGCATTAAGTAGAGAATATGGAATAAGAAAAGAAGGCAGTTGCTGAATGTCAACTACAGAGAAGAGAGGGATTTTTTATAAAAATGTTTTTCAACATACACAAAAGTAGAGAGAATAGTATAATGAACTCCCACGTTCCCATCACCCAGCTTCAACACCAAAAAAAAGAAGATTGTTTACTTTTTAGTATGTATTCTGTCACTGAAAACTTTTATGTTCTCTCAAAACAGAAAATCCAGGAACTTTTCACCTGTGTTACACACTGAGTAGATGCTTCTAGATCTAGTCTCTTTCAGCTGGCCTAGAACTTTTTTACAGGGCAAAAGAGAAATAACATAAAGTGTTGTGTAGAATCTGAAGGGCTTTAAACAAATGCTTTATGTGGCCTGGTCTGCTTCCTGAAAGCTGATTGAGGAAGAGCTGTGATAACCCTGTAGCTGGCTTGAGGCACGGGTGGGAGGAAAAGAAAAGAGGAGAAGGGAACGTAGGGAACAGACAGAAGAGCAGCAACTGGAAATAGGAGAGAGAGCTAAGAAAGGGAGAACAAATTACATGTGAGGTAAAAGGTAGTAAATATTCACACAAATGACAGGAACTTTAGAATTCAGTCCCAACCCTGTCACTTATTAGTTCTGTCTGTGAGTGGATCTCTGCTCTCATCAACTCCCAAATAGTAGCGTTTGGCTATGAATCAAAAGAAAATATAGGGATAGCAGTCTAAAGATAAAACAAGCTAAAATGATAGAAGAATTTTCTCAGGTACTTTACATTTTGTTGTGTGAATGAAGGACTATTTACATTCCCCCATCCCCCACCCCCTGGACTCCTAAGGTGTAAGAATAGGAATAACAATACATTATTCTTTTTTTTTTTTTTTGCGGTACGCGGGCCTCTCACTGTTATGGCCTCTCCCCTTGCGGAGCACAGGCTCCGGACGTGCAGGCTCAGCGGCCATGGCTCACGGGCCCAGCCGCTCCACGGCATGTGGGGTCTTCCTGGACTGGGGCACGAACCTGTGTCCCCTGCATCGGCAGGTGGACTCTCAACCACTGCGCCACCAGGGAAGCCCACAATACGTTGTTCTTGGAGAAAGAATATTGATTTAGTGACTACTTTGAGAAATAGGATGTACTTGGCTGGGTGGGGAGACGGAAGAGCTCCTCACCTCAGTGAAGCGCTGTTAGGTATACAGTTCTCCTGAGTCTCCTTATGAGCAGCTTCCTACAGCAAAGGACCATCACCCCGACTCTAAAGGAGGTCTGGTAAGTCCTCAGCACAAGGGCTCTGTGTCCAGTACAGGCTTGTTTCAGAAGATTCAGGGCTGGAGTGTGTTGGATGGAGGCAAAGAGGTTGGGTGCCTGGGATTCTGTATCCATCATAGTTTTTCTTCTTTCTTACTTTCTTCAATTAAGAAAAGATTTTTCCTTTTTCCTTCTGCTTCTTCCAGGCCAGTCTTCAGTTCTCTTCAAGGAACATGGTTCTCTGAAAATTCTCTAAGACAAACAAGAAAGAAAAGACCTAAAATAGTTTGGAAAATAGTGGTTAGTGTATATCACTTTTAAAAATTCATAGTTTCTCTTACCATATTAATGGTTTTAAGATGTTCTTTAATAAATAATCCCATTAAATTTTATTCACCCATTTATTTAACCCTTTTCTACTTTCTCACTTTTAGATCTTTGTCTATAGACTAAGCTCTTTGCCCTAGAAACCAACCACTGCTTCTTCCACTTATTCACTCTCCAAATTCCACGCATTCTCTTGACCTTTTCCTTTTATAAGACCCTGCATATTCTCTTCAGCAATTAGTGCCATTAAATTACCTGTTTAATACCTGTCTTCCTCCTAGACCATAAGCCCCAGGAACCCTTTCAAAGTTACGTTCATAGCACAGCGTCTGGTACACGGAGTAACACAATATATATCTGTTGAAAGAGTGAAAAACGCTTAATATTTAATTAGTGTTTGGGACTTACCTTGAGAAATACTTCATAGATGGATTGTCTTTTCCTCCCATCTCTCACTTGGAAGGTGAAGCCAGAGAAAAGGAAAAGCTAGAGGATTTAAGGAGAAAGAGGAAATGCTTATGGCTGATGTGTCTCTCAGTCAAAGAGCAGGCTTCCAGTCAGGTTCTGAGTCTAATCTTTTTTTTTTTTTTTTTTTTACATCTTTATTGGAGTATAATTGCTTTACAATGGTGTGTTAGTTTCTGCTTTATAACAAAGTGAATCAGTTTTATACATATACATATGTTCCCATATCTCTTCCCTCTTGCATCTCCCTCCCTCCCACCCTCATTATCCCACCCCTCTACGTGGTCACAAACAACCGAGCTCATCTCCTTGTGCTATGCGGCTGCTTCCCACTAGCTATCTATTTTACGTTTGGTAGTGTATATATGTCCATGCCACTCTCTCACTTTGTCACAGCTTACCCTTCCCCCTCCCCATATGCTCAAGTCCATTCTCTAGTAGGTCTGAGTCTTTATTCCTGTCTTACCCCTAGGTTCTTCATGACCTTTTTTTTTTTCCTTCCATATATATGTGTTAGCATATGGTATTTGTTCTTCTCTTTCTGATTTACTTCACTCTGTATGACAGACTCTAGGTCCATCCACCTCACTACAAATATCTCAATTTTGTTTCTTTTTATGGCTGAGTAATATTCCATTGTATATATGTGCCACATCTTCTTTATCCATTCATCCGATGATGGACACTTAGGTTGTTTCCATTTCTGGGCTATTGTAAATAGGGCTGCAATGAACATTTTGGTACATGACTCTTTTTGAATTATGGTTTTCTCAGGGTATGTGCCCAGTAGTGGGATTGCTGGGTCATATGGTTCTATTTGTAGTTTTTTAAGGAACCTCCATACTGTTCTCCACTGAGTCTAATCTTTAAGGTCATGATGACTATTTCTCTTTAGCTGATAAGAGGAATGGGAAATGTACTTATGGTCGAGGTAGTTTGGGAAGAACCACCAAAGGCAAAGGGAAACAATTTACTGAGAACATCTGGTGAGAGACAGCAGGTCAATTTTTCACCTCCACTGCCCCAATGCTCAGGGCTAACAGTGGAAAATTACTTGCTCCTAATTTCTGTTGCTTATTTGACAAATGTTATCAATATATCTTAGGTTTGCCTAGCAACCTGCAGGTCAAAATGGATCTTGACTTTGCAAGTTTAGGTTTTGTATTCACATTTATCCTTATTTTAAACATCATTTTTTGTATGTTTTGATTATGCCATATTAAACGTCAAAGTGTTAATTGTTTTAGAAAGAATTATATCTCATAGATATTTTAAATTGCAACAATAGTTGGCTTCCAAAAGAAATTTTAAGGCAAAGGAAGATTCTTTTCACCAGACCATCTGTGTACCATGTACTTTGTGTAGGCTTAGGAAATGGTTTGTAGCCCTCCCACATTTGAGGGGATTACTAGCTGTCTCACTCATACCATGCCCCAAGGGAGTCTCTGTTTTTGTAAGAGGGAAAAGAGGTGAACTGTACTGCTGCATGGAAATGAATTTGAGTAAAGCAAAAACATTTCTAAGCTAAATTTTACATTATGCTATTATGTTAATTTACTGTCTTTTCCTGCCATTTCCTTCTTTTTGTCCAATTACTTCTGTTTGGCACTTACATGTAAAATACATGCTTTTCAAGCATTTTCACTGGATAGTTTTAAGGGTTCCTTTGAAATAAAACAAAGCAAAACAAAGTGACTTAGGGCTTCCCTGGTGGCGCAGTGGTTGAGAGTCCGCCAGCCGATGCAGGGGACGCGGGTTCGTGCCCTGGTCCGGGAAGATCCCACATGCCGCGGAGCAGCTGGGCCCGTGAGCCATGGCCGCTGAGCCTGCGCGTCCAGAGCCTGTGCTCCGCAACGGGAGAGGCCACAACAGTGAGAGGCCCGCGTACCGCAAAACAAAACAAAACGAAAAACCAAAGTGACTTCCCATATGCCAATTCCCACTAAAATTGTATACACACCCCATCTTTGTCAAGGATAATCGTACCTACTAATTAAATGCCTAAACAAACTTTGAAAATATTATATTATTTAGTTCTATATTCCTATGAGATGTGTATTGTTAACTCTCTATGATGCAGAAAATAATGTGACTCAGAAGTATAAGATAACACACAACTAATTAGTGGCACAGGTGAGGTAGAAACACAGACTGCCTGGCTGAAAGGTGTATTGTCAGCTATTCGGCCCTGTCTCTTTCTCATGCCTTACCACCTAGCCACGTTCAGGGCATTCATATTTCTAAAACTCCTATTGCTCTTAGACATACTTGGTGGAGTCAGCAAAAAAGAATTACCATTTAAAAGAGAAATTTATGAAACTATAAAAATGTATTTTCAAGAGAAATGTGAAGTTGAAAGTTTTATATTGCCCACACTACTAAGCTCTTCAAATATTGTGGGGAGTTGAAAGGCAAATTCCCCTGTTAGAAAAGTCTAATATTTACTTTAATATATTGTGTCAGTATAAGGAAAACTCAAATCTATAAAATATACATTGATCCCAGATTCAGTAGCTTGAATTTCACCTCATTTTTTAAACGGAGATGAAGCTTTTACAACTGAAAATAACAAAAAAAAGTTGGTGCAAAGATAAGGTACAGAAGCACTATAATATGTTTCATAATTTCAGTCAAAGTAAGGCTAAGTTTTGACTACTGATTTAATCAGGAACTCAAAGGTTGGACTTTTCATTGCTTCAAGTGCTTCAACATTTCTTATACTTCGCATTGACTTTGCTACACGTGGAAGCCATGCTTATTTGGTGGGTATTCCCAGAAAGTTGTGATTGTTTTCTGAGGTAGCACTTGCATTCTCTCAGGGTATAACCAGCAGGAACGTTTGCTGACAAAGGTTGTTGGAGATCAGAGGCTACTGTACAGTATTAGACCAAAGATTTTGGAATCCTGGACAGCTGGGATTGGAGACCTGAATACCCCACTTACTAGTACTGTGACCTTGGACAAGATAATTAACACACTTACCTTTGGTTTACTTCTTTATAAAACATGGATAATAATAGTAACTTCTCTATGAAGCTTTGAATATGAATTAAAAAGATATAATCAAGCTAAGCATGGTGCTTGGCACACAGTAGGTTCTCATTTAGAAGTTTCTGTTGTTGTTGTTGTTTTTCTCACTCCAATCCCACAATTTAAAAAAAAGTTTTTTTTTATTGGAGTATAGTTGATTTACAATGTTGTATTAGTCTCAGGTGTACAGCAAAGTGAATCAGTTATACATATACATATATCTACTTTTTTTTTAGATTCTTTTCCCATATAGGCCATTACAGAGTACTGAGTAGAGTTCCCTGTGCTATACAGTAGGTCCCTATTAGTTATCTATTTTATATATAGTAGTGTGTATATGTCAATCCCAATCTCCCAATTTATCCCTCCCCCCACTTCTCCCCTGGTAACCACAAGTTTCTTTTCTACATCTGTGACTCTATTTCTGTTTTGTAACTAAGTTCATTTGTACCTTTTTCTTAGATTCCACATATAAGCATTGTCATATGATATTTTTATTTCCAATAATGAGTGGACAATCAAAAAAGGATTAAACTGCTTTTTTTTTTTTTTTTTTTTTTTTTTTTTTTGCTGTCTTCTCCAGCATGCAATAACTGACTAAGCTCTGGCCATAGACTGGTTTAGAAACAGTCATTTGGGGGACTGATGATTTGCCTCTTGTGGTTTACTAGCCCGTGGGATGAAGGATGTTTCAGGTTGGGTTTCCAGGGAAACAGACTAGGAGTAGAGTTTTGCGTGCCAGAGGTTTGTTGGTTAGTGTGCTCAGATCAACACCTGATAAGGAGTGAGGGACTAAGGAGGCAAGGCAGAAGTTGAACTGTGATATAGTCTCCACAGAGGCCTCAGCAGCTCACACAGGAGATCTGCAGGTAAAATGATAGTTCAGAGTTGTCCTGTCTTGAAGTCAAGAGGACAAATCTTTGTACTCCCGAATTACAGTCATTGGATTTGACGCTTAGACATGGGTGGGGAAGCGTTTGTCTGTGGATGGCAATTCCTGGGGAGGGTCTCAGAAGTAGGTCTCAGCAGGCAGCACTTTCAGCAGCTGGGAGATTGGGGAAATGAGTGTTTTAATACTGAAAATTGGGAAAAGGGAGAAGGGAAGAAGATCTGAACAGTGCACCACAGTTTCCACTACACACAACACTTAGATAGATGTATTTAAATGTATATATTGATATACATTTATATACCTATAAACATATAAAAGGTGTATTAAAATATAGCTTTTGTGAGATAATTCTATTTTTATAACTTAAACTTGAGACACATATAAATTCTAATAGTTTATCTAACGTTATTGAACTTTAAAAATTTGTAGTCCAAACAGCAGATTTACTTGTTTCTTTGCTGTGAGGGAAGGAGGTATCGAAAACATAAATTGTTTAAAGGATAAAAAAAACCCAAAGTAACACAATTGATGACAAAGTTGGAACCAAAATTCAAGTTTTCTGATTCTTTTCCTTCTTTAAACCTTTATTGACTTAAAACCTGGGTAGATTTTTCTTTTCTTTTTCTTTTTCTTTTTTTTTTGACTATGTAGTTGATCTCTTAAAGTGTTTTCTAGTTGTGCTCTGTAATTACCAAACTTTGGATTTTCTGCCAAAACAAGTGTGTTAAGGTATGCTCTCATCTAATTTCATATGTAAATCAGAGATGATTTTAAAAAGCCAAACTTAAGAAAACATGAAACCTACTGCTTACTACAGAATGTAACATCTCTTTGTATTTAACTGAGGTAGATATTATTTATGTTTATTAATACTTTTCATGGATTCTCAAGTAAAAAATGCAGAATCTGCTTTTGTATAGCAGTAATTGATTGAAGTTTGCATAAATATCTCTGTATCCTTTCATTATTATTTTTATTCAGAAACACACATGTGCTTTCCTGACATCTGTATTTTAAGTTGTATGATTCATTATTTTTAAACTTGGATAACCTGATTTCACATATTTTTCCATGAGTCACAGGAAAGTCTAGTTGTTAGTTTGTTATTGTCTGTACTTTCACATAGCATGCCTGCACTTGCCATCATTTTTCTGATTTTTGTTTTTCATGCCTCAACCAGTCACTTTGGGAATAGTCCTTCCAGTTTTCAATGAAAACCAGACGAGAATGGCCATGGATTTCTCAAGACTGGCAAACTATTTTTGTTATTATTTGTTTAATTCCATGGGTTTAAATATAACCAGGAAGACTGCATCAGTTGTTTTGATCTTGGGTCTTGATCTCATCTATTTAACTCTTAAAAATTACTTTTCTCTAGGGTTTCACAAATCTTTTGCTTGGACAATTTAGGAACTCAGCTGGGATGGATGATATGTTAGCAAGGCAACAATGTGTCTTAACCATAGAGCAGGTACAGTGGTGGAAATTGCTCCAGAAGGTCACTAATGTTCAGGAAACTTAACAGCATTGAATTCTCTGAAAATTAGACATCTAACTGCTCTAGTCTGACTTTTTTCCAGGGGAAAAGAAAATATTCCTTCGGTGCCTAATGTGATCCTGCATGATAAATATGAACTTAAATAGGTCAGTGTATTCAGAGCAAACCTGTTGTTTAATATTAAACTTGGTTTATTCGATTGGTATTTTTGGATGCCTCCTTTTACCTAGATACCAAAAGAGAAGATGATCAATAAAAGCTCCTTTCTTGACTTAACATCTCCTTTCTGCTACTGCCCCATTTCTCAGTTCTTCCTTTCCTCTTATTCTCTGTTAAATCCACCAACTTTGCCCATACCACTCTACTTAAACATTTCCGAGGTCAACAGTGACCATGCTATTGCTAGGTCCAAGGGTCATTTTGCAGTCCTCACTTGGACTGACCTCTCATCTCCATTTAGCACAGCTGATCACTTGCTTTATCAACACCCTGCTTTCATTTTGCTTCCAGGACATCTGCTCACCTGGTTTGTCTCCTAGGTTTCTGGGTACTTTTACTCGGTCTTTCTTTTTTTGCTATTCCTTGTCATCCCATGACCTCTAAATATCAGAACACTCCAGTGTCCATTCCTTGAACTACTTTTCCTCTCCAGCTAAATTCATTTCTCTGGTGATCTTTCCTATTGATGTATCTGTATTCTATCATCTCCCAAATTTATATTTCCAGGCCCCATCTCTGAAATTCAGGATCCTGTATCCAATCGTCTACCAGGAACTTCCACTTGGATGTCTAATAGACATCTTAAATTAACATGTCTAAAATTGAACTAACCTTTGGCCTTCCAGCCTATTCCACCCACCATCTTCTCCCACTTCAGTTAATGCCAACTCAGTTGTCCATGTTGCTCGGGCTGAAAACCTGAACATCATTCTTGACTTTTATCAGTTTTTAAAAATATAGGCAAAAATCCATCCACAAATTTTCTTGGCTCTACCTTCAAAATATGTCCACCATTTCCACCGTTGCCACGCTGGTCCAATCTACTACCGTTGGATAGCCTCCTGACTGCTCTGCATCTGTCTGCCCTTACTCAGCTACCATTTTTTTTTTTTTTTTTTACATCTTTATTGGAGTATAATTGCTTTACAATGGTGTGTTAGTTTCTTCTTTATAACAAAGTGAATCAGTTATACATATACATATGTTCCCATATCTCTTCCCTCTTGTGTCTCCCTCCCTCCCACCCTCCCTATCCCACCCCTCTAGGTGGTCACAAAGCACCGAGCTGATCTCCCTGTTCAGCTACCATTTAATCTTAATAAGTTGCCAAGATGATTATTCTGAAATGAAAATCAGATTATGTCATTTTTCTCTTAAAACAACAGGCAGTTTTCACCTTGAGCTATACTTGATATCTGTTGACTTGTATCTGTGTGAGTGTGTGTGTGGGGGGAGGGGTGTGAGTGGAGAAGGGGGGTCAGAGGTCAGAGTGTCTGGAATAGACTAAGGAAAAGGCAGGTTGGTAGGAAATAATGTCAGAGAAGTCATGAGGAGTCAGATTATGTAGGGTTTATATGACACTGCAAGGGCTTTGGTTTTTACTTTGAGTGAGGAAGGAGCCATTGGGTGGCTCTGGGTAGAGGAAGGACATGACCTGGCTTAGTTTTTAACAGGAGCACTCTGGATGCTATGTTAGGGTTAGATGAAGGGCAGAGCAGAGAGACCAGTTAGGAGGCCGTTGTGATCATCCACCTGGGGTATGATGCTGCTTGGACCAGGATGGTGACAGTGAAGCTGGTGAGAGGTATCAGGTTCTTAATATATTTGAAAGAGTTAGCAGGATTTCTTGATAGACCGGGTATGGAATGGGAAGGAAATACAAGAGTTAAGGTTTTTCTTTCCTTTTCTTTTCTTTATTTATTTTTTTGTTTTGTTTTTTGGTCTGAGCAACTGGAGCCGCATTATCTGAGATAGGGAGGGCCCTCCCTATCAAATTCTCATCTACAAAAACTCTCATTCTGATGAGAATTGGAGAGCTCAGTTTGGGATATGTAAATGTGATATGGCACTTAGTTTACTTTTATCAAATATTTCCTGAGCAAATGAATGATATCTCAGCCCTACTTTCCACTGTACAGGTTATTCCTGTATCTTAAGCCCTTTTTGTCTCACCTCTACTTGTCCTACTTGTGTTTGGATTTGTGGGAGCGTAGCTGCCTGGCTTGTGCTTGGGGTGAGGTAATTTGCGGGTCAAGTTATCCCATATACAGACATGAACACATTTCTTCTCTTTTTTAAAATTATAAGTCCAACCTCAGCTTTCTTCTATTGTCTGTGAGGTCTCTGAGACCGAAGTTTTCCCAATGAGGTGTGAGAAAGATGGGTTTGCTTCTCAAGGTGATCCCCTTTCTGAAGGTTGTGTGATTTCAGCTTTGGAATTTTTTCCAGTCAGTTCCCAAACCACCATGTCACCCACATTTCGTCTTTCGAAATGTGTTGACACTTCTCTATTGTTGTTATCTTTCCCTGTGTTACCTTTGATACTGCCATGTGTATTTTTATATTCATAAGTTGTTATTTCAGTGTTTTGTTTTTTTTCTTTTGAGGGAGCTGAGATAAATGCACATATTCCATTGAAGTTAGCAAAAATCTCACATACTTTTCCAGGATTTAGCATTTTTTCATGAAACTATACAAGTAAACACTAACTTTTTCCTTCAAGTAAACCAGTAAATATTGAAATGTTATATTTGTCAAAATGTTTAGAGTCACGATGTTGCACTAATTGTGATGGATTTTGCGCTCCTGGCTCATTATCTCCTCTCTTACTTTTAGAACAATCCTCATTTGTGAAGTTACATGAGCTCCTAGTATAGTCTGTGAAACTTTTTAATACTCAATACATGTTTGTTGAATGTTTGAATAAATTGTAGAATTTCCCATTGTTGAAGTTCTTATTCATTCTCAGGTTAATTCTCCCATATTTTATTAACTGATATTTGAATGCATACCCAATAAGTGTAAGATGCTATGGAATATATGATAATGATTTAGAAATAGTTCTTGATCTCAAGACACTTATAGTATATTGATACTGGAAAAATTACACAAAATTAAAGAGGTAAACTGTAATAAAGGGCATAAAAGTCAAGTAATTTGGAATTTCAGAGAAGAGAGGGATTTTTGTAGCTTGGGAAATCAAGATTTCTTCATGAAAGTGGTAGCATTTGAGATGGGCCTTAAAGAATTACCGGTGTCCAATATGAGAAATGGGAGTGAAGTCATTCTAAATGAGTATACTAGTAATTGAGAAAACGAAGAGACAAGAAAATGTATTAGTTGATCCATGTTGGCTTAGCTGGATTAGAGTGAATCAAAGAGGAAAAATGGGATATAAAATTGGAAAGAATTTGGAACAAATGTGGTCGGTCAGAGACCATAGGAAAGAAAGAATGTGCGTGTTTTCCCATAAGAGGATACGAAAGGTTAATCAGTAGGAGATTGCTGTGATCAGACGTTTTCTTTGGTAATATTATTTGAAAGGACTTGAAAATTGATTGAATGCTGGCAGGAAGAGAAATACCTGGTATTACTCTGAGATTTGAACCTCTGTTCTGGTGGGATGTAGGTTCCATGTCCAGACCTAGGGGAATTAGAAGGAGAAGATAATTTGGGAAAGAAGAGAACAGCAATATTACATTTAGAGTGAATTTCAAGTAGAAATTATCTAGCAGGCATAGAAAATGTGAAACTAGAGCTTTGGAAAAGAGGGTTAAAAATAAAGACCTGACAATAATGATTAAAGAACATCATATTCTGTGATCATTTTCTCTGGTTTAAGAAATTTGTTACATTGAAAATTTAATATTTAACATAGTAACATCCATTTTAGAATTATTTTTATTTATTGTTGCAAAGCTCTTGATTTAAAATAAACACATTGTGGCTTTTAAATTCATTTTCTGTGCTGAATAAATTCTTGTGCAGTGACATCATTTTTACATTTTGTTCTCAAATGTAAGATGATTATGTAATATCTGTTTATATTTTTGTGGGACTGTTATAAAATCATTAGTCATTTGAGCACATTAAAAACCCAATGCCATTTTGAACAAATAATTTGAAAGAAAAGGTTGTTTTTCTCAAGGACATCAAAGTACACATTCCTCCAGGTCTCTTGCAAGTTCTCTCATTCTATTTTCTTCTCCTTAAACTAGGTGATGAGTATTCTGCTACTTTTTAAGGTCAATATCAGCCAAACTCCATTCTCTTCATCTAGGAAACTTAAGTGAGACTAAAGTAAGACTCAGGAATGTTTTAATGTTTATATTTTAAATTAAACTTTTAAAGTATGTAAATTTATTAATATTAGAAAGCTTAATAATAAATTTTAAGAATAGATGTGTATGAAATGAGTTATTTTCTCTGTCTTCAATTTTACTTCCCAGAAATTAATATTCTTAACAATGTATCATATAGTCTCATCAATGTATTTGTGTATAGAGGAAAAACACTAATATCCGTTTTTTTACATTTTATTTATTTATTTGTTTATGGCTGCGTTGAGTCTTCATTGCTGCACGTGGGCTTTCTCTAGTTGTGGAGGGTGGAGGCTAGTCTTCATTGTGGTGCGTGGGCTTCTCGCTGCGGTGGCTTCTCTTGTTGCGGAGCACGAGCTCTAGGCGCGTGAGCTTCAGTAGTTGTGGTACGTGGGCTCAGTAGTTGTGGCTCTCAGGTTCTAGAGCACAGGCTCAGTAGTTGTGGTGCACAGGCTTAGTTGCACCGCGGCATGTGGGATCTTCCCGGACCAGTGCACGAACCCGTGTCCCCTGCGTTTGCAGGTGGATTCTTAACCACTGTGCCACCAGTGAAGTCCCCTAATATCTGTTTTAATTTTAATAATGTGAACTTTACTACATGTCCTACAACATATTTTAACTGAAAATTTGTCATTAGCATATTTATTTTTAATGTTCTAAGAGAAACAAGATAGCCAAAGATATTAATACTTTATTATTTCTTCCCTTTGAGAAGTGTTCTAAACACTTTAAAAAAGATAGTGAAACACCGTTAAGGAATCACTACACTGTGCTTTAGACAACTTTAATGAATCTGAACATTATTTTTGCAAAGGTACTAAAATGTGATTCTAAGATTTTCAGTCATTGTTTCAAACCACACATGGTGAAGTCATTCTGTGTGCTATTCTATGCAGGCCCCCTTCAAATCTGGGGTGATATGATTGGGCAAAGACTCTGTTAAAATCTGTCTTCTTAATTCCTAGCTAGTTTGAGGAAGTATCAGTAATTTATAAAGGCATCGTTCCCAAGAGTTTGAGAGGAACAATATTATGTTCTACCTGTTCAGAACCAGATCAGCCTTAAAAGCTATCCTGATACATTTGGCCAACACTTTGAAGAAGGAGGTTTATAGGCTCCTACAAGGCCCGAGGGAATGTTAAACATCATATGTAATTACCTTTTACAATGTCTGCACTGAAAGAATAGAACAGAGATATGAATATTTGGCAAAATGTACATTTTCCTTTAGAATACATTATAAGATTAACTCAAGCCAGATGTGCACTCAGGCAGACAAAGACTAACTTTGTTGCTCCCTATTCTATCTTCTTGGCTTAAATCTTCTTTTCATAACCTAAGATTTAGTTCACAATAAGGGAAACATCAAGAGACATGGGAACAATCAGATTGGTAGCTTGGAACTCTGTTGGGATTCTTGCTTTCTGGCAGCTACAACTTTTACAGCATAGAGGCTCTGGCCAGCGTTAAGTATTGATAGTACGAAGTAAAAGTGATGGTGGGTTTTTACAGATCACATCATCTTATTTGGAGATTTACTAATGACAAAACATTGCTCTTGGAGTTATTAAAAACGAGAATGTAAATTAAATAATTAAACGTTAGATTGAGAATTATAAATGAAGTAATATTTTAATAGTATAAATAATATTTAAGTAATATGATTTTATATTCTTTTCATTTATTTCAATGTTTTAAACTACAGTTAGTAGTAATAATCCTATTAGAAACACTGATTGTGAAATAGTGGTTTGGAAATTCCATGTTACAACAAATCTCAACCCTGAACATGTGCTTTTTAGTTTGTTTATGATTTGTCATGAAGAAATGATTAATACCTAACTTTTTATTTAGTGTTTTCACTGACCTCTAAGCTACTTATCTTCTTTGATGAGTTGTTTACATATCTCCGTGGTGTCTTCACCTTCCTTTATTTCTTTTCCTAAGAGCATCCCTATGTGACCTACGTTAATTAGTCAACATAGTGAGCTTGAGGATCTTCAACTTATTTCATGTAACCTATTCTCTATCACAAGGCCCTCAGAGCCACTGGCATATTCTTTCATCTGTGCTTTAACTTCAGCCCATATTTCCCCTTAATTCATGTTGTTGTTCATTGATTCCACTAATTTTCAACAAATCCTTTTTTTCCCTCTACTCCATTTGACTTCTCATGCAATCCTTAGCCATTTTCCATATCTTTGCTTTAGTGGAGACAGTGGTCTGCCATAGTTACGAACTGTGTAGGCAGAAAAACCCAGACCCAAACTCTGTCTTGGGCAAGTTGATTTTTTTTTTTCCTTTTTTAAAATTTTTGTTGGAGTATAGTTGATTTAAAATGTTATGTTAGTTTCTGCTGTATAGCAAAGTGAATCAGATATATATATATCCACTCATTTTAAAATTCTTTTCCCATAAAGGTTGTTACAAGTTGCTTTTAAGTCTTAGTTACTCAATTTCCTTAACTATAAAAGACAAGTCACCAGGATTATTGTGAGCTTTTAGAAATGATGCACTTAGCCCTGCCCTTGGTACATGATATTCAATGAACACTGGCTAGTCACATGCAGATGATCCCTTACCCATAACCCTTATGCTAGATGTATTTTCGGAATTCAGAATTTTGAGGGTTGTAAAAGGTATGCATAATTAATATATTACCTAAGATCTCTAGTAGGCTATGAGGCAGCATTCTTAAACAGATGGGTATTTCTGTAGGAAAATAGTTCTGTATGAACTTTTATACAGAAGTATTAACCTCCCATCATTACCTTCCCTTCAATTCAGGTCTGATAGGGCCACCAAATGTGTTTTGAAAAAACTCATTTTTGAAAATTTCTGAATTTTAGAATTGTGGAAAGGGATCGGGATTCTGTAAAATAAAGGGAGATACTGCATTTTCTTATTGTGAACTAAAAATTATTCTCTCATTCTTACTATATGGCTGTTTCCTATATTTGCTAAACATGGGACCACAGGTACTTTTTCTTACCTCCAGTACCACAGCTTGCTCCCTTCCTCAGGTACCCTTGCCACTTTACTCCGGATTTCTTCTGAGAATTATGGGAGGGAATGAAATAAAACTCTTTCAGTAGGAGTTTCTTCACTGGACACAGAAAATTCAGGTCACATTGATAATTGTTTTTTTCATTTCCCCGGAATTTGTTAGGATGTGAATCATATAAGAATATCTGCAAAGAAAAAGACGCCAAAATCATTAGTCTCCATTTCTTCCTTCGTGGTTAAAAGCTGTGTCCTCTTAAATATTTTAACTCAAAATATATTTAAGCAAGATTTATGCTTAGATGTAATATACTAGCCGTTTTAGACTATGTGTATTTTTTGTTTTATATAATAAATATGGGCTTTTCGAGAAACGTATAATGTCTTATTGACTGGTTGGCATTGCTTTTTTTCTCCCACTAATGAGGATCTGTATAGATTTTTTTTAGTCCATTACTTTCTATTTCTTATTGATTTTGGAGATTTGCTATGAGAATAAAAGTAGTAATTGAATCATACTCTGGTACTACATAATTATTATTCAGAATTGACTCCAGTATTTATTTATTTTTTTAGTGCCCTACTGAAACCAAAGCAACATTTGGGGTCCACCTTAAAATAGTAGGAGACTGGACAGGTATGTAGAACATAAAGTTTTAAAATATACGCTTTGAAAATAATGGGTCATACAAAAATTTTGATGTCTAAGTAGTGGAATGACCAGCACGTATAGAAATGTGTATGTGTTCTCAAGCTGTTGTTTTGTTTTCCTTCTTTGCTTGTACAGTTTTAACATTCATGTGTTTTTTTATTTTCTTCTGTATGATGCATTTTTGGAATTGGAATACCTTGGATATCAGTAATTGTTAATAGTGTGTTGTTCATGTGATTGTAAATCATAGATTTCTATCTGCTTCTCAGATGTACTGGAAATAGTGGGAACACTGAAATGTCTTTTAGAAAACGTCAGTTCAGAATTAATGGTTGGTTTTACTTTCAAAATAATTGACACCTGGGATTGAGATCACACAAATCTTCCAGTTCTTGCATGACTGTCTGCATGGTATTATCTGAATATATAGCAACTCTACAACATCTTTTGAATAGTGGTCATTTATAACAGCAGGTCTGTTGGTGATGTTTTACTCTTTTATTGATAAAAATTTTTTATTATCTGAAAGGTGCATTGTATTAAGAGTTCTGAGTAAATAAACATTATTCATTCTTATGTTCCCTTTGCCCAGCAGAGTGGCTGACAAGTGAGTGCTCAGTAAATGTTAGCTTGTTGGCTGGTTGTTTATTTTGGCTATTCAAAGGAAAGGATGCACATGTAAATAAAAAATAATTTTTAATTGAATGCTAAACTAGGAGTTGGTTTGTGGAAACTATACAGAATCAGAAAAAGGCAGATTCAGTGTAATCTCGGGCAATAAGAGAAGCTTCACAGAGAAGATAAAATTTGAGCTGAACATTGAAAATCAGACAAATGAAGAAAGAACGTCATTTAAGTGAAATCCACAGCACTGTCAAAAATCAAGGAAGGTAATGATTAAACCTTATTTGAGAAGTGTGAGTCAGTCAGTCTAGCAGAAGCAAAGATATTGTTCTGGGGAGTAGTATGGAAAAACCATTTATGGTCAGCATGGTAAAGATCTTGAATGCCTTGACAAGGTGTTAGAACAACTTAGAGACGTTAGGGAATCTTTGAAGGATTTGGAGCATCATAATGTAAATGGTATTGATAACTTGCTAGTTGATTAGATTAGGATCAAGGGAAGACTTATTGGTACTGGAAGGCAGAGGAGTAGGAGTCAATACAGGAGTGAGAATGGAAACTGAGGACTAGAAGAAATGTATTTGCAAATGCAGCTTAAGAAGTTAGTATTGGAAAGGGGGGACTAATTGTTGTAAAAATTAGGAAAGGACAAGATGTTACGTAACAGGGAAGAGATATTTTAGAAAGGACAGTTGAAAGAGCTCATATTACACTGTTAAATAATAATAGTGTGTATAAAATCCTTTGTCTCTAGAAAGAGCAGTCAGCTTGGAAATGGAGATGAGAAGAAAATGGGGAAAATATGCAACATAGGATTTAATGGGCAAACAAAGAAACTAATCCAAAGATCTTTGAGCAGTGATGACCTATTTGGAATCATGAAAAATTAGGCTTAAATTCATATTATTCATTTGACAGCTTTCGAAAGAGATCATTGTAGTCCATTGTTAGAAGAATACTGGTGTAGTATAGAAATAGTAATTCTCATAAGCCCAGAACTAGTTGATATAATAAAAATTGTTTTGCACTGTTTGGCAAATAAAGAATGAGCTGAAATGCTTCTCTGGTAAGAATCCCAATATAGTAAGAATTAACTTCAATAATGAATGGTAATTGATAGAATTCTATATCTGAAGGGTAACAAGCATAATGAAGTCATAATTTAATTCATCAGGGTAAGCAGAAAGTTCATCAGGGATTTTTTTTATTTTTATTTTTTAAACATCTTTAATGGAGTATAATTGCTCTACAATGGTGTGTTAGTTTCTGCTTTATAACAAAGTTAATCAGCCATACATATACATATATCCCCATATCTCCTCCCTCTGTCATCTCCCTCCCACCCTCCCTATCCCACCCCTCGGTGGTCACAAAGCACCCAGCTGATCTCCCTGTGCTATGCGGCTGCTTCCCACTAGCTATCACTTTTATATTTGGTAGTGTATATATGTCGATGCCTCTCTCTCACTTCGTCCCAGCTTACACTTCCCCCTCTCCGTGTCCTCAAGTACATTCTCTATGTCTGTGTCTTTATTCCGGTCCTGCCCCTAGGTTCTTCAGAACCATTTTTACTTTTTTTTAGATTCCATATATATGTGTTAACATATGGTATTTATTTTTCTCTTTCTGACTTACTTCACTCTGTATGACAGACTCGAGGTCCATCCACCTCACTACAAATAACTCAATTTTGTGTCTTTTTATGGCTGAGTAGTATTCCATTGTATATATGTGCCACATCTTCTTTATCCATTCATCTGTCAATGGACAGATGTCTGGGCTATTGTAAATAGAGCTGCAATGACCATTGTGGTACATGACTCTTTTTGAATTATGGTTTTCTCAGGGTATATAGTGGGACTGCTGGGTCATGTGGTAGTTCTATTTTTAGTTTTCTAAGGAAGCTCCATACGGTTCTGCATAGTGGCTGTATCAATCTACATTCCCACCAACAGTGCAAGAGGCTTTTCTCCACAGCCCCTCCAGCATTTATTGTTTGTAGATTTTTTGATGATGGCCATTCTGACTGGTGTGAGCTGATATCTCATTGTAGTTTTGATTTGCATTTCTCTAATGATTAGTGATGTTGAGCATCCTTTCATGTGTTTGTTGGCAATCTGTGTATCTTCTTTGGAGAAATGTCTATTTAGGTCTTCTGCCCATTTTTGGATTGGGTTGTTTTGTTTCTTGATATTGAGCTGCATGAGCTGCTTGTAAATTTTGGAGATTAATCCTTTGGCAGTTGCTTCACTTGCAAACATTTTCTCCGGTTGTATTTTCGTCTTCTTTATGATTTCCTTTGCTATGCAAAAGCTGTTAAGTTTCATTAGGTCCCATTTGTTTAGTTTTGTTTTTATTTGCATTTCTCTAAGAGGTGGGTCAGAAGGATCTTGGACTGATGTATGTCATAGAGTGTTCTGCCTATGTTTTCCTCTAAGAATTTTATAGTGTCTGACTTTGCATTTAGGTCTTCAATCCATTTTGAGTTTATTTTTGTGTATGGTGTTAGGGAGTGTTCTAATTTCATTCTTTTACATGTAGCTCTCCAGTTTTCCCGGCACCACTTATTGAAGAGGCTGTCTTTTCTCCATTGTATATCCTTGCCTCCTTTGTCATAGATTAGTTGACCATATGTGCGTGGGTTTATCTCTGGGCTTTCTATCCTGTTCCATTGATCTATATTTTTGTTTTTGTGCCAGTACTATACTCACTTGGTTACTGTAGCTTTGTAGTATAGTCTGAAGTCTGGCAGCCTGATTCCTTCAGCTCCATTTTTCTTTCTCAAGATTGCTTTGGCTATTCGGGGTCTTTTGTTTTTCCAAACAAATTGTGAAATTTTTTCTAGTTCTGTGAAAAATGCCCTTAGTAGTTTGATAGGGATTGCATTGAATCTGTAGATTGCTATGGGTAGTATAGTCATTTTCACAATATTGATTCTTCCAGTCCAAGAACATGGCATATCTCTCCATCTGTTTGTATCATCTTTAAGTTCTTTCATCAGTGTCTTGTAGTTTTCTGCATACAGGTCTTTTGTCTCCTTAGGTAGGTTTATTCCTAGGTATTTTATTCTTTTTGTTGCAATGGTAAGTGGGAATGTTTCCTTAATTTCTCTTTCAGGTTTTTCATCCTTAGTGTATAGGAATGCAAGAGATTTCTGTGCATTAATTTTGTATCCTGCTACTTTACCAAATTCATTGATTAGCTCTAGTAGTTTTCTAGTAGCATCTTTAGGATTCTTTATGTATAGTATCATGTCATCTGCAAATAGTGACAGCTTTACTTCTTTGCCAATTTGGATTCCTTTTATTTCTTTTTCTTCTCTGATTGCTGTGGCTAAAACTTCCAAAACTATGTTGAATAATACTGGTGAGAGTGGACAACCTTATCTTATTCCTGATCTTAGAGGGAATGGTTTCAGTTTTTCACCTTTGAGAACAAGGTTGGCTGTGGATTTGTCATATATGGCCTTTAATATGTTGAAGTAAGTTCCCTCTATGCCTGCTTTCTGGCAGGTTTTTATCATAAATGGGTGTTGAATTTTGTCAGAAGCTTTTTCTGCATCTATTCAGATGATCATATCATTTTTATCCTTCAATTTGTTAATATGGTGTATTACATTGATTGATTTGCATATACTGAGGAATCCTTGCATTCCTGGGATAAACCCCACTTGACCATGGTGTATGATCCTTTTAATGTGCTGTTGGATTCTGTTTGCTAGTATTTTGCTGAGGATTTTTGCCACTATGTTCATTAGTGATATTGGCCTGTAGTTTTCTTTCTTTGTGACCTCTTTGTCTGGTTTTGGTATCAGGGTGATGGTGGCCTCGTAGAATGAGTTTGGGAGTGTTCCTCCCTCTGCTGTATTTTGGAAGAGTTTGAGAAGGATAGGTGTTAGCTCTTCTCTAAATGTTTGATAGAATTCGCCTGTGAAGCCATCTGGTCCTGAACTTTCATTTGTTGGAAGATTTTTAATCACAGTTTCAATTTCAGTGCTGTGATTGGTCTGTTTATATTTCCTATTTCTTCCTGGTTCAGTCTCAGAAGGTTGTGCTTTTTTATGAATGTGTCCATTTCTTCCAGGTTGTCCATTTTATGGGCATATAGTTGCTTGTAGTAATCTCTCATGACCCTTTCTATTTCTGCGGTGTCAACTGTTACTTGTCCATTTTCATTTCTGATTCTATTGATTTGAGTCTTCTCCCTTTTCTTCTTGATGAGTCTGGCTGCTGGTTTATCATTTTGTTTATCTTCTCAAAGATCCAGGTTTTAGTTTTATTGATCTTTGCTATTGTTTCTTTCATTTCTTTTCCATTTATTTCTGATCTAATCTTTATGATTTCATTCCTTCTGCTAACTTTGGGGTTTTTTTGTTCTTCTTTCTCTAATTGCTTTAGGTGTAAGGTATGATCATTTATTTGAGATGTTCCTTGTTTCTTGAGGTGAGATTGTATTGCTATAAATTTCCCTCTTAGAAATGCTTTTTCTGCATCCCATAGGTTTGGGTTGTCATATTTTCATTGTCATTTGTTTCTAGGTATTTTTTGATTTCCTCTTTGATTTCTTCAGTGATCTCTTGGTTATTTAGTAGTGTATTGTTTAGCTTCCATGTATTTGAATTTTTAACAGATTTTTTCTTGCAATTGATATCGAGTCTCGTAGCATAGTGGTTGGAAAAGATACTTCATACGATCTCAATTTTCTTAAATTTACCAAGGCCTGAGTTGTGACCCAAGAAGTGGGCTATCCTCAAGAATGTTCCATGAGCCCTTGAGAAGAAAGTGTATTTTGTTGTTTTTGGATGGAATGTCCTATAAATATCAGTTAAGTCCATCTTGTTTAATGTATTATTTAAAGCTTGTGTTTCCTTATTTATTTTCATTTTGGATGATCTGTCCATTGGTGAAAGTGGGGTGTTAAAGTCCCCTACTATGATTGTGTTACTGTCAATTTCCCCTTTTATGGCTGTTAGCATTTGCCTTATGTATTGAGGTGCTCCTATATTGGGTGCATAAATATTTACAATTGTTATATCTTCTTCTTGATTTGAGCCCTTGATCATTATGTAGTGTCCTTCTTTGTCTCTTCTAATAGTCTTTATTTTAAAGTCTATTTTGTCTGATATGAGAATTGCTACTCCTGCTTTCTTTTGATTTCCATTTGCATGGAATATCTTTTTCCATCCCCTCGCATTCAGTCTCTATGTGTCCCTAGGCCTGAAGTGGGTCTCTTGTAGACAGCATATATTCAGGTCTTGTTTTTGTATCTGTTCAGCCAGTGTATTCATTTTGGTTGGAGCATTTAATCCATTTACATTTAAGGTAGTTATTGATATGTATGTTCCTATTACCATTTTCTTAATTGTTTTGGGTTTGTTATTGTAGGCCTTTTCCTTCTCTTGTGTTTCCCATCTAGAAAAGTTCCTTTAGCATTTGTTGTTGTAAAGCTGGTTTGTTGGTGCTGAGTTCTTTTAGCTTTTGCTTGTCTGTAAATGTTTTAATTTCTCTGTCAAATCTGAATGAGATTCTTGCTGGGTAGAGGAATCTTGGTTGTAGGTTTTTCCCTTTCATCACTTTAAATATGTCAGGCCACTCCCTTCTGGCTTGCAGAGTTTCTGCTGAAAGATCAGCTGTTAAACTTATGGGGATTCCCTTGTATGTTATTTGTTGCTTTTCCCTTGCTGCTTCTAATATTTTTTTCTTTGTATTTAATATTTTATAGTTTGATTAATATGTGTCATGGTGTGTTTCTCCTTGGATTTATCCTGTATGGGACTCTCTGTCCTTCCTGGACTTGATTGACTATTTCCTTTCCCATATTAGGGAAGTTTTCATCTATAATCTCTTCAAATATTTTCTCAGTCCCTTTCTTTTTCTCTTCTTCTTCTGGGACCCCTATAATTTGAATGTTGTTGCGTTTAATGTTTTCCCAAAGGTCTCTTAGAGTGTCGTCAATTCTTTTCATTCTTTTTTCTTTATTCTGCTCTGTGGTAGTTATTTCCACTATTTTATCTTCCAGGTCCCTTATCCGTTCTTCTGCCTCAGTTATTCTGCTATTGATTCCTTCTAGAGAATTTTTAATTTCATTTATTGTGTTGTTCATCATTTTATGTTTGCTCTTAATTCTTCTAGGTCCTTGTTAAATGTTTCTTGCATTTTCTCCATTCTATTTCCAAGATTTTGGATTGTCTTTACTATCATTACTCTAAACTCTTTTTCAGGTAGACTGCCTACTTCCTCTTCATTTGTTTGGTCTGGTGGGTTTTTGCCTTGCTCCTTCATCTGCTGTGTGTCTCTGTCTTCTCATTTTGCTTAAAGGGTGTCTGTGACCTTATTATGATTTTAGGCAGCCTCTCTGCTAATAGGTGGGGTTGTGTTCCTGTCTTACTAATTTTTTGGCATAGGGTGTCCAGCAGTGTAGCTTGCTGGCTGTTGAGTGGAGCTGGGTCATAGTGTTGAGACGGAGAGCTCTGAGAGATCTTTCGCCATTTGATATTACATGGAGCCAGGGGGTCTCTGGTGGACCAATGTCCTGAACTCGGCTCTCCCACCTCAGAGGCACAGGCCTGACACCCGGCCAGAGCACCAAGACCCTGTCAGCCCCCTGGCTCAGAAGTAAACAGAGAAAAAAAGAAAGAAAGAAGAATAAAATAAAATAAAATAAAAAATTATTAAAATAAAAAATTATTTAAAACAAAAATTTAAAATTAATAAAATGTTAAGTAAGAAAGAAGAGAGCAACCAAACCAAAAGACAAATCCACCAATGATAAGAAGCACTAAAATCTGTACTAAAAAAAAAAAAAAAACTGGACAAACAGAACACTAGGTAAAATGGTAAAAGCATAGATATATAGACAAACTCACACAAGGAAGCATACACACACACAAGATCTATAATCCTCCCAACGCAGACCACCAGTGTTCTCAGCCACACATGCACTTATAAATGTTAGTCACTGGCTTCACCTACACGCTTGTGTGAAGTTTGCGTGACATGGACATCTTCTTAGTAATCTTCCAATTACTGGCAATTTTGAAGTACACTGAAGAAGATAAAACATGTGGCAGGCGAAGTAATGGTCCCCCAAAGACATGGACATCCAAATCCCTGGCATCGCCTGGCTGCTGCACAGCAATGGGGACCCGGAGCCCCATCATGGCTTATTACTAGCTATTGTTACTGAGTTTCTTCATAAAGTTATTTTCTATTGTCAGTGGCTCATTAAAATAAGTGATTATCTGGTTATCTCATCATTGATTTCAACCTTCTCTATTAGGAACACTTAGTAGTTTTAATTTTATCTTCTTTTTTAATATACAGTGCCATTGAGGGAGAAACAAGATCATTCTCTTCAGAGAGTTCAGTTCCAGTTAGATGCTTTTCAATTAATAGACTTTCTTGGTTGTTGACTTTAAATATTTGTTGATTTGGCAAAAAATGTCAGGCATTCATGCAGAGAACCACTAAATAGTTCTGCCACTTTCTGGCACTTGATTTCAAAAGACATTTTAGCTGTCTTAAAAAAACGGAATTATAATTATGAAAGGAAAATTGGGAATATCATTGCTGAAATCAAGGGTTATTGGGTTTTTATTCTAAAAGATTTGCTTATTAAGTATTACTCAGTATTAAGAGTAATAAGTATAGAAAACACCAAAGAGATGCTTAAGAAGTTGAGTATCAAAGGCTTACTTCTCTAAACTGACTGAGAGATATTTTACAGTGACTATTTCTTCCCTGAAATATGTTCTGCCTGGGCACGTCTAAAGAACAAGTTTAATACCACCTCATGGGTCTAACGTAAGACTAATCAGCTACACCGAGCTGTAGAGTACCCAAGAAACAAATGAAGCAGCCAAAAGAAGAGACCTGTAGTGACCTGAAGTACACTTCTTCTTGTTGTTGTTGTTGTTTCTATGACTAGCAAGTTATAATGGTCATATTTGTGGAAGATAACATTTAAACTATGTGTAATTTTGGGTAATAATCAAATGTTTATTAAGCACTTACTCTATGCCAGACATTGCACTAGTCTCTGGAAGTACGGCGCTGATGAATGCTGTGTTCTAACCAGTAGAGACCTCCAAGAAACAAAAAAGCAGATCAATACATAGTATGTTAGATAGTGATGGGTGCTATGAAGAAAAATAAAGGAAGGTAAGGGAGTAAGAATGATGAAGGGTGGTAGTGCTATTTAGATAAGGTATTTAGTTATGGACTTTCTGACTTACGGATTTCAGAAAGAAGTGTGCTTAGGCAAAGGAAACAGTAAGTGCAAAATCCCTGAGGTGGCGGTAACTTTGGATAGTCAGGGAACTGCAAGGATCCCAGTGGGGCTGGAATACAGTCAGTGAAGGGGGATAGTAGTGGAAAATGAGATCAGAGAGGGGAGTTAGGGATCAGACTGTGGGTTACAGGAGGACTTGGATTTTAATCTGATTCAGATAAAAGGCATGATTTTGAAGTCTACATTTGAATGATTAGCCATTTTGTTCTAATATATACTACCTAGTGTTTGCCAACCCAAGGGTTTTGTGTGTGTGTGTGTGTGTGTGTGTGTGTGTGTGTGTGTATGTGTGTGTGTTTTGTTTGTTTGCTTTGTTGTTTCAAAAAAAATACTGAGTTTAGGGAGAAGGAGGAAAAGGGGATACTTCTGAGCACTGTAGAAAACAGATCAAAAAAAAACAAACAGGTCAAACTATTTTGGTGAAGGGGGAGGTGTATCGTCATTTTGAGATGCCTCGCCTCAGTGGTGGTTCTGTCTTCTGCCATATGGGCCTGGTTTATGGGTTCTGGTAGCCTCACCTACACCCTATATCCCAGTAGCTTGTATGGATGGTAGTAGCTTCCTGCTACTCTTTGGATTTCTCCCCTATCTTTAATATAGCTTCCCAATTCTTACCTCACCTGAGTTCCTTATATCAAATTCCTTTCAATTAAATCATATAGAGCCCTTCCTGGTTTTGGCTGGACCCAGACTTAGAAGGTCAGCAAATCCTCTCTGAACAAAGCATTGAATCACTGAGAGGAGTGATATATGGGAAAGAGAAAGTGTAAAAGTCCTGAAGCAGTCAAATGTTTACATTCAAGGACCAGTAAGAAGTGCAGTGTTGCTGGAACTAAGTGGAAATGTTATAGGGAATAAAGTCTGAGAAATACCCGTGGACCAGATGTGATAGGCATTTGCAGACTTCAATTTTATTATAAATGTTATGGAGAACCATTGGAGGATTTTGATTAGGGAATGACTCATATGTTAAAATGGTAATTCTGGCAACTATGTAGAGAATATGTTGGGTGAGTCAAGAGTGGAAATCAGGAGATAAGTTGAGAAGCTCTTGCTGATGTCTAGACAAGAGGAAATGCTAGTTACGCATAGGGTGATAGAGACTAGGTCTTGAGAAGTGGATGTATTTTGAAGGTGTATCTGACAGGTTTTGTGGACGCATTGCAGGTGGAGTGTTAAAAAGTTAAGAATCAAAGATAACTCCAAGGTTTTTAGTTTCAGTAAGTAAGTGGACAGTGTTGCTGCTTATTGAGATATAGAACACTGTGGCATACATGGGGGGACAAGAGTAGACATTCAAATTTCAGTTTTGTACATTTTAAATTTGAGAGGTCTAAACTAGAGATCTAAACTTGGGAATCATTAGTATCTTCATGGATTTAAATCCTTGAAGCTGGACAGGATTTAGGTGTTTTTCCAACACCTTGTTTTATAACATTTTATATGCCCACTTTACATTCTTAAAATTCAATTTACAGGTATTATATATACAAATGATTTATAAAAAATCAATATACCTTAGTATAAAGGAGCTATGTAAATAATTTATTGTAAATGATTTACATTCAATATTTAAATTCTTAAGCATGACTACACTAGAAGTCATAAGAAATAGGTGACTTGTACCCACATACAGAATCATCATGAATAAAACAGTACTAAATGCAGGCTCCCAATGCAAGTCAAATACTGTGAGCCCCAGTTCTTTTATGATGTGCTTTTCCAAAATGGTGAACATCTTTTGGTTAAGTTCTAGACACAATAGAGTACAATAATATTTAGTTTACAGGGTAGATGCAATCCCAGAAATTCCAGTGCATATTTAAATCATGCAAAAATTTTGCATTTTTTATAATTATAAATGAGTTTTTCATGTACATGAATGTCCAGAAAGTCATTTAAAAAGCATACGGGGAGTGAGACTATTTCTTGTTGCACAGTATTCTCCACAAATTGCAGGATGTCTGCTGTCTCTGACCCCTACTCTCTAACCATCAGTAACTTCTCATCATCATTGTGAGAACCAAATTGCCTCCACAAGCTCTCAAAAGTCCCCCTAAGAGGTGGTATTCTTCCATCGAGAGTAACTAGTCTGGGCTTCCCTGGTGGCTCAGTGGTTAAGAATCCACCTGCCAATGCAGGGGACACGGTTTCAAGCCCTGGTCCGGGAAGATCCCACTTGCCGTGGAGCAACTAAGCCCGTGTGCCACAACTACTGAGCCTGCACTCTAGAGCCCGCGAGCCACAACTACTGAGCCCATGCGCCACATCTACTGAACCCTGCGCACTCTAGAGTCCATGCTCTGCAACAAGAGAAGCCACCGCAGTGAGAAGCCCGCGCACCACAACGAAGAGTAGCCCCTGCTCGCGACAACAAGAGGAAGCTCGCGCATAGCAACAAAAACCCAACACAACCAAAATAATAAATAAATAAACAAAAATAATAAATAAAATTAATTAATTAATTAATTTTTAAAAAAGAGTAACTAGTTTAAGAAATGTGTATAGATAGAGAAGAAATCTAACAGAGGACTGAGTCCTGAGGCATTTCAACACATAGAGCTCCTCAAAGGTGACTAAGAAGGAGTGGTCACTGAGGTAAAAGGAGAACCAGGCAAGTCTGAGTCCTGGACACCACAGGACAGTATTTCAAAAATGAGGAATGGACCAGTTGAAACAAATGCTGCTGAAAATCGGAGTAAAATGAAGGCTGAATTAATGACCTTAGGAATTGTGTTTTTAGTGGAGTGCTGGGAACAGAAGCCTGATTGAGGTGGGTTCAAGAGATAATAATAGTAAGAGAAGAACTGGAGATGGTAAGTATAGACAAATCCAGTGTGTTGGGGCCAGCTCCTATGAGCTCACTGGGTTATAGGGTGCTTATTTTCCAACTCTGTGTTCAGTGAGGTCAAGTTTGATAGCTTTAAATCATCCACAATGTGAATATTCATTCCATAGAAATTGGCAAACCCCGTAAGGTAGGGATTAAAAACATTTGTTAAAGACCTGTCTATTAAATATTTGCCAAAATATCTCTGGACAAATTCTAAGGAGTTGGGATATAAAATGAAGTAAAGAAATAGGGCAGTAGTTGAAGGGGCAGAGGATATAGGGACAAGGCACATGTGAGTTTAGAGTACATATAAAATAAATATACGTATGTATTTTATATATTTTTATATACACACTTATATATTTAATGTGAACTATTACGTTTATATATGTCTAAGGACAATATGAATAATAAGATTAAAGTAGAGATGGAAACATTGATAATGTTGGAGAGATAGAGGTTATAATTATAGGAGCAAAGCCCATGAGGGTCTCCTAATGGGTTTCAGAAGGACTAGATTACAATGTACAAGTGGAGGAGTTGACCTCAGGTAAGGCAGCTGGGCAGTTCATGCTTTATAGGAAGACAAGAGAAGATGGTAAGGAGCACGGCTACTGATTGGTTGGTGGACTTGGAGTGAGAGGAATGCGATTTCTCTTCTGATTCCTTCTAATAAATTTATTTAGTTAGTTTTGGCTGCGTTGGGTCTTAGTTGCTGTGTGTGGGCTTTCACTTATTGAGGGCGAGCATTGCAGTGCACAGGCTTCTCATTGCGGTGGCTTCTCTTGTTGGAGAGCACAGGCTCTAGGTGCACAGGCTTCAGTAGTTGTGGCACGCAGACTCAGAAGTTGTGGCGCACGGGCTTAGCTGTTCCGTGGCATGTGGGATCTTCCTGGACCAGGGCTCGAGCCCGTGTCCCCTGTTTTGGCAGGCGGATTCTTAACCACTGCACCATCAGGGAAGTCCCTCTTTCTGTGTTCTTAGTGAAATAAATAGTAAGGTTTTCACTGAGAATGAGGAAGGGGGGGAAATGTACTTTGAATTTTGAGGAGAAGGAAGAAAGTGTAATGTATCATTTTAAATAGTAAATTCATGAGTGAAGCATAATGGCCTTTCTGAGTTGTGCCAAGAGTCCTACTGAGATATGTGGTCCAAAATTTAAAGTGAGAGAAGTCGGAATAATTGTGAGTTTTTTTTCTGGCATGGTCCACTTCTTCAGATTAGCTATTGAGCAGGTGGGGAGTTGGATTTAACCAGCATTGGTCCACTCCTGATTAAATTCACTATAGTTGTCACTTCCAATCTATTCTCTGCACTGTAACCATAGAAACTTCAAAGCATGACTCCAATTAAATCACTGCTTTTGCCTCAAACACATTAATAGCTTTCCATTGCTCCTTGGATAAAGCAAAAAATCCTTACAGTGGCCTAGAAAGGCATCTCTGCTTGGACCCTGACCCACTCTTATCTTGATTCAGTTTTTTCTTCTCTGCACAAGAGCACCTTGGCTTTTCTGTTCCTTTTGTTTCCCTTGTTACCTCCCACCATATATATATATATCGTGATCCCTATACCCGTAATAGTCTCCACTTCCTCCCACCCCTACCCACTTAGGTACCTAGCATCTTTAAATCATAGCCCAGGAGCCACACTTCATCTGAGAAGCCTTCTAGACACCTCAATTTTGGGTGTTGTTTCTTATATGCTGCCGTCACTGTATTTCTGGTTTTGAGAGCACTTATGTCCATTGGTAACTATATATTCAAAGTGTGATCATTGGTGTAACAAGTTTTCTTCGATATACTATAAGCATTATCATGATAGAGACCTGTATCTCTTTTTGCTCACCATTGTACTCAAGGGTCCATTAAAATGGTTGTTCCTAATAAATGTAAATATTTGTTAAGCGAAGAGAGGAAGGGAGGGAGAGGGGAAGGAAGGAAGGAAGGAAGGAAGAAGGAAGGAAGGGGAGAAGGCAGGTAGGCAAGCAAGAAGGTGTATCCTCTGCTTTGTGAAAAATCACCAGTAAGTGGGGCAGGGGTCAGATACATAGTGTCATGCTGTGTTCACCAAAATGGAGGTTGCAGATGCATTGGGAGGGAGATTTGGGAGGCTTTCTGGGCCAAAGTGAGTGTAATGGAAAAATAGGACTTGTCTAGAGTGGGAGATTTTTCCAGGGAGAAAAATACCTTGAAAAATAGCACAGAGGGGTGAATTATCATGGAAAGTCAGGAAAATGTCATGCTGTTGGAAGGCAGGCTGGGACAGTATCCAGAGGTCATGTTATGGAGGAGCTTGTAGGAATTACTAAGAAGCTTGGTCATTTTTCCCAAAGATGTTGGTGAAAAATTGAAGGGTTTAAAACAGGAACTGAAATCAAATTTGTACTTTATATGGGTCCCCCTGCTGTTTTTTAATACAGATTGGAAAGGAGAAAGACCAGGTTAGAAACAAAGACACCAAATTAAAGGACTGTCATAGCATCAAGGAAGCTGAGGAGATAAAAAGTTCTGTGGAGGGAATGATCTATGGTGACCAAAGAAGTAGGACTGAACAATAACTGTGGGAGGGCATCACTGCTAACTTGATAAAATCCACCTTTTTGGGAAAATGCAGAGAAGAGGTTTGAGGATGGCAGAGGTTGCTGTGAATTACTGAGTAAAGTGGAGACCAGTAAATAGAGAGAGTTAGTGTACAAAGAGAAGCACATAGCAAATGGGCCTATTTCTAAATTCTTCCTATTTCTAAATTGCTCCAGAACTCTGATAGGGATTGAATTTATATTGATCTGTCCTTTTATTAGCGGGGGGTGATGAGTAGCAAATACATATGCAATTACTTGTGTATCTATCTAGGTAAATGGATAGATACATATTTACCTAGGGCAGGGTGAGGATTAACATATTATGTCCTAAAGTATGTATTATTTGTATAATGAAACACTATAACTCTAGCACCATGTAAGTCTATGTGGGAATCATTGAGGACCATTAATTAGCTAATATAATGGAATTTAACATAACTCATTTGCTATCATAATATAATAAATCATTCAATAAATATGAGCTGTGGTTAAATTGCATATTTCATAGTCTCAGAATTCAAGGAAATTCTTCTATCAGGGAAATGAGAAATTTGTATTACCATATAAATGCCCATCTTTTCTCAGGAGAGAGGATAAATTGTTTTCCCCTTGGTTTCTTGGTTTATGAACATGAAATCTATGCTGTCATTTTTTAGTAGATGATAGTTCACTTATAATGCCACAGAAAATATAGAGATTGCTTAGTAAGTGATTGGAATCCACTACTCATTAAGTTTTGTTCTAGTTCAGTTATCTTACAACACCAAAGATAGGGAAAATACAGAAATTTGGGATTTTTATCCGATAAAAAGTTTTACTTCTTATTTTTGAAAATAAGCAAATTATATAATTTCTGGACCTGGAAGTAGAATTATTATAGCAAAGTGGTTTTTTTGCATGGATTGTTACGTTTTTATTATGAACTGTTTGTTCCTAAGTTTGGATTCTCTGTTACCTACTATTTTCTGCTTGATTTACTATATAATATTAAGGAAAATAAGAATAGTGATGGAATTCCTTGGTGGTCCAGTGATTAAGACTCTGTGCTTCCACTGCAGGGGGAACAGGTTCAATCCCTGATCAGGGAACTAAGATCCCATATGCCGCGCAACCAAAAAAAAAAAAAAAAAAAAGAATAGTGAAGAATTTTCTTGGTAACATAATTTCTTAAGCACTGTCAAAAATATGACAATAATGTACTGGGTGGTCAAGAAAGAATAGGTCATTTTGCCAAGCTAATCTCGTGGTAATGGACTAAATAATTCCAAAGCCAAAAAGACAAGGATTCTGTGCCATTATCATTATCATGAGGAACATTTTTAAGTACTCATTTGTTTGATGCGATTGCTAAGCACTTTATAAAGGAAGCTAAATGAATATAGTTCCTGTATTCTAAACAAATTGTAATTTTTAAAGCAAAATTGTAACTTAATGGATTATAATCACACAGACAGTGTTCTTTAGGGTCATCCAAATGAACACACCTGAGACATTAAGTATGTTAATCCCAAAGGAATATACTTATCTTCCACGGATTCAAAGGCAATCAAGTAAGGGAACTTTGGGAATAGAGTCTAGCGAAAATGCTATTGCTCTTATTATGATTTTTGAACTTTAACAGAGGAGAAGGGTGGGATTTCATAAACAAATATAAATAGAATGGAAAAACTAAACTCTTCCATGAAATGAGATTTTGAGAAAATTTGGAGGTGACAAATTGTGGACATGGAATGCTAGGGAACACCAAGAAATGTACTTTGGTTAGATAATAAAGTGAAAAGGTAAAATTGTCTGTCGTAAAGTGATGAAGAGCTTAAAAATAGAAGGCAATCTTATTTTTTGTTGGCACTGTATTGAGAAACTACTAAAATGTCTTGGGATGTGGCTACCCACATAGTTAGAAGGAAGGGAAAGCCAAGAAGGTCCACATAGAAATCTTTGCATATCCCAATATTTTCAATGACAGTACCTAGCAGAAAGTTATGCCTCTGATTGGAGCAAATAAGAAAATACATTTTAAGAGTTAGGCTGTCCTTCAGGAATAGTCAAGTGATTTGTCATCCTTTTTTCACCCAGCCCCTTCTTATTTGTGATGTATTCCTCTGACATCACAATTTCACAATAATAGTGAAAACCTTTTGTTGCTGCTAGCATGGTTGACTGTTCAGTGGTGGTTTGGAATATCGTGTCCTTGCTGGTTGAGATATAGTACTCGACCATACAGACTTCCAGAGTTTACAACGAACATAGTGGAAAAGACAACCAAGGTTAAGATGCAAACTCAATAGAAATGAGAATTTATCTTTTTCTCTTTTTTTAGGCCTGGGAATCAATTTACATAAATAAATATTCCTATTCTTGTTTCTTCCACAGAGCAGAAACAGAGGCAGTATTTTTCAAATCATCCTTTGAAAAGAAGTTCTTAATTGTATTTATTATTTATTTATTTGAGGTCTTGGCCTGTATGATGTAAACTTCTAACAAAAAATTTCCTAAGCCTATCAAAGGCATCCATTTGGTGTTCACTATTTTTCCATATTAGGAGGAAGTCACAGAGGAAAAAGAAATGATATAACTTCGGTGAGAACTGAGAATCAAGTGATGTAAAGAAAATTAAAGATTTTTTTTAAAGAATAGAAAAGTTGAAAGGGACATGCAGTTTTTCTAGATATAAAGGCAAAATATTTAAAACTCTTAATTCTTCCCAAAATAATTTACAGCCTTAATATAATTTCAATTAAAATCAGAACTCAAGATCAAAAATAATATTATTTGAAGAAAACTTCAAATATTATTTGAAGAAAAATAATATATATATTTTTTGACTTTTTCAACCACGTTTACTGGCTCACATGAATATCTGAAAACAAATCCATCTGTCTTCCCTTTTTGTCTCCTTGGCACAATTTCCCTTAGTTCTTAAAAAACAAACTACTATAAATACTCAGAAGGGGAAAATAAATTTATAAGGTGAAAGAGGTCAATAAATAGCCAAATATGTCAACCACTGGAAGGACTATTTTTTTTTTTTAAGATTAAGCCACTGATTTGCAACTTTTATTAAAATAAATTTAACCTCTAAACACAAGATAATTGATACCTTGATCTCAACTCAAGTTTTGACAGCACTTGAAGTTTTACATAAACAAACTGCATAAGAAAACAATTAAAAATGAGTAACAAGAAAATCTAGAAAAATTTGAATAACAAGATAGGACTGGCTCTATTTAAACATGTTATAAAGTGAAATGAATTTTACAAACAAACTAAGAATTTACAAGGCTAAATAATACTCCTAGGAACATGAAGCTATTAAGTGGATGAGCTGAGATTTGAACTCAGGCTCATATTATACTAAAGGATGTGCTAATTTATAATTTACTACACTGCCTCCTATAAAGTTCAAGAAGTTTAAGCACTGTGGCACTAGAGCAAAAGTGACAAGAAATATATTAACAAAGGAAAATAGCCCTGAAGCAGACCCTTTGATACATGAAAGTATGTATCATATGATAAAGGAAGCTCTGTAAATCAATATGAAGTGTTAGTTTGTAAATAGTTAAAGCATTTGGCACTTAACTATTTAAAAAAATTAAATCTTTACTTCAGACGACCAAAAATTACTTCCAGATAGGTTAAGTACTTTAACATAAAAATGTTAATCTGTAAAGGCATCAGAAGAAAATATAGAAATTAAACTCTCCATGTGAAAGATCATTCTGTTGTGGAAGAATTCACAGAGAAAAGTAAGTAGATTTAACTCCATAAAAATTTTAAAATCATGCCAAAAACTAAAAGGAAATTGAACGAAAAAAAATTTATAGTAAATACACACTAAAACCTTCAATATATAAAGAGCTTGTTTAGTTCAATAAGAAATAAGCTGCAAAAAGAAATGGATAAACTATGTGAACAGAGTAGATCATAATAATATTCAAATAAATGTTAATTAGAATAACTGTAATATCATATTTCATCTATCAATTAACAAAGATTTTCTTTATTAATAGTATCTATTGCTGGTGAGGATGCAAAATATTGACATTTTCTCTCATGGATAGATAATTAGAGTTCTTTAAGAGGATTTAACTTATTCTGCCTTAGGAAATCAGAAAATTTATGTGGGCATGATGAGGTGCATTTGAGCTGGAACACAGAGGTTAAAGTAGGAGCTTTCTATGCAGAAAAGGGCACTGTTGGAAGAAAGAACACATTGCCATAAAAGGCATGATATCATAGCAAACAATAAGATGTTAATGCAGCTGAGCTTAGAATTCATAGTTAGAAATATTAGGAGATAAGGCTGCAGAGGTATGTAGGAGCCAGTTATTTAAAGAATATTCAACACCCAGATAAACAAATTAGACTTCATTGTATAGTCCACAGGAGATTAAGAATCTCTGCTCCAGTGCCTAACCTTATTATGCTGAAAATAAAAACAAAGGTTATCACTGGTAGGCATAGTTTGCGAAGGCCTCTTCAAGGAATGGACATCTTAGTTGGTCCTGAAATCTTGGACAGGATTTGGTTAAAAGAAGGACAAGCAGTCCTGGCATCAGGAATGCACATGCAATAAAAAAGCCAGACAGATGGGGGGAAACTCAAATTTATCCAATGAAACAACCTAATGAAGGAAGTGAATTCATATATTTGCTTGTTGCTCTTCCCTAATCCATCATTTCATAGGCTTGGTCTTTGACCAGGAGGTCCTGTATTTAAGAACAGAGAAGATTTCCACTGCAAGGTTGGTTTTGATAGGTTTCAAAGGACCATGTATTTCATGCCAGTAATTTTGTTTGCCCAGGGTTTTAGGTTAGAACTTCATAAAAACATTAAAAAACCCTCTAGCTTCTTTGGATAAAATTACCTATTCCTCTTTGAATATGCACCCAGGGGGTATTGAGTTTGTGCAGAAAGCAGGGACTGAATTAGTATCAAGCTGAGCCTTGATCACTTTGAGGTGTTTCTTTTGTTGAATGCCAGCGTTGTCCAAAAAGTGCATTTGCTGTGACAAATGAAAAGAAAACATTCTCCTTAAGAGGTAGATTGTGGAAAGCTTAGTAGCAATAATATGTGCAACTGAAAATGCCTCTGTTACTTGCTTTCACCTTCCTTAAACCTCTGTTCTTTTTTTTTCACCCTGTCAATTTTTGTATTTAGCTTCAGTGGCAGTAGAACTCATATTTTATAAGAAAGCCAGTTACAGACATTGATTCATTGATGTATTTAGAGGCTAACAAGTCTGTTTGCAGTTCTTTCAAAAGCTGATTTTTTTGATTTTTTTTTAAATAGTATGTTTAACAAGTAGGAACTAGAATAATGAATATTAAAGGAATAGACTTTTATCACTGGGCTTGCTCTGAAAATAAAAGCATCCATTAAATAGTTTTTCTTTGTGTAATACTGCATGGCCTACCTTCAGACCTTACACTGTTAAAAGTACCAGGTGTGGAGGCACACAGATTGTATATGACCTTGCTGTGTTTTTCTCTTACTATGTAATCCTTAGGCAAGAAGAAAATAAGAGAGGGGGGAGGCCAGGAAAGGGAGTACAGTATTTTCTCTCCCAAGAATGAGGCAATATAATGCAGTGGAAAGAACACTTGACTGTGAGTTTTGGGGGTTTGTTTTTGCTTCTGTTTTTGTTTTCTTTTTAAATCTCTTTGCCTCTTGCTAGCCATATGGCCCTGGGCCAGTCAGTCAGGCAGTGTGGTTTTTAGTTTCCTCACCTACAACCTGTTGCATTGATATAATTTTCTCATTTACCAGCTCATTGCTGATGTAAGGCTGTATAATTCTTTTCAGAGAAATATATCCTAAAATGTGGATAATTTAATTCCACATAGGGTAGGAATGATAACAGATTAATTGAGGGATAGTTGAGAAAATCTCACAGGGAATATTGTGGAGGATAAATGCCAAATATGGGATTTTTATGTTTGTTTTCTTTCTAGCACCTATTAGTGTTCGTATTCATTTATTAGCTCTGGTTGTATATATTGTGCTCTATGTTCTTATCTTCTGAGTTACAAGTATGGACTTGTTTTTTCCCCCCTTGGATAAAACAAGTATAAGATTCTGTTTTTTTTGTATTCCTTTGATATTGGCCTTAATATTTGTGGAGAAGGTAGTTTTATATAACCAGAGCATGCAGATGATTGTTTTTTTCTTCTAAAATCGCAGTCCATTTCCATTTGAATTTTATCAACAGAAGATTTGTCTATATCTTTAATAGGAAAATATTCTTGCTCTGCAGCTAGATTTTCTGATTTATCTAAAACAGTATTAATTTGAATGCCTTTGATGTTGTTTTGAAAGCAGTATTTTAAATAGCAACTATTGTTATTCAATACTGAGTTACCATGGTAATAAAGAACATTTACTTGATTTGAACTTTTCAGAAAAGGAAGATTTATATTCCGTATCTTTCTGGTTGGTTTGGATGTACTTCTCTGTAAGTTTGCCCTTTAATTCTCATTTTTTGAAGTAATTTGTTTCTTCTAAGATTAGTGTGCATCTTTCTTTTCCTAAGGAAAATAAAACACCAAATTTTGACAAACCATTAATTTTTTTGAATCCCTAGGAGAACAGATTTTCTTTCCCTCTTTAAGTAATGTTGTAATTGCATTCTAAATTCTTTTTCAAGTAGATAGGGGGAGGAAAACTTTTTCCTTCTTTCCTTCTAGATTCTTTGGCTGGCCTAATAATTAAATTGACCTTAGCCAGATTAACAAGAAAAAAAATTTTAATTTTGTATGTATGGGAACCCCAAAGAGATGAGGCTTCTTGCCAGTTAGGCAGTTGAGGCTTATATGCCATGCTGAGCTAAGGAGAAGCAGGTAGGGGTCTTCAAAGGGGAGGAAGACAGTCCACAGGAAGATGGGAAGAGCAAATGTTTGGTAAATAAATGTTTCCCACGCCATGCAGATAAGTCTTTCTGATGTAAAAAGTTATGGCTGGTAATACTTCTCTTCCTGGTAAGGCCCGTTATCTAAATTCTTTTAGGTAGTTAAGGGGGAGGTAAGAAGCTCTTCTTGCATCTCTTGGGCCTTTATTGTCTTTAGCTTGGAATAATCCACATGCCAAAGTGGCACATTCTGGGGCAGCCTGCCCTGAGCCCCATCATGGCTGTAATTGCATTGCAGTTCTTTTGTTGTCCTGGCATTTCCTTGTGATAAACAGGGCTGCCCTTGAGAATTACAATTTGTTTTGTTCATAGTGTGTGACAAATAATAGGTACTTAATGGAAGTTTGTTGAGTGAGTGAATAAATGAGTAAAGGATGCTTTAACTGATTATATAGAAGACAGCAAAAACGCTAGCAAAATTATTCATTTCATCTAACGTCATGGATAAGAAGGACTTCCTTTTGGTTTATTTCACTTTTTTATAAAACCTCTCTGCCTCTTTTGCTTTTTATTACCGATGTATCCAGGCAAAGTTGGTGGCTCTATTCTTCTGGACTTTTAGAGTACGCGTTTATCACTTATTTATTTGCAGTGTACATCTCTTTTGATAACACATATGCCTTCCTTACTAGACTTTTAGTTTATTGAGGACCTAACTTGGTGCCTTATTTTTAGTACATCATCATAAATGTTTGCTGAAAAAATTTTTTTCAAATATGCAAATTGTGTTTGTATATTTAAGTAGAGTACTTCCTAAATATTATGGGAAATATTAATTTGTACCTTCTTTTTTAAGCAGCATGTGTGTATGTGTGTGTGCATGCATGCATGCTGTTTCTGCATCAGTGTTATGTCTTCCTCAGGAGGTAGAGGAGTGGATAGTGTTATAAAAGCTGTACTGTAGGGAGTATAAATGACAAGTACCCTTGAAGGCGTGTGTGTGTATGTGATAGTATACACATCTATCTTTTTAAAAATGATTACTCTTATATAAGTTCTCTTTAAAATACAAACAAGATACAGATAAAATAAAAATTAATGCCTTTTAGGGCTTCCCTGGTGGCGCAGTGGTTGAGAGTCTGCCTGTCGATGCAGGGGACTCGGGTTCATGCCCCGGTCTGGGAGGGTCCCAGATGCCGCGGAGCGGCTGGGCCCGTGAGCCGTGGCCGCTGAGCCTGCGCATCCAGAGCCTGTGCTCCGCAACGGGAGAGGCCACAACAGTGAGAGGCCCACGTACCGCAAAAAAAAAAAAAAAAATTAATGCCTTTTAAACTTCCATCTCAAATCCTTAACCATATTTATTCTTAACTCTTTGATATATGTGCTTATAGACTTCTTAGATATATTGTAGATGAAGTTATCCAATACCTTAGACAGATTGGAAAGTTGAAGAGAACTTATTATATATGATGGCTATCAACCCCTTAACTAAATGCCCATGAACGATTCTTTTACTACAGCTTTGAGAAGTACATTGGTGATAGGCATTCTAGAACCCTTGAAAAGCTCTATGGTGACAGTTTGCAGGCTGAGAATGACAAACGAGAGAGGCTGTCATTGGGCTGCTTGAACTCAGTGGAGATGATGAGGTCCCTAAGAGGCAGGGGTTACAAGGCAGCACTTAACTGATAAAGTCAAGCTGGGTGTGGTTACCATTATGGGCAGCATGTCCAGAGCAGTGATCAGAATGGATTGACCTGTTGAGATCTTTGGTGTTGACTGACCATGGTGTCCTTAGGACTCAAGTAGATGGACAGCCTAGTAAAGTCTTACTTGATTTGTACAAATGAAAAGAAAACTCAAAGATTGGCAAACAGAGGCATAACCTGAATCATCTCAGTAGAGAGTCACAGCCCTTCATCCAATTCCCAGATCTGAGTCAATTCATAGATTGTGAACACCTTTAATAAAGGGATGGTCAAGTCCCTTTGAGAAAAAACCCTTCTACATGTCAAAAATTAAACTATTAAATGATCCTCTTACCCTGTAGCCATTTGGCAGGGTGCTTGGAGCTATTTGGCAGGGTGGCTGTGCATGGGTGAAAGAAATATTCAACTTTGGGGGAACTAAACATTGACTCTAAGGTGACACCATTTTCTTAGGAACCAAAACCTTACTACAGTAGACCAGTAACTTCTTATAGGCAGTTAAGAGTTTTGGCTTTAGTCTGTATCACCATAGGCCCAGCGGGTCTTTGAATCCACCTTACTTCCAGAATGCATGAACTGAATAAATACACTTAGCCACTGTCAGAATCCCCTTATCAATATAATCTCCTTTTTTTCTCCTTTTTTCTATTTTCTTTTTCATAATTTACTCTTGGTGTTTTGTGCTTCTAGGTAAAAAGGAACATTTCTCATGTCTTATTGTTAGTCTTAAATTTACCTCTTCACTCATGCCATTGTTTCTTCTTTAACTCCAATAGGTAGACCCCATTCTTTTGTATTTGTGTAAAAGTTGTCAAAGTGTATGTGTTTGAAGAGCTCGCCTCTAGTCCCTACCTCACTAACCAGAACATGGACTTGACCAGCTTATTTTCTTCTGTATAATTTCCTTTCCAAAGAAAAGGATGTCTTTGGGAACTATTGATATTATTGGGTTTTTGTGATACAGTAAATGGAGTGGGTAGAAAATGACTAGAGAAGTGAGAGAGAAGAATTTTCATTGGAAGGGATTAAGTTTCATTTTTTAAAAAAAGAGCCAGAAGAAAGAACAGGAAGTGGAGTGTAGAAAGGAAAGTTAGGAGAGAAAAAGAAAAATGAAACAAGTACCTGTTCTTCCTAACATGAAAATACAAGCTAGAGACCCTTGGGGGATAAACTCTGCCTTGCAGTAGAGAATGTTGAGATAGACAATCAGTGGAAGGAGGGTAAGAGAGTTTCAGATGTTTGTGGACACTTCGAATATAATCTCTTCTCACTCCAACTCACCTTCCCATGTATTAATGGTCAGTTTTTGAGCAATTCTATAAAATTAGAATAGCTTTATTATCTTTTGATGAATAGTTTGGCAGTATGCACAAAGACCAAGCCACCTGGATCCCAGTTATTGTCAAGTTAGTTTTTTTTCATGACATTGATCACCTACTGCACCTTCTACATATTTATGTGTTAAATTATCATCATTGGACCAGTCTTTTCATAAAATAATGAATAACTTTTGAAGTAGATGCTGATTCATTATCAACAGATTTGAGTGTTTTCATGTGTTCAGTGAAATTGTTATGGCTTCCAGGGTGGATGGCAAAATACAAACATTTTGTTCAAGTTGCATGTTCATCACCAACTTTCTTGAAAAAGGCAAATAAATTTAATATTTACTTTTATTTTTTTAAATGTTTATTTATTTATAAATTATTTTATTTACTTATTTTGGCTGTGCCGGGTCTTAGTTGCAGCATGCAGACTTCTTAGTTGTGACATGCAGACTTAGTCGCAGCATGCAAACTCTTAGTTGCGACATGCATGCAGGATCTAGTTCCCTGACCAGGGATCGAACGTGGGCCCTCTGCATTGGGAGCGTGGAGTCTTACCCACTGGACCACCAGGGAAGTCCCAATATTTACTTCTAAATTAATCATTATCTTTTCTTAGCTTATTACTGTTGAAATAAGTTACTACATTTCATGATAAGGGACAAAACCACTATAGTAAGAGTGTTCAGGCTACTCTATCCATTAGACTGTTTAACCTCTATTTCCTATACATTTTTCATACCAACCTAAATTATAATTTTCTACGTTTCCACTGACATTGTCACCTGAAGGCTTGATGGCTGTGTGTATCTTATGGACCTCAGCATGGGGCATGGTGCAACTGGCTAGTATACTATGTGCCCTGAAAGGCCACTTGTTTATTTTTCCCATCATCAGCCCAGATTAGATGGTATTACTTGTCCCAAGGTATGTGTGTCTGAGGGCATTTCTGAGAGCAATTCTTCTTAACAATGAGCATCTGTGTTGCAGTGAAGGTGTTAGTTATGTTACCTCTGGAAAGAGCTGGAAAGGAAATGACTTATTCTGACTTAAATACACATTCATGCATCTCACCCAGTAGTAGCCAAGAACACTGCAGAAGCTCTAAGTACAAAGTGGAGGTCTGTCAAGCCCACCTGTTGCAGGTTGGGTTCACCAGAAAGTGATTCTGAGAAGTAATTTGTGAATGTAAAATGCTTATTAGAGATCAACACCTGTAAAGGGAAGAGGTAGGCAGTGAAACTGGGTACAGGAAGAACGTGAACCACCATGTAGTCTCTATGAAGCCTCAGCCAGAGTGGCAGGAAGCTTTGGAGCAAATTTTGCCCATCAGAGTTGCCTGTGTACAGCTAAACTACCCCTGCCTTGTTCAGTCACTGGATTTGAGCTGTTCTGGGAAAGGCAATTCCCCTGCACCTAAGGCAGACTCTGATGTAACTGACAGCTGGAGGCTACCGGCTGACTGTGCTTTTTGCTTTTTTTCTTCCTTATTATTATAGTGGTAGAGAGAAGACTTTATTTTTTCTCATTCCAAGAATATATATGCATGCTGTTTTTTGTTGTTATGCAAATGTTTATTGCTTTTGTTACATTCTGCATGTTGGGGAGGATTGCAGATTGCCTATTTTCCACTAAAGGGAAAATAAAGAATTTGAGTCACAGTAAATGTACAAAACAGTTTGTTAAAATTGGAAAGAGTATTTTGGTTTCCTCATCTTTGTTTTCAAATAAATAAGTATATTGTCTCACAACTGGTTGTCCAGGGAACCCAAATTAATGTAATTGTGTGCAGCATGTTGTCCAGGTCTTGATGCCTGGGAATCCTTTTGTTGATTGAATGAGAGAAAGAAACAGTGGGTGAAAGGTTACAAAAGCTTGTGTTAATTAAGATATATCCCCTACTGGTAGAAGATTATGGTCAGACATTATCACATCATTAGTCAGCTCATCAAAATATCACTTTGCAGAAAATCCTCTGGTTCTTTTCAGTGGCTTTAATGAAATTGTTCTAAGAAGGCCTGTGAAAGGACTGAGCTCTAGTTTTTGGATAACTGCCATTTTCTTAAGAAACAGACTTTGGGCCTACTGAGAAAGCAGATCAGCTGGTGTGACATTTTACTCTAAGAAAAGGAGAATTATTTAAAAATTTTTGCTATTTAACAAGGGAAACATCAATTTATTTTGGTCTTTTCCTTAGCATCAGATAAAGAATGGGATGCTAATAGCTGAAATTTAGGAGACTAAAGAAGGATTAATGTAAGCATTTGAAACAATTTTTCATTTACTTGGACTTTTCTAAGGATAATTTTTATCATTTATTTTTATTCTCATAAAGAAAAAATAAGCAATCATTATACTTTTACGGGAAAAAGTTAATTATTCTCATTTAGGAATTTATACATATGGTATAAAAATGGAAAATTTAAAAAGGACAGTTTTAAGGTACTGTGTATATTTTCTGTTTGTGTATATGTGAACTTTTTTTTTTGACAGTCGCGCTAGCTACTCAAGAGTCTTCGTGTTCACTTGGTATTCCTTGCATTTATGATACTCAGATTAAAGGATGCTCCAGATGTAGAAATACTGATTATAGATTTCATAGTTTTGGGTAGCTTAATAAATGATCTCTTATATGCTACTTTTGCTGTGTGTGTAGAGGGTGGGTTTTTTTTTTTTTTTTTAGTCCTATCAGTATAATGTCATCTCTAGAGATTTTCTTCCAGATTTACAATCAAATGAGTTTTATGATTATATAAATAAGGATAATCTGTAGCAGTATTATATTATGGTTATTTTTATTAATAATTCTGATTTTTCTTTGCATTTAAATCAGTTTGGGAAACATTCAGTAAAACTTTAACTTATATTAATTTTCAGCACCCAAGGATATATCATCTTTAATATAGCTGTTTGATTGAACAGTTCTTTACTTGATGTGTAAAGTTCGTATTTGCTGTTGGGTTTTGCTTTTATTTTTCAAGACCCATTTTAGGAAAGGCATAAATGGGGGGCAAAAGAAGGAAAAAGAGAAACACTGCAAATCACTCATTTAATGGAATGCTACATAAATTGGGAAGTAGACTGAAAAGCATGGGTCATGTCATCAGAAAAATTTACTAGTCATTCATTGAGATAATCATTAATTTTGTTGATGAAAAATAGCAGCATATGGGCTTCCCTGTTGGCGCAGTGGTTGAGAGTCCGCCTGCCGATACAGGGGACACGGGTTCGTGCCCCGTTCCAGGAAGATCCCACGTGCCGCGGAACGGCTGGGCCCATGAGCCATGGCCTCTGAGCCTGTGCGTCTGGAGCCTGTGCTCCGCAACGGGAGAGGCCACAGCAGTGAGAGGCCCACGTACCACAAATAAATAAATAAATAAAAATAGCAGCATATCAGTTAATAATAGAATTTAATTTTAAAAAATATGAACTCAAATTAAAGAGTAAGTGTGCCTAAAGGAGAAAAAAGTAAAGTATGCTTTCTTGGATTTGTGGACTGTAGGGTACAGCCACCTCTGAATTTTCTTAGTTTCTCTCCAAGTGTATTGTTAAGAACTGTCAGAGTGGTGAAAACAAAATGCAGAGTAGAGGTCAGCTAAACATCTGATTCGATCTATTTTAATAAATATGAGGATAAAGTCCACATCCTGTTTCTCAGCCATACTTGTTAACCACTGGACTCACAAATGTTTAACGTCTGGCTATTCAGTAGCCTGGAAAGGGTGAGTCATCATCAAGTGTAGATTTTCAGTATTTTGTGGAAATTGCTCACCTTTTGTTAGTGATGGATTTACTGCAGTGCAGCGTTTCAGCTTTGTACTCTGTTCTCAGCCTGATGGTGTGACTCTGTCCAGGCTAGAGTACAGGTCCCCTGGCTTTTTATGGTTGATCGATGATGACCAGTGGGGCTCTTCTAAAAGGCATTAAGATTAACCTAGGCAAACAGTTTTCTGTATCCAGTAAAAATGGAAATCGGAAATAGTCTTTCAACAAATATTTATCTAACACCTTAATATGTATCAGATAGTGTTCTGCATCCTGGTGGCACAATACCCATCTACTAGGAGGAGGGGGAGGGGTGGGTAGACAAATGTATATAACAGTAAAAATGTAATACGATAGATTCCATGAGAGCATAGCACAGAGTGTACTAGGAGTACCCAGCAGGGCCATCTAGTCCAGATTTGGCAGGAAGAAAGAAAGAAAGAGGAGGGATCAAGGAAGCCTTCCCTAGGGATGACTCTAGAGATAGTGACTATCTAATCCTAGAAATGTGGGATCAGTATTAGAGTGATAGATGACTCTATCAGTGCAGATAGCTTTTCGTTATAACTATTTCTGAGGGAGAACTGAGGATTCTTCCTTTCTCCACACTTCTTTTTATCCTTCTTTTCTGTTTCCTGTCTCACTTCCTACCACCCTGTCTCTTTCTCTTCCTCTTTCTTTTCCTCCCTTTCTCCCTCTTTCCTTCGTTATGAATTCATGAATACAGAATTGTATTAATCAGATTCTTGGTTCATGACCCACTGTCATCATTGGACAATTTCTGGCTCTCATTCATTCATTCACTGATTTATGATGCTATAATGAATACATATGACTTTATTAACAATTTCTTTCACCTGCCTTTTTGCTTTCCTCCTATTTCATCCCCTCTCTCCTTCTAAAAGGTAACCATTGTCCCGAATTGTGTATATCATCCCTTTTTGCACTGGTTTTCTTTGTTTCATATATAACATACCCAAATAACACATTGCTTAGTTAGTTTTTAACTCAACAAAAAATAATATTCTTCCATATGTAATATGCTGGTATTTTTTTCACTCAACATCATACTAATATGATTCACTGTGTTTTTATTTGTAACTGAATTCATTGTTTCACTTCAATGAATATTCTATTGTGTGAATATACCACAAATTATCCATTCTCCTGTTCCTAGGCAGTTGAGTTGTTTACATTTATGTTGTTCTGACAAGTGCTGCTATGAAAATTCTATTTCTTCTGCCTGAGACATATTTGAAAGTTTCTGCAGAGTATGTACCTAGCGAAGGAAATATTGGCTCATAGGGTATGCAAAAGTTAAACTTAAAAGATAATACGGGGGCTTCCCTGGTGGCGCAGTGCTTGAGAGTCCGCCTGCCGATGCAGGAGACGCGGGTTCGTGCCCCGTTTCGGGAAGATCCCACGTGCCGCGGAGCGGCTGGGCCCGTGAGCCATGGCCGCTGAGCCTGCGCGTCCGGAGCCTGTGCTCCGCAAATGGGAGAGGCCACAACAGTGAGAGGCCCGCATAACGCAAGAAAAAAAAAAAAAAAAAAAAGATAATACGGAATTGTTTTCCAAAGCTATTGCACCAACTTGCATTTCCACCAGAATTATATAAGAACTTATGTTGATACAGTCCTAACACTTGGTCTTGTGAGATTAATTTCTGTCAATTGAATGCCACATAATGTGAATGCTGTCTCATGGTGTGTGGTTTTAATTCTCATTTCCCAGGTTACTAATGAGTTTGTGCATCTCAGGATATTTATTGGTCATATATGTTTCCTCTAACCTTTCAATTATAAGATTTTAGTATTAGTTTATACTCATGAATACTTGCTATTTTTATATATGCAGTTGTTATGACATCTTAATTAGAAAAATATGCATAGTCATTAAAGTGAAATAAAAACCTATTTTGGTAGTACATACAATGGTGGGTAAATTTCTAATACAAGATATGCAGTCAAAATAGTTAACAAATTAAAAGAATAGGAAATAATTCTATTTTGAAATTCTTTTATGACTGTTTTCATAGCCTGTTGTTTATTTTTCTTTTGACAGAACGATTTCGAGATTTACTGCTTCCTCCATCTAGTCAAGACTCCGAGATTCTGCCCTTCATTCAAGCTAGAAATTATCCCACGTAAGCAATAGGAGCTCCCTAGGTATTGTGAAGGGAATGGGCATAATGATGGGCGAGCTTTGAGAGGGCAAGGAAAAAATGTTTCCATTTTAGGATTTCTGAAAAGGCCTGGAAAAGCCTAACCTAACTAGCTAGAGCATCTCCTGCACCATAATGTCTCAGGCTCTGTACAGCTAATCCCTCATCTGGTTTCCTGTTTTCTATCCTTTAAATGTAAGGATTCAGGGCTTCCCTGGTGGCGCAGTGCTTGAGAGTCCGCCTGCCGTTGCAGGAGACGCGGGTTCGTGCCCCGTTTCGGGAAGATCCCACATGCCGCGGAGCGGCTGGGCCCGTGAGCCATGGCCGCTGAGCCTGCGCGTCCGGAGCCTGTGCTCCGCAAATGGGAGAGGCCACAACAGTGAGAGGCCCGCATAACGCAAGAAAAAAAGAAAAAAAAAAATGGAGGAGTAAAGTGCGTAGCTGCTAAGTGGAAAGGAAAGCAGTTCTTCTGTCTTGCCCTTGTCAAGGTTTAGGAAAACAATCTATTATTTTTGAGAGCTGTTTTTTTCTTTTCTCCTGGCACCTAAACCATGGAAAATGAAAGCAGACTCTCAACCACTGCACCACCAGGGAAGCCATATTTTTTTAACATCTTTATTGGAGTATAATTGCTTTACAATGATGTGTTAGTTTCTGTTTTATAACAAAGTGAATCAGTTATGCGTATATACATATACATATATCCCCATATCTCTTCCCTCTTGTGTCTCCCTCCCTTCCACCCTCCCTATCCCACCCCTCTAGGTGGTCACAAAGCACCGAGCTGATCTCCCTGTGCTATGCGGCTGCTTCCCACTAGCTAGCTACTTTACATTTGGTAGTGTATATATGTCCATGCCACTCTATCACTTTGTCCCAGCTTACCCTTCCCCCTACCCATATCCTCAAGTCTATTTTCTAGTAGGTCTGCGTCTTTATTCCCGTCTTGCCCCTAGGTTCTTCATTATCATTTTTTTTTTTTTTTTTTAGATTCCATGTATATGTGTTAGCATATGGTATTCGTTTTTTCTCTTTCTGACTTCACTCTGTATGACAGACTCTAAGTCCATTCGCCTCACTACAAATAACTCAATTTCGTTTCTTTTTATGGCTGAGTAATATTCCATTGTATATATGTGCCACATCTTCTTTATCTGTTCATCTGTTGATGGACACTTAGGTTGCTTCCATGTCCTGGCTATTGTAAATATAGCTGCAATGAACATTGTGGTACATGACTCTTTTTGAATTATGGGTTTCTCAGGGTATACACTCAGTAGTGGGACTGCTGGGTCATGTGGTAGTTCTATTTTTAGTTTTTTAAGGAACCTCCATACTGTTCTCCATAGTGGCTGTATCAACAGTGCAAGAGGGTTCCCTTTTCTCCACACCCTCTCCAGCATTTATTGTTTGTAGATTTTTTGATGATGGCCATTCTGACCGTTGTGAGATGGTATCTCATTGTAGTTTTGATTTGCATTTCTCTGATGATTAATGATGTTGAGCATTCTTTCACTTGTTTGTTGGCAATCTGTATATCTTCTCTGGAGAAATGTCTGTTTACGTCTTCTGCCCATGTTTGGGTTGGGTCGTTTGATTTTTTGATATTGAGCTACATGAGCTGCTTGTAAATTTTGGAGATTAATCCTTTGTCAGTTGCTTCATTTGCAAATATTTTCTCCCATTCTGAGGGCTGTCTTTTGGTCTTGTTTATGGTTTCCTTTGCTGTACAAAAGCTTTGAAGCTTCATTCGGTCCCATTTGTTTATTTTTGTTTTTATTTCCACTTCTCTAGGAGGTGGGTCAAAAAGGATCTTGCTGTGATTTATGTCATAGAGTGTTCTGCCTATGTTAATAAGTGGTTTTCAAAATAACCACATGCTAGATATGATTTTAGGAATTTATTCTTCTTTACCATCTTGATAATTCTTTCTTAAATGGGATAGACTTTTTCTTAGATGCCACAAGTGTATTAATTGGTTGAAGCTATGTGCCTCATCTTCCCAGAGAATAAGGAAGTACCAGGTTTTTATTAGGTATTCTTTTCCCTAAAAGCTGATGTATGCTGGTGTCTTGATCCTTCCTGTGGAAGCTTGGAGTACCCTCTACTTTTTCAGTAATGTGACTCTCTTTACTAGCTAATATGCAACAGGCTAGAGAATGAATAAACCATTATCTGAAATAGAAAAAACGGTCACCAAATTAAAGAATGAGAGCTTGGTTTACACATATTTAATCAAAACTCATCATGGTGCTGAATGATTCATTCTTTGATCAGTTTGGCAGTTTATTCAAGTATTTACTGAACTTCACCTGAGTTAGTTTTTCGCTGATTTCATAGCTATGATAATATTTACTTAATTCTGGTCACAAAATACATACATAATCTGAATTATCTGTTCATTGTTTCAGATATTAATCCAGGTTTAATCTCTAGCAATAATCTTCCAATCTCCTCCCAGTACTCACAGGGACATACACGTGCCTGGAGAAGCCTTGCATGCGTACATTACTCATGTTCATGTTGGCAGGGAGCATGGAGGTGCCTGAAGAGAGCCATGCATGTCTATCAGTATTTTTGCCCACAGCTGCTATTTGCAGGGGCCAGTGATAGTTGCTTTCCTGCCTCTTAGGCTTACTGTCTGACTGACACCATCGTTTAAAGGAGACTTACAATGGTTTGTCAACTGGTAGTCTGTCTGCCGTTGTTTCCCTAGGTTTCCTTAGCTGTATCATTTCACAAGTATCCTTCTTGTTCTTAGATTTCTTTTCTGAGAGTGATGTGATCCATTCTAATATTTAACAGACATCATGTGACAATCCTTTGTCAGTGGCTGACCCTTGGAGCAGATATACTTTTTGACATCTGCAGATTAAAGAAATAAAAATCATCCACTGATGCCACACACACCGTATTACGGCAGTTAAGTGTGCAGACTCTGAAGCAGATTGCCTTCCCTGATGACTTGGTGACCTGGGTGACCTAACCCTCTGTGCCTCAGTTCCACCTGTGTGAAAGGAGGAAGATAATAATACTTACCACTCAAGCATGATACAAAGATTAAATGAAGTAACAAAAAAATATTTTGAACTGAGCCTGACACAGTAAATACTGCATTTTAGCTGCAGATGTTATTTATTGCTATTCATTTAAAATTGCATCTAGAATTAACTAGATTTGCATGTTTCCAAACACCATAGGAAATAGGTTGTTCATTTATCTTGCAGGATAGCTTTTATGTCAAGATACTTTCATCAACCCACCCTTATTAATATTTAGGGAAGTGCTATTTATTCAATATTTCTAAATTACTGCGAGATGCTGATGTGAGGCACCGCTTAGGTGACCACTTAACATCTTTATGAGCTTCAGTTTTCTGAACTGTCAAATGAAAATCTGCTAATTAAAGGTTTCTGGGGCTGAAAGTATTTACATAAAATTCTGGATTAAATACAATTAGTTTATTTAAGTTACAGAATATTAAACATTTTCATCTTCCCATAGCTGATTTAATGTCGAGTTTGGCAGAATTTTTTTTTTTTTTTTTTTTTTTTTTT
>NW_006790519.1:150115-151242 GCF_000442215.2 Lipotes vexillifer | reverse complement strand
TTGCGGTACGCGGGCCTCTCACTGTTGTGGCCTCTCCGGTTGCGGAGCACAGGCTCTGGACGCGCAGGCTCAGCGGCCATGGCTCACGGGCCCAGCCGCTCTGTGGCATAGTGGGATCTTCCCAGACCAGGGCACGAACCTGTGTCCCCTGCATCGGCAGGCGGACTCCCAACCACTGCGCCAACAGGGAAGCCCTAGTTTGGCAGAATTTTAGGAGATGCTGGGGGACATAGAAGGGATAATATAATTCTGTGTGTGCTGTGCCTAGGCAGTGTTGAGTTGGTCCAGGGAAGAGCATAGGAGCAAAAACTCTGTGCGTGTAAACAATGCCCACTTAAAGAATGTTGCGGTAGAAGAGAAAGTTGTGGTAAGGGCCAATTAGTAAATACAGGTGGGCGGGGAATCTGTGTGTCTAGACCTAATTTAAACTAATTTTGTATTATTCATGGTTTTTAATACTCTCATTTTTTCTCTCATTTATATTCACTCTCAGATATACTCTCATTTAATCATTATTGAAGATAACTAAAAGTCAAGGAATTTGTAATTTTGTGACACACAAAGATTTCTAGAAAGCTGAAAGTTTAATCAAACAATTAGTATTTGTTGCCTTTATTCACAATGCCGTATACCTATTTATATTAAGAATTTTTTTTTAGTAATTGTTTGAGAGTTTATTTGTATGTCGTTAAAATTTCAGCAGCTAAATCTGCTTTATAGTAAATGACATTAGAATTGGCTGCTGAATTCTACCAGATAAGTTTTTGGCACTTACAGATATAACCATATTATTATTTTTTAACATCTTTTTTGGAGTATAATTGCTTTACAATATTGTGTTAGTTTCTGCTGTATAACAAAGTGAATCAGCTATATGTATACATATATCCCCATATCCCCTCCCTCTTGCGTCCCCCTCCCACCCTCCCTATCCCACCCCTCTAGGTGGTCACAAAGCACCCATCTGATCTCCCTGTGCTATGCGGCTGCTTCCCACTAGCTATCTATCTTACATTTGGTAGTGTATATACGTCAGTGCTACTCTCTCACTTCGTCCCAGATTACCCTTCCCCCTCCCCGTGTCCTCAAGTCCATTCTCTAGGTCTGCGTCTTTATTCCTGTCCTGC
>NW_006790519.1:135787-149792 GCF_000442215.2 Lipotes vexillifer | reverse complement strand
TTTTTAGATTCCATATATATGTGTTAGTATACGGTATTTGTTTTTCTCTTTCTGACTTACTTCACTCTGTATGACAGACTCTAGGTCCATCCACCTTACTACAAATGACTCAATTTCGTTTCTTTTTATGGCTGAGTAATATTCCATTGTATATATGTGCCACATCTTCTTTATCCATTCATCTGCTGTTGGACACTTAGGTTGCTTCCATGTCCTGGCTATTGTAAATAGTGCTGCAATGAACATTGTGGTACATGTCTCTTTTTGAATTATGGTTTTCTCAGGGTGTATGCCCAGTAGTTGGATTGCTGGGTCATATGGTAGTTCTATTTGTAGTTTTTTAAGGAACCTCCATACTGTTCTCCATAGTGGCTGTATCAGTTTACATTCGCACTACATTAAGATTATCCTGATTCTTTTACTGACTCATTGAATATAGACTCCATTTGTGAGAAATACATTTTAAGAGCTAAAATATGGGTTAAGAAGTGACTTATTTGCCCTATATTACATGGTGTCACAGAGTGACATTTACAGAGGATAATGTAGCTGACCTTCTTTAAGTGAGACTCACTCTACACTGGTTAATATAGGCTGATGAATGGACTGTGGTAATTTGGATTGGGGGTGAGCTCTCTAGTGAGCATACTGTCCCTATAATCTTGAGCATCTTATAGAGACACCTAACAGATAATGAAACATGGAAAAGGGTGTCTTTTATTTCGGGAAAAAATTCATGAAGAGAACTGACTAGTTCTTGAAATGTGTGTGTATGTGTGTTTTTTTAAGGGAAAGCTATTTTTTAAAAAACGTTACCTGCGATGATGCTGGGGAACATTGTTCTAAATTATAATAATGCTAATTAGTCACATTCTTACATTCCTGAATTCAAAGTTGACCCATTGCCAAAACCGGGCACATCCATTCTCATCAGAATGTCATAGAAGACCTTGCACCATGAAAATTTGCAGAGCAGGGATAGATGTGTCAGAAATAGATGAGTGAAAAGCAGGGAATAAATGCATACTTAATATAAAGTAAATATTGATTCATAGGTTAGAGGAAAGAAATGGAGATAATGAGCTTAAGTTTTGTTGCTCATTTCTTAGCTGTCATCATCATTATCAACTGTGAAGGCTTTAGGTTTATAATGTATTTAGAATAGAGGGTAGCTATAAATATTCTTATCCTTGTAAATGCAGCTTCGGGATGTAAAATGGTTGAAGACATTTGGCATAATTTTACTCACAAATGACTTGCAACCATGTTGGCAATTAGGCCAGCAAAACATATTCCAATGGCTCTGAAAGTTTAATCATAATACGTATAAAAATATTGTGGGAAACAGGAATAAAATGTCACGTATCTCTATTTGGTTCTCCTAAAGATCAAATTCTCTGGAATGCTTAATGTCAGAACTGTTTTGAGAGGGGAATACTATTTATGACAAAATTCAGAGCTCTTTCTTTTTGGCTTGGTTTGCCACCAGTGGACAACCTTGATTATTTGGACAATAAAAGCAATGTCTCAACTTAATGTCATTTCCAATGGGCTGTTTAAAAATGGCTTAAAACAGTGATATTGAGTAATATACTTAAATTGCAGAGCCTCAGATGACCTTTCCAGATGTCATCTATTCTCCAAATCGTCTTCCTTTCTCTTCCCAAAGAAAGTTTTGAGTTCCTCTTCCTCCAGAGACCCTCCCTCCCACTTCAGTAATTTTTTTTCAATCTGCACATTTGTAATATATTTGTTACCTGAGTGAAGTTATTCTCATTCATAATAAAAAATAGTAACATTTAACACTTTTTACATGCCAGGATCGTGTTATGTGCTTTATATGCATTATTTCATTTAATCTTTACTATCCCCTGTGAGTTAGGTAGGACCATTTTCCCAATTTTACAGATTTTACAGATTAAGGGACTAAAATTTAAAGGGGTTAAGTGACTTATCCAAAGTCACATGGCAGAGCTGGGTCTCAGACCCAGGTCTGTTTGGCCCCCAAATTGTACCTAATTGTGCTATACTGCCTCTCATTTATTCATCTGTCCATTTTTCCATTCTTCAAATATTTATTGAAAAACTACATGCACCAGAAGCAGTCATAATTACTGAAAATACAAAAATGATTAGGACATAGTATATGGCTTTGTGGGACCTAGAGTCCCATTGGGGAAAAGCAGAATCAGAGTTTAATGGAGAAATTAATTATAGCAATATGATAAGTCCTATAAATTATAGAAAAGTACTAAATTCAATCGGAGAAGAGAAGATAAAGTGCCTTCCTGTCTAGGCAATTCCTGTAAAGTTTAATTTTCCCTTTGGGGAAAATCTTGACAAGTGCTATGGAACCAGATGAAGAGGCTTTTTATAGATGGAACAAAGAGTATAACAGCATATGGAACCGTGAAAGTGGGTGGTTCATTGGGAGATCATATTTCCTATTCGGGAGGGAAGTGATAAAGGATCAATTCTGTCATAATAGTAATAGGGAAAAGCAGATAGATGTCTGAGAATGTTAGGAGGCACAGTCAGCAGATTGGGATGACTATTGGACAAAAAGAAGAGCAGGGAGAGGATGAAAGGGTGAGGGGAGGGAAGGGAAGAGGAAGGAATTTAAGGAAGGGATTCAAGCAGTTTCACTTGTATCGCATGCTGGCTTACTGTCCCCATGACTGAGGGCAAGTGGGAGGTCTTTCTGAACATGATTTTTTTCCCCTCTATTTCAAATACAGTATTAGCACTACAGGAAAAACTCCCTGTTTCTCCTTTACTCTCACATACAATACTTCTAACACCAGGTACGTGGGAGTTTTTCCCGCACCAACCAATTCTTTGACGCCAGATGGGTGTCTGGCAATTCAATTCAATTCTGACACTAACCAGAGTTAGTTGCAGACCCTACAGCTTAGGTGTTCAGTCCCCTAAGATTGCTCACTCCCACTTCAGATGCCAATCACAAGTAGTAAGTTCCCAAGTTACTTACAGCTTCTGCCCAAATTAGCTACAAATCAGGGTTCCCATGACCCTCTCCTTGGATTCTGTCCTTTGCTCACAGAACTCAGGGAAACACGTAAGGATTTATTATACAGTAAAGGATATGAAAAAGCATACAGATGAACAGCCAGATGAAGAGATACATAAGGTGAAGTCTGGAAGTGTCCCAAGTGCAGGAGATTCTGTCCCCATAGAGTTGGCGTGCACCACCCCCTTGGCATATAGATGTGTTCATCAACCTGGGAGCTCTCTAAACCCCTTTTTTATGAAGGCTTTGTCACAGAGGCATGGTCAGTTATTAACTTCATTTCCAGCTCCTCTCCCCTCTGCAGAGAATAGAGGGGTGGAGCTGAAACTTCCAAGCTTCTAATCATGGCCTGGCATTTCTGGTGACCAGCCGCATTCTGGAGCCCACCAAGGATTGTCTCATCAGAACAAGAGACATTCCTAGAATCAGGAAATTCCAAGAATATAGGGACTCTGTGTCAGATGCTCCTATCATTGAGGAAATTACAAAGGTCTTAGGAGCTCTGTGTCAGGAATAAGAGTCAAAGACTAAATACTAGAATAAAAGATTTTAAATCTAAAATCTTATACTCTAAATACAAGAGTTTAGGAGCTCTGGGTCAGGAACTAGGGATGGGTGGGTAGATAGACAGATAAGTACCTTCCCTCTAGTGTTGCTTTGAGGAACACACAGTGCCTGGCATAATTCTACCTCGTAAAGCTTTGTGATTGTTAAATAAAATGATGTAAAGTACCTGACCTTTCGCAAATGTGAATTCTCATTAGTATCCCCATTCCCAGCTCTATTCTACCTTTTCACAAAGCTATGCCTCACCTCAGGGCAGGGTGGTGAGGTTCTATCCCTTCATTCCAGTCTAGATCCTGCCAGAACGGACATGTTCTGCCCAAAAATGATGGCCCTGGGTGATGGGATCTGATTGCACAGTGATTACTCAGGAAGGGACTCTTTCTATTGTGGGCCTGCTTATGACGGATGCACAGCTGTTCTAGTAGTTTCCACAATCACAGCTAGTCATAACATTCTTCATAATGTACATAATATTAAAGGATTACTGTCTCTCATTTTCTCATCCCTAAACTTAGGTTTTCTTTTATTTGGTAGATGATATTCCAACACCTGGCTGGCAGGAGATCTAAAAAAATTGATATTTTTAGGATTCTTAATTCTTGAATATTTTCAAATCTAGGCAAGCATAATGTCGAAATTAAGCTGATCTCTCCATAGATAGTAGGTCCCAGCCCCTGGGCTGGGATTCACAAGTAAAAACCCTGCCATCAGGACGGCAAAAGCAAGGTGGACCACCAAAAAAAGAAAAAAAAAAACCAAAAAAACACCCAACAATTCTACAAAAACTGAGGCATTGCTGAAATTGTGAAGATTCTGCTCAGACATATAAGTCAAAGAACTCTGTGAGTGCAAGGCTAATGGACAAGGAATAAGGATGCCTCCGTGCTGAGTGAGAGAATAACTGGTTCTGGATTCAAATAAGAACTGGTTCAAGGATGGGGCCAAGATGAACCTGTAAGCTGGGAGGTCAGGAAGCTGAAATCTTAGAACACATTGAAGAAGTAAACACTTTCTAGGAGTCTAAGTTAAGCATATTGGATTCTCCATCTAGTGCCTTTGAGAGCTATTTACTTTCTTTGTTCTGCCTCATCCTGCATTCTCAGCTGTCATACATCTTCTCAGACATCAACTGTTTTTAGTTTTTTAATTTTTTATTTGTCTTTGACTCAGAAATTGTCTATCAGTTGAGAGAGAAAGTGGCCTGAAGTTCTTCCTTTGTTAAAAATCTTAAAATCCTATCTTAACATCCTTGGATAGAAACAACCTCCTTTCTTGCATAAGGTGATATATAGCTCCTCAACAATATTCTCAGCTCTAGAAGAGTGAGATATTATCAAAGTTAAGCCATGATTTTAGAAACAGTTTATGAACCTATAGCAAAAATGAATATTAAAAAAGCAGTTAAAAATTAATCTATTCATAATGGTTATGGTAGTATAATTTTGATAGTATACTTGTTTTATGGGAACTTCTAGCCAAAGAATTTTTCTCCTTGCAGCCCCTAAATTAATTAACGGTTTCTGTTGGAAAATCTTGATTAAATGATTCAGAACTCCAAGAAACAGACATCAGTCAAAGCAGTTTTTCGAACAATGTTGCTTTTATTTATGCATGAGGTGGTATTATGTATTAATCACTCACTCGGAGATTTCTTAGCCCTCTGCTGGTGAAGTTTTCTTCCTTAAGTTGTTCCTAAAGTCTAAGCAGTGTGGACCACTACCCACCACCTCCCACCAAGTCTTAACTTAAATGTTAAGGGCTTGCCTGGGTCACCATATTTAAAATCCCCACCTGCACCAGCTCACTCTCTATCCTCCTACCTGCTCTTGTAGCACCATCGATGTCACATGGGATATTGTTAGAAACACAAGTTCTCAGACTTTACCCCAGACTTACTGACCTAGAAAATCTGGGGGTGGAGGCCAGCACTCTGTGTTTTATAGCAAGCCCTCCAAATGATTCTGATGCACACTAGATGTGATGCACACTAGATGTGATGCACACATCCCCTGATATCTGAGGACCATTAGAGAAAGACAGAAAGATTTCAAAGACTTTCTCAAGCTTTTGAACTCCCTCCCACTCCTTGTTGTTTTTATTGATATGACTACTTCCTAGGAAAGGAATAGTCTAAAACTGCAACTGTCCTTTCCAGGGAAACAGTTAATCACATTCACCTTTTTCCCAGAAACAACTGTTACATGAAGGATGGCTCTGAACCCTTCCATCTTGCAAAGCAGGAATTTCCAGGAGTTCCTTGATACAATGTGCCCTTTTCATATTTTGTTTTGCCTTTATGTATTATCCCTGACCAAAATAATTTCTAATTGACTGTAATCATTAATATGTGATCATTAAGAAGATGAGCTTTGGAGTCAGTTTTGCAAGAAATTTAGTAACACTTCTTAATAGAAACGTGGCCTTGAGAAAATTACTTAACATTTTGAGTTTTGGCTCCCACCCCAGTAAAAGGGAGATTATACCTTCCTGTGAAGGTTGTGTGTGAATTAGGAGTGAAGTGTGTATAGAACATTTAGGTAGGTCCTGGGTTAAATTAAATGTTCAATGAGGAGTATCTATTATTATGATACCTTATTTTAGGTTTTGGGAGGTAAGGGTCTCAGATAGTTTTTGATTTTTTAAAAAATTAGAATCGCTTTTAAAGTAGAAGTTAATCAGATGAAGATAAAAAAGGCAAATAATTTTCCAGAAATGTACATTTGCATCGGCATTAAATGTATGTAAGTTATAACTCTTTATTCTTAATAATAAAATCTAACATTTATCACATACTTACTATGTCCAGGCACCATGATAAAAGTTTTATCAAGTATATTTGCATTCAGCTACATAAAACAGAAACATAGCTAAAAGTGATGAGGGCTTGTTTTTCTCAAGAAGTACCAAGGTAAGTGGTGGCTTATATTAATTCAGGGTCAGCATATTACATCTGAGGTGTCTGCAACTCCCCTTTCCTTCTCTCGATTGCAAGATGCCTCTTTCAGCTTCAGCCATCATATTCTCTTTCCAGACAGAAGAAAGAAGAGCAGAGGGCATAAAAGGTGCAGGCAGGCTGAGTCAGCATCCTTCTTTTCAAGGAGCTGCTCAGAACCCCAACCCCAAACGTCTTACACCTTATTACCCTAAAGTGGGTCTTATGTCTTTGTAGGAAATGGTGGGAAATATAGTCATTTATTTTTCTTAAGTGGAAACATTACTGTAACGCCACCACCAACTGGGAATAAGGGAGAGAAAACAGATAAAGGGTAGACAACCAGTGGTCTTCACCTTGCCTGAATTATCTCATTTAATCCTTACAGTAACCAGTGAGGTGTGTATTATTTACATCACCTTCTGTTTACAAAGAGTGTAGTTGAGATACAAAGTGATAGGTAACTTGCTCAAGGTTACATAGCTACTAGCTGCTGAAACCATGATTTAAACTCGATTTAGAGCCTACATTCTAATTTACTATATTACTATATAGTAAACACATAGTTTTATTCATCTTCCTTAAATTTTCTTTAATAGCTCTTTTAAGTTGCAATTTTCCCACCTACTTGGATTTTAAAAGGCTATTTTTTGCTGTTAAAATCTCTGTACTGAAAGTAATTGCTGTGAAAGTTTTGAGAACAGAAAATTTTACCCTACTGTGAGCATTCTCCCCTCTAGTGAATCAGTTGGCAAGTGTATTGCCTCTAAATTAAAGGCAAATGAACGTGTTGAGCATATTTTATTCTTTCAGTACTTCTTTCAACCAAAGTTTTTTAGTGCCTATTGTACGCCAGCAACTGGAGGTAACAACTGAGCTAAACTATTTTAACAGTGTCCTGGTTTTCCTGGGTTTTTGAGTTAGTAGTAAAACCCAAGGAGGAAATCTGGTGATTCCTAGACAATAGGGCTAGCTGTATTTATAAAAATATGTTTTATTTTTTATGGCATTTTATTGTTTTCAGAGCACTTTCATGTGTAGTATTTTGTTTGTCACACCCATTTATTCTATGAGTTTATCTTATATAATTTACCTCTTTTTTATTAAAAGCCTCTAATCAATCAAAGAGTAAGCATAGAAGCTAGAATGATAGAAACTTATAGCAGTAGAGTGATTATTTCTTCCTGTCTGAAAAATATTGCAGCTGGTAAGTTGTATCACAGCTGAAATCCAGCATTTTGGGGCTCTGTTATTCCAGAATCACCTACAGAGGAGAAAAATGATGGCAGAGGAAGGTGAGACAAAACATAAAAATCCATATACTCACAAAATATGGTAATATTACACTTAATTCCCAAAGGCTGTCTAACTTTATAGGTTGAGATTTTGTTGATGGTATTTCTGAACTCTTACTTTCTTGGATTATATTTTTAAATATAGTTCGACCTTCCCTTTGCCTCACTGGCTGCACTTGATTACGTGGACAACCCTAACTGCAAGGCCACTGGGTAGGTTAATACCTGACTTTTCCAGTGTGGGGAGGCAGAGGAAAAAGGTAGGAGTGACTTTTGGAAGACCTAACTTTTCTTTCAGTCCTGCTGTCCTGCTGTTAACCCTTTAGTGTGTAGCCCTCTGCTTTTATATATATATATATATATATATATATATATATATATATATATATATATATATATATATATGTATATGACATTACTTGCCTGTCTTCCTTTTCAACCACTTTCTTTTTTTCTGTTGGTATTTAGTGATCATTTTTCTACAATAGTTATTCTCTGTCTCCTGGTAATGCTGATATGAATTATTTATGATTTTATTTGCATTCCTTATTGATTGTACAATTTTGGAGATGATTCACATTCAGGTAGCAGACATTACCCTCCAGATCCTGAAATAACTAAATCATCACTTTCTATAAAGTCTCGAAGAAGATAATATTCACAGAATACAAAAGAAAAATAGAGGGGAAAATCTCACTTTGTTATCAACATTAACGGAATTCTCTGGAAAGACGCGTTAGGGCAGTGCTTCTCAGACTTTAATGTATTTACAAACCACCCAGAGGCCTTAATAAAACACAGATTCTGATTCAGTAAGTCTGAGGTTGGGTCTAAAATTCTGTCTTCTAACAAGTTCTCATATAAAATTAATGCTGTTGGTCCAAGAACCACACTTTGGATGGAAACATACCACATATTAGTCAAAGCTTAATGAAAGGCTTTTCATTCCTTTCAATGTCAAATTTTATCACATCTGTAACCAGGGAAGAGAGGAGTGCTCAGCATGCTGAACAGAAAAGAAGAGAGTAGAATAAAGAAGTCTCTTGCCTCATGGTCACCTATCTTTGATAACAAAGGAAAATCTGAAAGCACACCCCACCGAGCTGAATTACCAATGATTAGTAACATCATATCTGTAACAATGTTTTTTCCTTAAAGTCTGTTTTATCTGAACTAAGTGTTGACTACCAATATTTTACTTTCGAATAAATTTTCCTCCTATATCTTTATTCTTTAACTTTCAACTCCTTTGTACCCTATCTTTTAGCTGATTCTCTTGAAAAAACCCATGACTCAATTTTATTGTCTTATTTTAGTCTGACAGTCTTTCCCATTGAGCTGAAGATGTTAGTTCATTTATGTTGAATTGCATTCTACAGAATTATTTTGTACTCATTATTTGTCCCACGTTTTCCGTTTCTTCCCCTTCCCTCTCTCTTTTTTTTTTTTTTTTTGCCTGTGAAGACAAGGTGCATAATAATGACATTTTACTTCTATTTCTTAATTGAATTGAGCTCTCTACACTAATGGAAAAGAAATGACAAAACAAAATATAGCATAAATAAATTTGAGGTTTAAGAGTTTATTCACACTAAAATTAGCCAGCAACTAAGCCAGCGAGCTATATACCTTGCTTTCAGAAAGAGATAAGTTGCCATGTGGAAAAAAGAAGAAAGCTAGGAAAGGGATGGAATGATTTGTTTGAGAAAAAGAAATTGTAAAATATTTGCACCTAAATGCAGATAAGTGGACAGAAAATAAAAAGATTCGGTTATCATCTTAATAAAAATAACATTCCAAATTAAATACAATTTAAAAAATAGCACTCTTTGTTGGAAAGGCTGATGTAGTATAAAAGTCTAAACTAAAGATCTAAACTCAATCTTAAAGTGTTTATTTTAACCAAATATATTTTAGTGTGGCTTGCAGATGGGTTTAAATATATGTTGGAATAGGGTGTGAAATTTGGCTAGGTGTTTTACTCGAAGATTCACTAGGGGTTGGTCAGCTTACAATTCATGTTTCCAGTTAACTACCTAGTGTGTGCACAGTTTGAAGAGCTTGGTAGCTTTTCTTTTATATTATTTGAACTAGTTTTTGCATATTAATAAGCATTTCAAGTCACATATTAGCAGATCAAGCCTAAGTTAGCCAACACAATAAAAAAAAACAAAATCAAAGGGCAAAAATAAATTTTCCTTAACTCTATAGGAACTAATTCCAATAGTGGGAATCCACCTATATGTTTATGTGTGTGTATGTGTGTATTTAAGAGTGAAAAATAAACATAATATAGCATACTAGATGCTCAATAATAATCTTAGTAGTATAGAAAGCCTAAAAATCTAAGCACACAAACATTAGTAATTTTAATACATGTTTGATATGGTAGGAGATAAAAGTAATTGCTTGGGGTCGTAACCCATAAGGAATGTCCTACCTAGATGAATAAGTGAAGTGAGTGCTAAAGCCTCTATTTGCTCCTAACATCATATGTATTTATCCCCAAAAGTTAGAGCTGGTTTTAACAGGCCATATGGGTGGTGGACAAGAGATAAGTCCTGGGCTCTGAAGAGGGTTGGAGAGCAGATCAGAGACCCCTGCAAATGGCCCAGTGGATAAACTAGAGATTAAATAGTCAGCTCGGCAGAAGGAGGTGGTAGAGATAATTGACTTATTTTGTCCTTGGTTCTGAAGGGAATTAGAAAAGAAATCTCCCCTGATATTTAGTAACCACAAGCTCCCTCTCACTTGAGTTGAAACACTGAATTCACAATATGTATATAGCCCACTGAACACAGGGACAAAAATTTAGTTTAAAGTGATTCCAGATTCAATGGCGTCCTTTGGTGGCCTGGAAGAGGAAAATGAAAATACTCTTTTGGAGGGACACATTTTAATCCTCAAAGTATTCCTATACATGAGGCACCAAAGAGCTCATATTTTTTAAAAAATGAAACAAATCACATGTTAGTAAAAATGTGTATTTAAAAAGTATAAAGCAAATGTTTAATATGTCAAAAGAAATAAAGGAGAGTATTAAAATAATGATTAAGAGACAAAGGACAGTCAAATTTCTCAAAACACTTTTGAAAAAGAGCCAGTAGACCTTCTAGAAGTGAGAGATACAATATCATAAACTTGAGCAGTTTATCACAGCCATGGAGAGAATAATGAATTGCCAAGTAGAACTGAAATAATTATCCAGAATGCAACACACAGAGACAAAGGCATGGAAAATATGAAAGAAAGGTTGAGGTATGGTGGATGGAGTGAGAAGTTCATGCATTCCTTTACATTAGAGGTTCAAAAAGAGAAAAAGAGAGAGTGAAGGAGATGTAATATTTGAAGAAATAATAGCTCAAATTCAGGGATATCAATGAATCTCAAGCAACATAATAAAAATAAATTCACCCTAGGAAAAATCATAATTTACTTACAGAAAGGTAGAAGCAGAGACCAACACTTAACATAAAAGTAGTCAAAAAAAAGCGGGGGAGGGGAAGAAACAAAATGTTGGACAAACAGTGCAGGTGATATTGTGGTACGTAATTCAATATCACTGAACTAAATTCTACAGTTCAAAGGAAAAGGCTGTCAGACTGGAATAAGAAAATGAAACAGGGCAATAGCTGTTTTCAAGAGATTTGCTCAGAGAATAAAGACAGGCTGAAAAGTTAAAGAAGTTAAAAAAGTTAAAGAAGGTGAAGAATACAGCAGAGAAATTCTAACCAAAGAAATATTGTTTCAGATAAAATAGACTTTAAGATAAAAATATTTTCAGACATAAAGAGAGTTAATATTCAGTGAAAAAAAGGTTCAATTCATTATTTCTCTGGTTGAAAGGATTAGAATGAACTCCTTTTTTGAGAAGACAGTTTTGATTTGTTTGGTTTCATAAATAGAAATGGAGTTCATTCTGGTGGTCAATATAAACCACTTCTTAGATGTGTGACCTTGAGGAAATATTTAAACTTCTAGAACCTCAGCTTCCTAACTGAGGAAGTAGAATAATACCACTTAACTCTTGTTTAATAATTACAAATAATTCATCTAAAGCATGTAGCACAGTGCCAGTCACATAGCTCTACTGATGTCAGAATAGTCAAGGAAAAAGCTGTTGGTTTTACACTGTAGTATCTTTACATAAACAGAAAGCTTAGGCCTATAAATTTATTTTGGTTAGAAAAATAATCCTTGGGCTGTCTAATTTAGTTCAAAGATAGCTATTCTCTTATAAAAATCTCACTACCCCAGAGGCTTGTTACATTCTGAAATTTCATTAAAAATAACATTTCCTTTGACATCAACCCACATAGAATATGTGGAGGAATGTCCATTTTTGCCAAACACAGGATTGATCTGAGATCAAATCAGAACTTTATAGAGATGCATTTTGTAAACTTTAAAACACTATAAAGTTGTTCAGTTTTATTATCCACTTAATGCCAACTAAGAAAAAAGATATATTTTTTTACCTTTATATACTGTTTTTTAAATTAAATTGAGAGGTTTTAAAAATTTTTTATTTTTTTATTTTAATTTTTAAATTTGTATTTATTTTATTTTTGGCTGTGTTGGGTCTTCGTGGCTGTGCACAGGCTTTTCTCTGGTTGCAGCGGTCAGGGGCTACTCTTCGTTGCGGTGCGTGGGCTTCTCATTGAGGTGGCTTCTCTTGTTGCATAGCACGGGCTCTAGGCTCACGGGCTCAGTAGTTGTGGCTCGTGGGCTCTAGAGCGCGGGCTCAGTAGTTGTGGTGCACGGGCTTAGTTGCTCTGGATCTTCCTGGACCAGGGCTCGAACCCATGTCTCCTGCATTGGCTGGCAGATTCTTAACCACTGCACCACCAGGGAAGCCCTGGACAGTTACTATTTTTTAAGAAAGTCTTTTTTGGTAATAGGAAAAAAGCTTTAAGATGGCAGTGTTTTATATATATGGGTCTTTTTTTTAACATAAAGATATCTGGAACTAGGCAGTCCATAGAGGGTATGGCAATTTTATAGTCATCATAAGTGTTTAGACCATCAAGTCAACATTTCAGGCACCAGGAAGGAGGAAAGAAGGGGACAGGGATAGAGATGCAAATTTCAACTGAAACAGCTTCCTTCAAGGAACCTTCCAGTTTTCCTAACTACACTTCCATTTATATCACATTAGGTATAACATAGTCACACAACCGAAATAGATGCAAGACAGTCTGGGAAATGTATTTTGGCTGGGCACTTTGCTTCCCTGAATGATGTTAATGTTTTGTTACTAAGCAAGAATGAGACCTAAATGTCCATTGACAGATGAATGGGTAAAGAAGATGTGGTATATATATACAATGGAATATTGCTTAGCCATGAATAATGGCTCAGAATGAAATAATGCCATTTATAACAACATAGGTGGGCCTAGAGATTATCATACTAAGTGAAGTAAGCCAGACAAAGACAAATATCATATGATACTGCTTATATGTGGAATCTAAAAAAAAGGATACAAATGAACTTATTTACAAAACAGAAATAGACCCACAGACATAGAAAACAAACTTATGGTTACCAAAGGGGCAGGTGGGAAGGGATAAATTAGGAGCTTAGGTTTAACATATACACACTACTATATATAAAGTAGATAACCAACAAGGACTTACTGTATAACCCAGGGAACTGTACTCAGTATTTTGTAGTAACCTATAAGGGAAAATAATCTGAAAAAGAATAGATATATGTATATGTATAACTGAATCTCTGGAAACTAACACAACATTGTAAATCAACTACACTTCAATCAAAAATAAAAAGCAAGAAAGAATGGGAGGATGAATATTGAGTGAACGATTTTCAAGTTTCATTGTAGTTAAGAAGGATTTCACACACATACACACACATACACACATACATTTGAATATACAATCACAAGTAGAGTAATCAGAGATTCCTTTGAGATTGTGCTCTGGCTACTTCTATACTAATAAACCTAACCAGGGCAAGAAGAGGAACAGGGTTAATTTCTTTTCTGTTCACATGGTAAACGTTTCAGGAAATATTTCTGCTGCTGTCTTTACCATGGAGAATAATATTATTGAATTTAGACACAATAAAACAAGATATTTTAATTTAGTCCAATATAGTAATAAAATAGATCAAAGCTTTAACTAGTCCTTAGCTAACTATCATGGTCCTATATACATTTCC
>NW_006790519.1:127417-135753 GCF_000442215.2 Lipotes vexillifer | reverse complement strand
TCCCTACACTTTAAATGAATGTTTCCCTCAAAATACCCATGCTTTGAGACAGATGTGCTTGTGTTAATATTGACAGTTCATAAACAACACTTCCTGTTCCTTTAAGCTTATCACTATGAGAAACAATGAAATGAGGCCCAAGCCATCACAAAGCCTAGACACTAGATTTATCATGTTTGCCACGTATTATAGAAATTTAATTTAACTCATTTTCATTTTTTCCACCTTTGTCTGCCTTGTCCACAGGCTCTACATTGATGGTCCCTTTGGAAGTCCATTTGAAGACTCGCTGAACTATGAGGTTAGCCTCTGCGTGGCTGGAGGCATTGGAGTAACTCCTTTTGCATCAATACTCAACACTCTGCTGTATGTCATTTTGATCCATTATGTTAGTCCAAGTAGAGAACTGTCAATATTTCAGACAGCTGTCTTTTAGTAAGAAGTAATTCCTTCCAGAATTCTTTTACTTATTGTTCAAGGAACTCCATTTACTGGCTGATACGGGGAATAACTGAGTGATTCTCAATACGTGGTCTATGGCTTTCAGCGTGTTCTCTTGTAGAACGTCAGTATCACAATTATGCATTCCTCTGTCCTTTTCCTCTGTTAAAGTCATTCCGCCAGCCTCTGTTTCTTTACTTTCTCATCAGGGGCAAGTGGCATAACTAATGCATTTAGTCAACAAATATTTTTGAGCACCTATGTGTCGATTGATCTTATAGTTTCTGGTAATACAGCAATGACTGAAGAGAGTCTCTGCCCTTAAAAAGTTTACATTCAAATGGGGCAGGAAGAAAATAAAGCAGTGAAAAATTCATAAATAACATTATTTCAGAAAATATTAGAACTATGATGAAGAGAATAGAGATTAATGGGATATAGAAATAAAGGGCCCGGGTTATTTTAGAAGTATGGTCAGGGAAAGCCTTTCTGAGGAGATGAAAAATGAGCACATCATTCCTTGGTCTGTTACTCAGCAAATTTATATCAGACTGAAGAATAAAAGTTTCAAAGGTAAGATTGCTTAAGCAGGATATATTTATGCAGTTATTTTAGTTCTAGGATTATAAGCAAAAATTAATGGACGGTAATTGTCATGAAACCCACAAACAAAATCTATTCTGTTCACTTTTCAAGAAAACACAATTTGCATTAAAAGTTTGTTTTATAAAGTACTGAAAAAGAAATAATAAGTTGAAGTGATGTGTTTGAATGATACTTTATTTCAATTTTAAATACTTGATATAAATTTGGGACTTTTTGGAGGTTCTTCGAAAAATAACTATATTCCAAACCAGAAATTGTTTCTGAAAACGTTTTGCAAGTTATTTGGACACCTAAAGTTTAAAAAAAGGAAGAATATTTTCTTAACCTCAAGCCTACTTCATAATTATAAGGAGGAATCCAGACTTGGAATTGTGAGTTGCTAGAATGAATTACGTAGTAGGTGGTTGCGAAATCTCTTTCTTTAACAATTATTAAGAAGGGGGTAAACAACTAACTTTTTGGAATGGTTTCGGCTCATTTTGCCTGGAAGCCAGGGCAAGATGACCATTGGAGCCCTGTTGAGTGATAGAATTCACTGAAAATAGAGAACTTTCTTTTCCTGAGATGCAGAGCTGATATTATTCTAATCCAGGAGTTTAGTTTATTGCCTTCAAATGGAAATGGGTGATATGCATATAATATCCACAAACATGAACACTTAAATTCATGGAGTATATCATATCTTTGAGTCAGTATATTGCATTTTAAATAAATTTGGGAGTTAAAGTAAGTGGTATGTCAGATGCTAGAATGTAAATGACTGTTTTTTCTATAGGTTGCTTACTAATGAGAAGCAAAATTTCAAGTATATAGGGATTCTTAATTTTTTTGCCATCATAATCACTATCATGTTATTTTAATTTTAAAGGGATGACTGGAAACCATACAGGCTTAGAAGACTGTATTTTATTTGGGTGTGCAGAGACATCCAATCCTTCCGTTGGTTTGCAGACTTACTATGTGTGTTGTATAACAAGGTAAAATTAGGTTTGTTTTTACTTTTGCAGCTTTCTAAATTTAAAATAAATTATTTTATTTCAAATTGTAAAAGTAATAAGTGCTCACTATAGAATAAACCAGAAAATATGCAGATAAGTAGTGAGGAGGAAAAAAAAATCCCTTAAACTTAAAAAAAAAAGAGGTGACATCTGTTAATACTTTGGTACACATCTTTTCAGATATTGGTATCTGTGAATTTGTGTGTGTATCTAGAACATGAGATGTATGCATATGGCTGGTGATGTATGCATATAGGATACATATGCATGCAAATGTGAATGCATATGAGATTGTGACAGAGGACAGATAGAGGAGAATATCAACAGGCAATTACTATTACACCTTTCATCCTTTGTTCTAGTAGCTCTTTTTTTTTAAATAAATTTGTTTATTTTATTTATTTATTTTTGGCTGCATTGGGTCTTTGTTGCTGCGCGCGGTCTTTCTCTAGTTGCAGGGAGCGGGGGCTACTCTTCTTTGCGGTGCGCGGGCTTCTGACTGCAGTGGCTTCTCTTGTTGCAGAGCATGGGCTCTAGGTGCACAGGCCCAGTAGTTGTGGCTCACGGGCTCTAGAGCACAGGCTCGGTAATTGTGGCTCAAGGGCTTAGTTGCTCCGCGGCATGTGGGATCTTCCCGGACCAGGGTTTGAACTCGTGTCCCCTGCATTGGCAGGTGGATTCCCAACCACTGCGCCACCTGGGAAGCCCCTCTAGTAGCTCTTATCTCTTATCTCCACCTTTGATATTCCAAGTTGGATCATCAGCAGACCTTTGGCACAGTATACGGAATTTCAAAAATCCCAAATTCTAAGTTTTATTCCTTACAGAGATGAAAAACAGGCATTTTCGTCTATCCTACATGTAACCTGTTACTTATCTATTAATGTATCTATCTTTATTTTTTAAGTTATTCAAGTAACACACATATGCATCTTTGCTACAGATTTTTCTAATAATCCACATGAAGCAAAATCCCCACCCAATCTTTGTAACCAGATGTAACTCACAAGCATTCTATACATTCTACCATACTATTTGTATTGTTCTGCACATTGCTTACTATAAACTTAGTACTCTCTAACGAGACACAAAAGGACAACTGTTGTGTGATTCCTCTTATATAAGGCACCTAGAATAGTCTAATTCCTAGAGACAAAAAGTAGAGTGGTGGTTGCCAGGTTTCCAGGAAGGACAAATGAGGAGTTACTCTTTTTTTTTTTTTTTTTTCCTTGCGTTATGCGGGCCTCTCACTGTTGTGGCCTCTCCCATTTGCGGAGCACAGGCTCCGGACGCGCAGGCTCAGTGGCCATGGCTCACGGGCCCAGCCGCTCCGCGGCATGTGGGATCTTCCCGAAACGGGGCACGAACCCGCGTCTCCTGCATCGGCAGGCGGACTCTCAAGCACTGCGCCACCAGGGAAGCCCGAGGAGTTACTCTTTAATGGACACAGAGTTTCAGATTGGGAAGATGAAGTTCTGAAAATGGATTGGTGGCGATGGTTGCACAACAATGTGAATGTATTTAATGCTAATCAACTGTATACTTAAAAAACAGTTAAAATGATCAGTCTTATGCTATGTATATCTTACCACAATAAAAAAAAAAGTGCAGATTTCTGGGGCTCACCAAGGGCCCGCTAAATCAGGAGAAAGAAAAAGGGGAGAGATGAGAAGCCATTGAATGGATTTGAGCATACTTATATGATTGTAGGTCATCTTGAGAGTGTGTGTGAATGTACCAAACCTCGGGGTACTGCAGTTTCTAGAGGGGCAGAAGATGAGTGATAAGTCAGTAAAGGAGATTGGTCAGAGTGGCCAGTGAGGTAGTCGGAAACCAGGAGGTGGTTCTGTCCTTGAGGAAAGGGAGAAAAATCTTTCAAGAAGAGCAACATCGTGGGTATTTTTTCTAGGTTAATGCCTGAAGCTGGACTTCCTGAGTTGGAGGCTCTGAGGACTTTGGGAATGAATTTAAATTTTTAATATATACTAAAAAAATGTCCCCCAAGGAGGCTAAAACCATTTACATTTCCACCAAAGAATATAAGAGAAATTTATTCCAAACATTATATTACCAATCTTTCAAATTTCTATCCATCTCTTAAACAGTGGCATCTCTAGTTTTCCCTGAATGCTAGTGAGACTGAACTCTCCCTGTACTTGTCAACCACATGTATTACTTCTCGGATTTCCTAATTCTACCTTTGCCTGTTTTTCTAGTTTAAAAAAATTGTTTTGAACTGATAGCCTATACTTTTTTAAATAAAAGGCTATAATTGGATCCAAGATGTGGAAAGGCACATTTGAATAATAGATGCTTTATAAGGCAAGTAGCAGGGCAGGAAAGGAATAAAGGAAAAAAGAAAAAAATATAAATGACTGGACATTTGAAGCAGTTCAATCTTAAGATTTCTTCTCAAACTTTTTGGTGGATATGCTTTACCCTTAGGATTCCATGGCGTAAATAATATAAAAGCTTAAAACTAGTGTAAATAATGTGGTGATGATTATCTCTACACACACCTCTGTATACCTGTTTCGATTTTTCACATCAAGAGGATGAACACTGGTCCTGCAATTGTGCCTCTGAGGAAGATGTTAAAAAGAAGTCTTCTTTTATTTTCTGTGTTTGCAACTGAGTTACCAAGTTCAGTGTGTTTGTGTGTGTGTGTGTTTCTTTAGTAGATACTATTGCTTGTTTTCAATGATGGATAAGTTAAAATGGAGACATTGAAATCATTAAATACATTATTTAAGTCTGCATACTTCTCTCTGGAGGCTGTGGGCACCAAACACGTTATTTTTTTTCTTTTTGTTTAAATTAATTTTTATTGGAGTATAGTTGATTTACAATGTTGTGTTAGTTTCTACTGCACAGCAAAATGAATCGGCTATACATATACATATATCCTCTCTTTTTTAGATTTCCTTCCCATTTAGGTCACCACAGTGCATTAAGTAGAGCTCCCTGTGCTATACAGTATGTTCTCATTAGTTAAGAGAAAAACAAATATCGTATATTAACGCATATATGTGGAATCTAGAAAAATGGTATAGATGATCTTACTTCCAAACAGCAGTTATTGATGCAGGACTTATTGGGGTGATCTCAGAGGAGCATCCTGGTAGACATTTAAGACAAAAATCAATGCAAGTCATGTGTTTTGTGAGGTGCTATCCATTACTGGCACCTGGAAATTCCTGTTTCCTCACAATTAAAATTCATAAACCCTGATTCAATTCCTGAAGGGCCTTAAAATGACTTTAGTGTTTGGGTATAACTTGAGGCAGCTGTGGTATGGAATTTAATGATTATATTTTAAAACTATTATGCTAAGAGAATCATCACTTATCACTTTAAAAGTAAAATGTGTTTTTATTGGGATTTTATAACTTAGAGTTGCCACCTGTCAGAAAATGTATAGTTTTAGATCTGGAAGAAACCTGTAGGATAATGTCATTCAACTCTATCATTGTCCTGATGAAGAAACTGAGGCCTTTATAAGTTGAGTAACTCCCTAGAAATCTCAAGGTTAGACAGTGATGGCAGTAGAAACAAGTCTCTAGCCACCTGCCAGGTGCCCTTACTATTATAAAGGATGCCAGAGGAGTGATGTAACCTCACTTAATTACTCCCTATTTGCAAAATGACTTCTTTTGCATTCCTGAACCTTCTATTTTGAGCCCCAAGATATATTCATTAAAAAATTATTACTTTCATACTCTGTAAAAACAGTACTTGAAATCAATTGATCCTTTTGCTGCAATAAGGTCCAGCAAAGCCATACCATCTCCAGCAAACCTGCTATGCCCACTGATGCTCAAGAAATAATTTGGCTGTTGAAGAAATGCTGGTCTCTTCTAAGCCTTTCCTCAGGTTCTACACATCAGATACTCATCTCTGTTCTCCAGAGCACATCATGGTTATTGTGTTCCTTGCTTCTCTTCTGCTTTTTGTTTTTTGGTTTTTTTTTTTTTACTTTTTGACTCCTTTTCCTTATCTTTCAGCATCTCCTTATTTCAGGGTGGTGAAAGGAGGCCTTTAGAAGAATAATATTTTTTTAAATGTAGATTTCAGGAGTCAGGATTCAGTCAGAACAAGGCAAGAGTCATTAGCAGATTCATTTTTGCCTTCTGGTAAAAGGAAGCCTATGGGGACAAAACCCTTTTATCCCCTTTGTTGAATTCATTTTTCTTCAGATATTTTCCTTTGTCAGTTTATTTTTCAAGATTTCAAAATGTTCGAGAGCTTTTCCAGACTATTTTATTTTGGCAGGTATATTTGCTGCCTTATACATTTTTATACAAGGGAAACCAGTGCTGAATAGGAAGAAGGTAGGAACTGGAACCAGGTTTTGTTTGTTTCGTTTTTTGTGATTCCTAGCATGCCTATTAAATATCACTTTTTACTTTTAAAAACTCATATTCTTTCTAAGTGAACTTTTTAGTAAAATTTAGAGGCTCTTAGGGAATAAAATAAGAAATAATTGGGGAGGATTTAGGGGAATATTAGTGTAATATTTAGCGTGTTTGATTTTGTATCTATGAAGATAACAGAGAACTAATCCTGTCCACTACCTCCATCATAGCTAATTAAACCAGTAGGTGACAGGTTATTAATGTTAGAATCTGCCATGTCTGTGGTACATATATATGTATGTATATATGTACATTTGCTCATAGATGTTGGCTGTGATAAGACACGATACATCTTAACAAATTGTAGAATCACATATGTTAGGATAGGAGAGAGTCTGTGTATACAGAACAAATTTTAATGTCTATTTACTTTTCTGTCCTGTCAGTTTTGGCAAGAGAACAGACCTGACTATGTCAACATCCAGCTGTACCTCAGTCAGACAGATGGGTTACAGGTATGTGATTGGATGTTATTGTAAATTAAACAAGCCTCTTGAGAATAGAAGATTTACTGTAGGGGCTGTGTGGAAGAAAATTTCTGCAGGTGGTTTGAAGAGACGTTTCCCAGAGGAAAGCCTGTTTTGGAATGTGTCCAGCAAACTCATGGCTTGTCCTTGAAGTCAACCGTATTCTCCCTTTCACAGGGAGCTGGAACAGAACTTTTAGTTCATCTCTCTTCTCTCCACAGTTGCCTCATCTAGAGATGAGGACATAAGCGAATAGTCTTGTGATTATGTTCATCGAGGGGAGGTTTTTTTTTTTTGGCAGTACGCGGGCCTCTCACTGTTGTGGCCTCTCCCGTTGCGGAGCACAGGCTCCGGACGCGCAGGCTCAGCGGCCGTGGCTCACGGGCCCAGCCACTCCGCAGCATGTGGGATCTTTCCGGACCGGGGCACGAACCCATGTCCCCCTGCATCGGCAGGCAGAGTCTCAACCACTGCGCCACCAGGGAAGCCCCGAGGGGAGGTTTTATGTGGCGAGAGAAGATGAGATCATACACAATTAAGCTTGTTTCTCTTCAAGGGAAACTAAATAAAGTAACAGTCATCACGCATTATTTACTTCACTATTAGACGCTGTGCTGAGCATTTCATATAGGTTATCTCATGTAATTCCAACATATTCAAGAGGTAAATGATTTTGCAATCCCCATATCATAGATGAAGAAACTGTTTACAAACAACATTGAAGAGCTGTATAGCCGTATAAACCTGAGCATGAATGCTTTCACAAGTTTTATTGTAGTATTTTCCATCATACATTTTCTATAATAGTTTGAATACAAAATATGAATGCTTGTCAGTTACTTTGAAACTAATCTAAGCCTAATTTTTTAGTCAGATTTCTACCCTACTTGGTATGTAAAAACATTTTATTTTATACTCCCATGAAGCAAGTCAATATCATTATTCCTCATGGTTTCGCTGTAATTAAGGTACAGAGCATATATTACATCTGGTTCTCAGTTTGTCTTCCTGGGACTCAGACACTTTCTCCTCTCTTCTCACTTCACTCTCTTTATCACCAATTCAGATCTAATAGTCTGTTAATTGCAAGCACCAGTACATTAGAAGTTGTTTCTTGACAGATCCCAAATTTGGAGCTCTTCTGTTTTAGGCTATCATGTCCAGGATCATTTCCCCAAATTTATGGTGACAATTTATAGTATTTTACTCATATAATGAGCCAAATATGATAACTTTGCAGTACAAAAACGCTTCAATAAAGCTTATGTGCTGCGCCTTTTTTGAGAGTAGGCAATTAGAATGCATTCTCTAATGCTGCAGTTACTTAAAAATGATGCAACTAACTGAAGTCTAGGAAAATCAGCCATTTGTAATAATGGCATTCAAGAAGGTAATGGATTTTAAAGGGA
>NW_006790519.1:109585-127380 GCF_000442215.2 Lipotes vexillifer | reverse complement strand
GGAAAGAGGGAGGAAATGATGCTTCTAAATGACTTTACCTAATAGGTTGCCATATGATACTTATATTCTTTATATCACAGCAATTTGTTAGGAAGCCACAGCACCAGCAAAGATGATGTTAGAGAACTGGGTTATTTGTCCCACTCTGTGTCATATAAAATATAGTACTTTCTTTTTGGCAGAAGATAATTGGAGAAAAATATCAAGCACTGAATTCAAGACTTTTTATTGGACGTCCTCGGTGGAAACTTCTGTTTAATGAAATAGCAAAATATAACAGAGGGTAAGTACTATTCCTCAAAACATTTATGTGGCTAATGATCAAATTAAAATATTCCCAAGTCATCACATTAAGTTTTTAAAGGTTACTTAGTAATGGGTTTACAAATTATAGAGGCACTTAAACACTCAATTATCACTACCAAAGGAGGAGGCAAGGCAGGAACCACCTCAAGCATCTGTAATGCCAAATACTTAAAATTTGGCTTAAAAATAGTCTATTTATGAACTACTACCTACTTTTAAATTTACATAGATCCATATTATAAAGGGTGTTCATTCCAATAGCATAAATCAGGTAATCATTGGGAAAGTTTTTTAAAATCACATTAGCAAGCGAGGGAGGGCTGTATGTCTATGATCTGAAACGATACAGCTGAAGGAAAGCATTCATTTTGGGCACAGACTAGGGAGCCTGTTTGTCTTCTGTAAAATTATCATAGTGCAGGGCAATGGTCTATACGAATTTTAAAAGCATTTTGAAAACCATATACCCACTCACACATTTTAAAGTTGGCATCAAAAAAGTTTCATCATAAGTTTAAATAGTTCCAAAGGCTATAATTTCTAACATACTGCAGATATTGACATTTTAAAATTAATGTAACTCTTTAAAACATATCTACTGGAATCTAAATATCATAGTTTCTTGATACCAACCTTGTATATTTGTATGTTTTGTAGCTTTCACTATCAGTTAGAAATTTTACATCACTCTTTTGTCTAGTTGAACTTGTATTTCTGTCCTGTTTATCCTGCAGAATTTTATTAAAATTCAATATAATTTTACACTTGAACTAATCATACTTTTGTTGCTAAACTAAACACACCTGCAATAAGAATGTATATAAATGGAAGATTTAATTTTTAAAATTTCCTGTGACTCTAAGGCACCAGTGATCATCGTTTTCTTCTGGATTGAATTATGCTACAATTATTAGCATATATTTGATTAATTCATAATTTTAAAAATACATTTTGATAAATATAAAAGGGTATTTGATTGTAAATGAATGAGGCAGCTTATTAGATGGAGAGTTTTTTTAAAGCCCCGACTTATAAATTTATGGATGAATATGATCTACTGAAATAATCATGGATTCATCATGGCATTTGGCTTCATCTTCAGAGATTTTGTTTTAGGAATCATGGTGTGAAGCCACAGAAACAAAATCTAAAAAGGAATACAGTGACCCATGTAACTCAGATTACAACCATGTTTGAAAGCACTCCTAGATTTCCTTCCCTTGATGAAGTAATTTGGGTTAAAAAGAAAGCATTATTTGGAAAGCAGAGGTCCATATTCAGGGCCCTAGTTAAAGGTGAACTATAGAATAAAGAAAAATGTCAACCCAGTTTTTGTTATATTTCTTTCCCTTCTTTGTCCAAAATCATCCACCTTAGATGTGATCATCTTGTCATACTCACCTGGGTCTTGCTATGCACCACAGACTCCTTCCTCCCTAATGACATTTAACTGACTTCTGACAAGCGTTCTTTTATTAGTTTTCATAGTATAGTGCCGAAAACTTTGATAGTTTGTTTCTTTGTTTTGCTTGTTTGTTTTTGCTCAGTTCTGAAACCAAACCCCCAAACAGTAGAGGATCATTTGCAAGAAATTACATTGGGATTTTTGGTTTCTTTGGTTAGTTCTCAAGAGTTCTCACTTGTTATACTGTTCATATTGAGAGGGATTTTGTATGTTTCTTTGGTTGTTTGTTCATTTTCTTTAAACAGCAAAGCTTATTTAAGAAGAGCAAGTGTGCACCATCTACGGTTGACATTTTGTACACTTTAATTTTATCATTTATCATTTGCTCTGGGCAGGCACCTCAAATGCATTATTTTTTGAAGGATTTTTATGTAGCGTAGCTAGGAAAAGAATGGATCAACGTCTTAAGGTTTGTTAACTGGAAAAAGGCACTATTTAAATAGAAGACTTCATTTTAGATGTAAAATTTTGGTTAACTTCATGTACATACATTGCTGAGAGCATATAAAGAGATAAAAATAGAGAAGAGAGGCATATTAATTTGCACACATGTATGAGAGTGGTCTCTTCCTTGTATGTCTTTTTAAAAATTATTTATTATACCTGAGATCCAGTTTCCTGATATTTATAGTAAAAATACATATCATACCTTAACTTAGTTGAATGTATGCATCGTGGAAACTTAGTTGAATGTATGCATCATGGCCTTTGGAGTAGGGAAAACTCTTCTGGGATTGATGTCTGAGATATATCTATATTTTACTGCCACATGGTGTTTTAAAAACAATACCGATTAAGGATACCTAGGTTTGGTCTCTTACATTTGCTCCTGTGTCCCTGGGTCAAGTCACTCGACCCTCTGTATCTGTAATACAAGGAGTGAATAATCCCTAAGGTGTGAATAAGCTTTCATTATATGAGATCACACACTTTAAAAATGAATGGAAAAACGAGTATCGGTGTAATAGGAAAATATTCACCAATATGTTGAACATTTCTGGAACTAGTTCCCAACATCTTCCCCCAAACAACATTCTCTGCTAGCATCTAAGTCTATCTCTACCCATCTCTACAGAGTTTTTGTAGATAAATCTCTAGATGATTGTTGGATTGCAGCAACCTAATGAAAATTAGTACAAATTAATTACAAACGTTAATTAAAAGTTGTAGGATTTCATTGTTAGTGAAAGTGACATTGGGGAACTCCTCAAATTACACAAACAAAGATCTCCTAGAGTTAAACTAGTTAATTGGAAAAAAAATGTAAAAAAGAAAATGATCATACGCAGTGCTTTAAAAATAATGATATTATTATGAAGAATTTAAGGTAAGTCTTTAGGCAATTTTCAAAATTTGAGAATCTAACTCTATATTTGCCCTATGAAAGCCAAAAAAGAAAATAATGGTATCTTATTGTCATAATGCAGTGTTGACAGAGACTGTATACAGGCAGCCAAAATGTCTCATTCCCTTTTCATCTTAATGAAAACTGCACTATGGCTTTTTTTTATTTTTGGTGGTATAAATTCAGTAGTTCAGTTTTATTCATTTTAAGTAATCCATTGCGTCTAGCTCTGGTTTTGATAGTGACCTAAATTTTATTAAGTGTAAGAATTTATTTTCATACTTTTTTTATTATTTTCTTTCTTCTGCTCACTTTGGGTTTAATTAGCTCTTCTTTTACTAGTTACTTAAAGTGGAACCGTAGGTCACTGATTTTAGGTCTTTGTTCTTTCATAATAAAAGTGTTTAATACTATAAATTTTCCTCTAAACACCACTTTAGCTACATGCCACAAATTTTGATATGTTTTATTTTCATTTTTATATAGGTCAAAATAATTTTACAATTACCATGTGAATTCTTTTTTGACCCATTGGTTATGTAGAAGTATGTTGTTTAATTTCCAAATATAGGGGTATTTGTTCTTGATTTCTGGTTCAGATGGGTTTTAAGAAAACATACTCCTTGTTATTTCAATCCTTTAAAATTTATTGAGACCTGTTTTACTGCCCAGAATATGGTCTGTCTTGGTGAATGTTCCGTGGGCACTAAAAATGAATTTGTATTCCATTGTTTTGGGGTAGAATACCCTATAAATATCAATCAGTTCCAGTTGGTTGATGGTGGTATTTAAGTCTTCAGTACACTTACTGATTTTCTGTCTGCTTGTTCTGTCAATTTCCAAAAGAAGAGTGTTGAAGTCATTAACTATAATTCTAGATTTGTCTGTCTTTACAGTTCTATCAGTTTTTGATGCATGTATTTTGAAGTTTTTTAGTTCTAGGGTTTAGTTGTAGTGATTAAACTATTTACATCTTACTATTATACTGCATTCATTACAAAATAAATTACATTTTATCATTACATAGATTAAAAATATTCTTCATTTTTCCAGCTTTGTTGAAAAATAACTGACATATAATATTGTATACAGTATAACAATTTGATATGTATATGTTGCAAAATGACTGCCATAATAAAGTTAGTTAACATATCTATCACCTCAAATAATTACAAATTTTGTGTTTGTGTGATGAGAACTTTTAAGATCTACTGTCTTCCCAACTTTCAAATATACAATAAGTATTGTTAACTATAGTCACCATGCTGTCCATTACATCCTAGAACTTATTCCTCTTGTAACTATAAGTTTGTAACCCTTTGTCAGTCTTCAGTCATCCCGTACCTTCCCCATCTGCCTCTGGCACCCTCCAATCTGCTCTGTGTTTCTGTGAGTTTAGGATTTTTAGATTCCACAAATGTGTGAGATCATACAGCATTTGTCTTTCTTTGTCTGATTTATTGTGCTAATCATGATGCCCTCAAGGTTCATCCATGTTGTTGCAAATAATAGGATTTTCTTCTTTTTTATGGCTGAATAATATTTCAGTGTGTGTGTATCACATCACATCGCATTTTCTTTGTCCATTCATCCATCTATGGACACCAAGGTTGTTTCCATGTCTTGACTATTCTAGATAATGCTGCAATAAACATAGGGGTGCAGGTAACACTTCAAGAGAGTGATTTCATTTCCTATGGATATATACACAGTAGAGGGATTGTTGTATCATATGATAGTTTAATTTTTTGAGATACCTCCATACTATTTCCCATACTGGTTATACCAATTTACATTCCCACCAGTAGTGTACAAGGGTTTCCTTTTCTCCACAACCTCGCCAACATTTAAAATGTAAAAATGAATTGAATAGACATTGTAAAAATGTCTATTCAGTTGTTCTGCCTATTTTTTAACTGCGTTGTTTGTTTTTCTTTTGATATTGAGTTTTATGAGCTGTTTATATATTTTGAATATTAACCCCTTATCAGTCATATCATTTGCAATTATTTTCTCCCATTCAATAGGCTATCTTTTCATTTTGTGGATGGTATCCTTTGCTGTACAAAAGCTTTTCACTTTAATTAGGTCCTGTTTATTTTTACTTTTGTTTCCTTTGCCTTAGGATACAGATCCTAAAGCATATTGCTATGATTTACATCAAAGAACGTTCTGCCTATTTTTCCCTCCAGGAGTTTTATGGTTTCTGGTCTTATATTTAGGTCTTTATTCTAATTTGAGATTCTTTTTTGTATGTGGTATGAGAAAAGCCTCTAATTTCATTCTTTTTACATGTAACTGTACAGTTTTCCCAGCACCAGAAAGCAAATTCAACAATACATTAAAAGGAACATACACCATCATCAAGTGGTATTTAACCAAGGCATTGCAAGGATGGTTCAGTATCTTTATTTTTTATAATGTAGTGATACACTGCATTAAAAGATTGAAGAATAAAAATTATATGGTCACCTCAATAGATGCAGAAAAAGCTTTTGACAAAATTCAGCATCCATTTATGATAAAAACTCTCCAAAAAGTGGGTATAGAGGGAACATACCTCAACATAATAAAGGCCCTATATAATAAGCCCACAGCTAATATCTTACTCAATGGTGAAAAGCTGAAAGAGTTTCCTCTTATTGGATTATTATTATTTCTTTGCTAGCGAGTTATATGAATTTCTTATATATTTTACATATTAACCCCTTATCAGATATGTATTTTGCAAATATGTTCTCCCATTCCCTAGCTTGCCTTTTCATTTTGTTGATCATTTCTTTTGCCACGCAGAAGCTTCTTAATTTGATGTAGTCCCACTTATTTATTTTTGCTTTTGTTGCTTGTATTTTTGGTGTCAGTTTCATGAAATTATTGCCAAGACCACTGTCAAAGAGTTTTTTCCTCTGTGTTTTCTTCTAAGATTTGATGGTTTAAGGTCTTATATTCAAGTCTTTATTTCCTTTAGAGTTAATTTTTGGGAGTAGAGTGAGATAGGGTGCAGTTCCATTCTTTTGCATGTGAATATCCAGTTTTCCCACCATCATGAATTGGAGAGAGTATCTTTTCCTCATTGAGTTTTCTTGGCTCCTATGGATTGAGTTACAGTCCAACAGTTTACTGTTGCTTTCTACTTATCTCATTTGTTCTTTCCTTTTTTCTTTCTTTCTTTGCTTTCTTTTCAATTAGTGTTATTTTATGATTCCATCTTTTTCTTCTAAAGTGACATATGAGCCATACCTCCCTGTTTGACTTCAGTTATTTCTTTAAGGAATTGTTTGCCAAGTTGCAATCCTTGGACTAGCATCACCTGGCAACTTGATGGAAAACCAAATTCTTGGAGCCATATCCAAGATCTGCTGAATCAGTGGATCTAGGAATAGGGCCTTGCTATCTGTGGTCTGTGAAGTGCCTTAGGTGATGCTGATGAAGCTGAAATTGGAGAAGCATCGCTCTAGGTTTACGGTGTACACCATTAGCTTATCACAGTGTGCTTCAAATAATATTATACTACCTCATGTACTTGCATTCACCCTGCATCTCTTTGGCTGTTGTTCTTGTTCATCTTTCTTCTACATATACTATAAACTCCATAATGTATTGTTATTACTTTTGTTTTAAATATCAATTATATTTTAAAGAGATTAAAAATTAGACAAAATATACAGTGTATTTATTCACAGATTCACCATTTTGGTGTCCTTCACAGTTCTGGGAAGATTCACATTTCTATCTGACTTCATGCTCCTTTCCGACGAATTCCCTTTATATACCTTATAGTGCTGGTTTGCTGGTAATGAATTCCCTCACCTTTTGTTCGAAAAGTTTACATTCTATCTTAAATTTTGAAAGTTATTTTTGTTTGGTATAGAATTTGCTTGATATAGAATAGTTGCTTTTTTTTTTTTGTCTTTCAGCACTTTGAAGATTTCACTTCATTGCCTTCAGACTTAAATAGTTTGTGACAAGAAGTCTATGCTTCATCTATTTATTATTTGTAGTGTGTCTCTGCCCCCACCCTCTGTCAGCTGCTTTTGTGTTATTCTCTTTGTAACTGGTTTCCAGAGTTTTATTATAACTTGCCTTATGTTGTTATGTGTGTGTGTGTGTGTGTGTGTGTGTGTGTGTGTGTGCGCGTACGCGCATGCATATTCTCCTTGGAGTTCATTAGATCGTTGGAGCTGTTTGTTTTCATCAAATTTGTAAAAATTTTGGTAATTATTTCTTCAAATATTTTTTTCTCTTCTCCCTTCTTCTTTTATTCCAAATACATGATCTTGAGGTCATTTGATACCATCTTGCAGCTCACTGATACTCCAGTGTTTTTATCTTGTCTTTTCTGTGTTTCTTTCCCTCTGTCTTCTTTTTTGCTGAGACTAGAATTACATATATGAAAGACTGGTTGGTATTGTCCCACAGGACCTTGAGGCTCTTTTCACTTTTCTGCCCAATTTTTGTTCTCTGTGTGCTTCCATTTGGATATATTCTACTGCTATATCTTCAAGTTTACTTATCCTTTCTTCTTCAGTGCCTATTCTTCTGTTAACCCATCAGTATATTTATCATTTTAAATATTGCATTTAATCTCTAGCATTTCCACTCAGGCCTTTAAAGAATCTTTTTTCCTTTCTCATCATGTCAATGTTTTTCTTTGAACATATGAAACATGTTTCTCATCACTGTTTCAGTGACCTTATCTAATAATTCCATCATTTCTGTCATTCTCATCCCGTTTCTATTGACTTATCTTTCTTCTTGTATTAGTTTGCTAGGACTTCCATAATAAAGTCCCACAGGCTTGATGGATTAAACAATAGAAGTTTATAGTCTCACTATTCTGAAGGCTAGAAGTCTAAGATTAAGATGCCAGCAGGGTGATTTCTGAGACCTCTCCTTGGCTTTCAGATGACTACCCTCTTGCTGCCTCTTCACATGGTCAGTCTTTTATCTGTGCATGTGCATCTCTAGTGTCTCTTTAATTTCCTCCTCTTAAAAAGACACTAGTCAGATTGCAAGAGGGTCCACCCTAAAAACATCGCTCTATCTTAATTACATCTTTAAAGGCCCTATATCCAAATACAGCCACATTCTGGGATACTGAGAGTTAGAGTTTCAACCTATGAATTTGGGGAAGGGGACAAAATTTAACCCATAACACTTCTAGTTATAGTTCATAATTTCTTGCTATACACATTCCTGATAATTTTTTATTAAATGCTATACACTTTGAAGTTTAGACGTCAAACTCCAAATTTTTATTTATTCTTTTCAATATCGTTGGAATTGTTTTTGGCATACAGTTTTGTTACTTGGGTTCAGTTTGATCTTTCTTCTTTTTTAATTTATTTATTTTATTATTTATTTTGGCTGCATTGTGTCTTTGTTGCTGCATGTGGGCTTTCTCTAGTTGCGGCGAGTGGGGGCTACTCTTCGTTGTGGTGTGCAGGCTTCTCGTTGCAGTGGCTTCTCTTGTTGTGGAGCACGGGCTCTAGGCACATGGGCTTCAGTACTTGTGGCATACGGGCTCAGTAGTTGTGGCTTGCGGGCTCTAGAGCGCAGGCTCAGTAGTTGTGGTGCACGGGCTTAGTTGCTCTGTAGCATGTGGGATCTTCCCAGATCAAGGCTCAAACCCGTGTCCCCTGCATTGGCAGGTGGATTCTTAACCACTGCATTACCAGGGAAGTCCATCAGTTTGATCTTTTCAAGGCTTGCATTTAAGCTTTGTTAGTATGAGTCCAGAGCATCCTCCAATCTGAGCTAATTTTACCAACATCCTCCCTACCCTTTGCAAATAAGGTAATAACTTTAGTACACTATCCATTGCCAATGTATTATATTTAGAGCTTTCCATTTTGGCTTGTGGGAATATGAATTGTTGACAGCCTTGCGTAAACTCAGAGTTGTTTGACCTACTGCTCCTTGGTAGTTCTCTACCCAGTTTCACATGGTTTCCTCTCACATATGAGGAGATTAGTACTGAGCCAAAGACTTGAGGATACTCCTCTGCAGATCTCCAGAGCTTCTTTCTTTTGATATCAAGTTCTAGCTGCTTTGGCCTTTGTGAACTCCATTCTTTTTCTCTTTAACTCAGTAAGACCACCAGTCTCTGCATGAGTTTCCCCTCTTCTGTGCTACAGCTTCTAAATTGCCTTCAGGCCACAAGAAGAGATAGCTTCTTGTCGGGCTCACCTTGCTTTTTCTTTTTTACTCAGGGATGACAGTTCTGTGCTCCCTGTTGTCCAGTATCTGCAAGTAATTGTTTCATATGTTATTTGTTTTGTCCTAGTTTTTTAATTCAAGAGGGTAAATCTAGTCCCTATTTCTCCATCATGGCGGCAAGTAAAAGTTTATTTTGTAGCTCTTTGTTTCATTTTTCAAGGTGAAAAGTTTTAATAAAACTTGTTTCAGTATTTATTATAAATTTTGGTACCCATTTAAATGGATTCACTGTCTTTTTTTTCAGCAACAATTATTCTCAGATAATGAATACATACTGGATTTGTCCAAGATATGATAAGAATTGTCAATCATTTTGATATCATAGGAAGAATTCAATGCAAATCAACAAACTTTGCAGGAAATCAATGTGAAATAGTAATCAATTTGTGGGATTTATTTATTCTATTTGTTAGGGATATGTATAATTTCTCTACCAAAATTTTATGTTAGCAAATATAGCAAATAATAAAACCTGCTTGGTATTTGTTACAATTACTGTGGCACATAAATAAGAAAGAAAATGAATCCAGATTAGTATGCTTTTTGTTATAATGTAGATATAAATTAGTCACTTAAAATTATCCTTTCAAATTGGTAATAGCTTTCCTTTCTTTATGCTTATTCACCACTTCCCATGAAAATCCATGGGATCTTTAGGGGGAAAAGATGTATGTAAGACATTTAGCATGAGAAGAAATGATATGGTCCAGGGTGGATAGAAATCTATTCATATGTCAAATGTGGAGCAGTTGACATCTGTCAGTTGCAGCTCTTGACTTCGTTTCTGCCCTCATCAATGACATGCAGCCTGCTCACTCTGATAAACAAATATGTGCTCATAGTTATATTCTTTGAATGATCTTGATCTCTGGCATGAAAAGCATGAGGTAAATAAAATATCTTCCCGGTGGTCACTTATATTTGGTAATAATTGGAAAATTATTTGTATGCAAAGCAGCAAGAAATTAACTTTGTTAACACCTTAAACATGCTACTAAAAGATACTTCTTGTCATGTTCTGCCTAATTTTCCACCTGATTTTCCATTTTCTCCCTTTGTCTTTCCAGGAAAACAGTTGGTGTTTTTTGCTGTGGACCTAATTCAATTTCTAAGACTCTTCATAAACTGAGTAATCAAAACAATTCATATGGGACAAGATTTGAATACAATAAAGAATCTTTCAGCTGAAAACCTTTGAGATGAACAAGGACTCTAAAGAAGGAATGAGTGCAATTTCTAAGACTTTGAAATGCATCTGGATCAAACAACTGTGTCATGCCAAAGAGTAGCAAGGTTTTCTTATTTATGATTATTTAAAATGGAAATGCAAAGAATGTGGCAAGATGACAGGTCACATTACATGTTTAATCTGGAAACCAAAGAGGCCCTGAAGGATATTTGATGTGATTATTCACTTTTCACTGCTCAAATTAAAAGAAAACTATTAGATGCACACTGTTGATTTTTATGGCAGATTCAAGAACTCCCTAGTAAGGTGTTGCTCACTGAGAGGCTGATAGCTTTGGTCCTCTTTAAATTGTTTTTGGTTGAACAAATGCAAGATTGAACAAAATTAAAAATTCATTGAAACTCATATTACATTTTCGACGTGAGTGTAAACAGAGAAGCTTTGATTTAGAAAAGCTCCAGGTAAATATACTAGAAGGCTGAAAATACAGCACAGGATGCCATTGATACGGGTACTTTGTGTCAGTATCTAATCTTGCTTACTACTGATGCTAATACCTCTACTTAATATCCGGAGACTTTATGCTCAATGAACCTTTTGCAGATGTTGATATAATACCTATTTTTATATTTTTCTTTCTTCTTTGTTCCTTAGTCTAGGGAAATCTGCCCTCCCTTGGCATGTGTTAGACACAATGATTTAATCGGTCCTTTCTATCCCCAATTTATTTAATCTACGACTATTGCATTTTAATGAGGAAAATATCATTACTATAAATTATAAAGGGACATATAGACTAATAACTTTTTTCCTTTTTCAGCATTTTGGCCTCTATTATTTTTATTTACTTATTTTCCCAATGCAGTTTATCATAGTCTTTTAAGGGGCTTTGTTTAGTTTGCACTTTGAAGACCAAAGGGTGTTATGTCTGCCAAGGTCACTGAGATATAATTTCTCTCTCTTTTGTCACACATTGGTTTATGCTGGAGACATTGAAAGTGCAGTCACAACCCTGAATAGGAAACCTATATTTTACTCTTTATACAGGAGGGAATACTTTATTTGCTTATTGAAATTTAAGTGCAGAATCAAGAATATTATTGTTGCACTGTCTGGTATTCTGGGTCCTGATAAAGAATTACTGAGTTTAAAGTCACTGTTAGGACTGTGCAGTGTGATCCTATCAGTTTAATGCTCCCCGGCCATTATATTCTCGGCTCAGCTTAAAAATTAAGGCATTTTTACAATTTAGTGATTTTCTTTTGTAGACATCTATCAACTGCTACCAAATATAGCACATTGCTGAAGTCAGCAGTGTAGCTTGTCGTGCCTTTGTTAAAATTTTGCGCGATATAACATAACATGATAGATGCTACTGTCATTTTTTAGCTCTGATTCACCAGTAGCAATCAAGCATGTTAAACCATCTATCATTAAATGGCCATGAACATATTACTTACAGCTATTTCTTTCTCTCCTTGGAACTCTTTCTTCTCTCTCTCCGGAAGGAAAGTGAGTCAGAAAAAGATATGGGAAATGTGCAATGTTCCTGCAGATTTAGCTCTGAAGGCATATTTAATAACCAGTACATCTTGGCAACACTTTCTAAAATAAAAATAATTTTCATAAAAACACATAACAGGAAAAACTGGTAAAAAGAAACGAGTTAGTACAGGCTTGATATGCAACACTCTTTACTAATTATAATTTATTTATGTGATTATATTAATACACCTCATTTTAGTAAAACTGGTGGAAAACCTTTCAAGAAGAATGATCTTTCCAAGTAGGTCTGCTATACTAGATGAGCTTCTTTGCCTATTTTAAATTCTAGTGGATGTTCCAACGTTGAGTGTTAAACATAGGTAATTTTTGCTTCTGTAAGTAGGAATGAAACTAAGACTTCGTCATGCATGTACAAGAGAGCTTTGTTTTGTTTTGAGGGATTCTTTCTCTGGGGCTAATACCTGTCGGACCAATCTTAAAACAGCAATTTTAATGGCAATAAATGTTAAAATTGAAAAGGTATCCTTGACATCTCTATAAGCTGACTTTACATTTGCAGCAAATAAAGCAGGCAGAGTTTCTTCACAAGATGACACAAGTTTAAGAAACATCATTTATTTGAGTGTGCACTAGCATGTGGCCTTAAGGAGCTCAGTTCTGGGGGTGTCGGTGACACTGGCTAGTGGTGGAACTGTGGCAATTGCTCCTCACTCTGGGATGAAGACTTCTCATTTGGACTAGGTCAGTAGTTAGCAGTCTTTTTAGTAATGTATATTTTTGAGAACCTGATTAAAATGAATACTATGACACACCTACAAAGTATTACATATAATTTTGGGGGACCCACAATCTCCAAAAGCAAGGATTTCTTTTTAAGAAACTCTGAACAAATAATCATCATTATAGGTGTTTTTTTCTTATCCTATGCCTTTCTGTTCTCTGATGTTTTGGATGAAACTATCCTTTTTTTATAGGATTATACTAAGACATGAACTATATGGACAAAGGAAAGGAAATTCTCTTTATATGCCCCCAAACAAAGAATCCAATGGAATCTTCCATGCAGTTTTTAGTCTTTTTTGGGTCTCCTGTTTTATGTAAGGGAATGCTGTGGTTTTTACATATCAATAATAATACTAAACTCAGATTCACATACACACACACCCCAGACATACATTTAAGGCTTGTTTTCTGGAGTTGTTGGGGTTTTTTTTAACTTTTTTTTGTTTTTTTAAATTCAAGTTAAAAGTAAAATGACTGATAGTATTTTTTATTTAGTGATTTTAAATGCCAGTAGGGTGATTGTGATAGTGCAAGCACTTAAAACAAAAAAATAAAAGCAATGGGGCTTCCCTGGTGGCGCAGTGGTTGAGAGTCCGCCTGCTGATGCAGGGGATACAGGTTCGTGCCCCAGTCTGGCAGGATCCCACATGCCGCGGAGTGGCTGGGCCCATGAGCCATGGCCGCTGAGCCTGCGCGTCCAGAGCCTGTGCTCCGCAACGGGAGAGGCCACAGCAGTGAGAGGCCCGCGTACAGCAAAAAATAGTAATAATAAATAAATAAAAGCAATGTAGACAAAGCATAGGCTGAATTGACTTAATCCATATGTCCATGTTACTTGTAACCCCCCAAATCAGTGTTTACTTGGAGCATTCACAGCAGGTAATGGATTTAAATTATAAGTCATTGTTAAAGAGGCTTGCTAGAAGTAAGCGGACCATGGTTGTCATCAATAGATAATGTTAGTGCTAAAGAATGTTCATTATATTAAGGAGAAAAAAATTTAAGTAAAAAAAAATTTGTTTCTTTTTTCCTTAAAGATGGTAAACTCAGCTGAACTGTGATTTTTCTAAACAAACCGTGAGACACATTTTAAAGTGCTACTCATGATAAACAGATTCTTTTTCTTGTGCTGTCCAGGATACTTTCATATCTGGTTATATTATAGAAACATAAAATGCTGAAGTTGGGAGTACTCTTATTTTGCAGTTGAGGAATCTGAGACCCAAAAGGAGATGGAAGCTTGCTTCAAGTCATCCACTGAGTTTGTCACAGTGTGGAAACTGGAGTCCAGCTTTTCTAATCTCTGCTACTGAAAAGGACTTTCCCCCTCCCTGTGATATAAACATCTATAAGTCACACATGTTAGTTTGAACCTCCTATAAACTCTATTTAGTGCTACGTGGAAAATAAAGTATGAGTGTTAATTCCAGATTCAGATACAGAAAATAAGTCTTTTTCCCTATATATCTTCTGATTATAATTTGTTAGTCTTATATGTTTTGCATATTAGAACCTATTTTTAAATAATCACTTTTAAAATATGACAATTGTGATAAAGGGATTATATTCTCCAGAAGTTTGCAGTGGAGAAATATGTAATAGTATAGTTTCTAGGAAATGCTAATATTGTAATTTTAAATTGATTGATAGATAGAAGTCATAACCTCACCAGCTTTCTAACCACCCAGGGAAATGTTGATATTAAAACAAATGACTGTTGTTAGCTATTCACGTGACCATAACATGCTTCTTGTTCAGGAGAAGAAAGTCAACTTTTTGTAAACTCTTGAAACAAGAAATAAATGAAATCAAGCATAATGAGATCGACATTTACTTCAGCTACCACAGAACAATGAGAACTCGCCACTTCCTTCTGTCTAAATCTCCCCTCCATTACCCCAACTTCTTTCTTATCTTTTTTTTTTTTTTTTTTTGGGGTACGCGGGCATCTCACTGCAGTGGCCTCTCCCGTTGCGGAGCACAGGCTCTGGGCAGGCTCAGCAGCCATGGCTCACGGGCCTAGCCACTCCACGGCATGTGGGATCTTCCCGGACGGGGGCACGAACCCGTGTCCCCTGCATCGGCAGGCGGACTCTCAACCGCTGCGCCACCAGGGAAGCCCTACCCCAACTTCTTTATTTCATTCTGCAGTATTCTCAAAGGACAGAGTTGCAAAAGCTAGCTAGATGAGGTTTTGCGAAGAAAAGAAGCAGACTTCCAATACTTAGCAAAGAAAGGTCCATTAAGGGAAAAGAGAAAAAAGGCCGTGTGAATCACTTAAAATTAGTAGAGGTAAGCAATGTTGTTTTAGAACACACACCAGTAATTCTTTTGAAGCAAATACACAGAATTTTTATTTTCTTCTATACAAAAGTTTGATATTCTTGCTTATAGAATCTGAAAATAGATTTTTTTTATTGTATTTTACACTGTTGCAAAATCCCCAATAATGTTAATGCGGTATCTTAATACTGAAATTTAAGAACCAGTAAGGGCAGGAAATGCCTCATAGGAGCAAAACTAGGAGAGGGAAAAAAGGGAGTCAGAGGAAGAGAAATTGTTTAACAGATCAGGACACGATTATGCTTTTTTTCATAACGTAGATGCTCAAATGTGGGCAAAACCAGCTATTACTCTGGTTTGGGAAAATGTAAAGAATGTAGTGTTTGGTTTGTTTTTAGGAATCCTTTCACATTTTCATTGCTACTAGAATTTTAGCAGAAGCTTTGCTTTTGATCAGAATTATATTTGGCTTCTATAAGAATTAGAGTTTGATGAGCTACTGGTGGACCTGGAGACAACCCCAATATTTAGGTGAAAACCAATACCACATAAATGCTCTAGTAGATGTGGCAATAAAGAAGCGGAGGCTGCCATGCACTGCTGCAGCTACATACACTGCACATTGATGTTCTTTCATTGCGAGGTCATATTTCTCAGCAGTTATCCTTCCACACAGGGAATGAAATCTCCGTAACAACGCAGATGCTGAGAAAGATATTCTCTGTGCTGTAGCATAACAGTGTATCTGTTCAGCTATATCAGCACATTCATCTGAACCTAGTTATCATTTTAGGATGACTATATAATTCATTTTACTGGTGAGAAATATCCACAAGGCATAAAATGGGAGCCTTGCTTGCTCCACTGGCTAGGGAGAAAGCAGTTAAATCTTCCAGGGTATCCTCTCCAGCTGAGCCTTAAGGAATGCAAAATACCTTACCACACATGTGTTGGAATGTGACCTGTGTTGCACTCCATTCTCCATGATTAGATGTGCTACACAGTTTATTCTAGAAACTCCCAGGGACTATCCAGGTCAGGAAAATACCAGCTCTTGAGTCAGCTTGGCGTCTTTAATCACATAACTGGGTACCCACTAGGTACAATTACATCCGTATTTAAAGATGGCGATTATCTGCTTGCCAAATGGCATTAGCAGGAAACTGTCTATATGTTCTTCTCTTTTCATTAAAATTTAATTTAAATTCAGAGTTGGGAAACATAGAAAGCAATTTAAAAAGTGGAAATGATTGGCGGCAGTTCTTCCCGAGAGTGTGCCAGTTTCATCATTTTATTTATTCAGCTACCTCCAACGTGTGGAGTGAACAGGATCCTGGGTTAGAAATCAGAAGACTTGTAGCCTTTACCCCTGGAAAGTATTAGACCATGTGCATAAAAATAGGAATAATATTTACCTCTGCTAAACTTACAGGGATGCAGCAGGGCAAGAATGTGGGAGAGAGGAGGAAAAGGTGATAAAGAAGGATACACTTCCTGAGCAAATCTTTCTTAATAGGTTTTTTGATAACACAGTCAAAATAAAACACTACTCCAAGAGAGTGAAAACACAGGCTTTTCTGAGTCACACTCCATTGTAACTGAAAGAATTAGTATTTCTATTTTCAGGGCAAGTAAAGAAGTGCTCACAAGCAAACTGGCACCACTATCTGTCTCCCTTTGTTCTTCTGACATTTCCATAAACAAAGTCACCTGTTTGTCTAGTATAACTGCCCTCTGAATTCCTCTTGACTATTTTTGGTCAGGCCCAATGTGGCTGGAGCTAGCTGTATTGATCTGTGACAGTTGAGCTAGGAATTGCTGGAGGGCACTATAAGTTACTTGCTTATTTAAGGTTTGATGGAGAGAAAAGCAGGTGTTTTTGAGACCTCCTACTGGATTAAAACCAAGGCCTTTATCTTAGAACTAGAAATAATTCTAAAAATGAAAAAAGCTCTGCATCATAGCTATTTTTCCTAGATGGAAATAAATTAAATTTATCTTTTTCTTACTCTTAACAAAGATACTTTGTATCATATAGTTTCATCAAAGCTTACACTATTTTATAGATATTTGTATTTAAATTATGAATGTGCATGTGTATGTGAGAGAGAATATTTTTATGATGGATTGAAGGAAAATTGCCTATATGAAAATTACATTCTGCAATAATGTGTAATGTTACTTTCCATCTTTCATCAATAAGCATTCAATGGTGGCAGGTTCACAATTGGAGGACGCATAGCCCACTCATCACAATATGAGACACTCAGCATTCTAGGTGTGGCATTTGATTCTTGTTGGGCTAAATGGAAGTGTGGGGAAGAAGCATCAACTCAGATTCAATATTTGTAAAGAATTGGAAAAAAAACACTTTTCTATGTAATTGTGTTGTTGTAAAGTTATGGTACGTTTGTAGAAAACCTTCATTGTTTTGCTGAACAAATAAAGGTTGGATAAATATTCTTAAAATTCCTTTCATTGTAAACTAATTGCTCAACTTTGGCAATAATAATCAAGAATTTTTCCAGGATTTTGAGTGTGTTAGTGTTGTTTTCATCCTAATGAAAGACCAAATGATCACACTAGTCTTACTTGTGAAGATATTAAACAAGTAATATTTAAGAAATGTCGCTTTGAAAAATTTTGAACGTGGTGTAGTAACAAGCTTGTCAACACTATTGTAACTTTCAGTTCAGCAG
>NW_006790519.1:74493-109553 GCF_000442215.2 Lipotes vexillifer | reverse complement strand
AGGATGTATAATTGGGAATTACGGAATTCTAATCTCTAAATTCACTATGCTGGGTTTGGCATTTGGATTTTATCTTTGGTTTCTTTGTTTTTTGGTATTATTCTCAAATCTCATAATTGTGCTTATTAAAACAGCGAAATATTTATACAATTTTAAGATGTCAAAACTATACATATTTCTCTTCATAAAAATTAATAAAATATAATATGTACATTATGAATTCTAAATGTTGAGTTTTCATAGCTGATCATTGCGGATTTCTATTTTACCTAAACATTGACTATACTGTAAATATTTACACCTATATAGAATTTTCTGCTTAAAGGATTTTGTTTTTTTCCAATATATCACCATCTCCCTTTTTCGAAATTTGTGCATTACACAAAATAGAGAATAATAAGATAATAACTCACAGGTATGTCTGACATTTACATAGGTATAATATGAGCAGTTTGCTCTGTCTTCTTTTTTACACCTGTGTTCCAGTACAATCTGAAAACTAGCTGTGTGACTTCCCCATCAGAAAAATGCACACCAGAATTTTCTCTAAGAGTTATTCCATTTTGTGTTTCTGTGTTGGCTGTGAACACAGAATTTATTCCATTTTAGAGTGGACAGAATGAGTAAAAATGCTTCAGTATACACGATCATGGTCACATTTAGATCCTAAGGTATGCATAATTGGAAAAACTTCTTGCATCAGCAGGATGAAAAGATATTTCCTTCAGAGTAAAAGACATTATGCTATCTGCATCTCTAAATGTATGCTCGATATTAAATTATTTTTCATTGTCGTCTTCTTTTTTTTGCGGTACGCGGGCCTCTCACTGCTGTGACCCCTTCCGTTGGCGGAGGCTCAGCGGCCACGGCTCACGGGCCCAGCCGCTCCGCAGCATGTGGGATCTTCCCGGACCGGGGCACGATCCCGTGTTCCCTGCATCGGCAGGCGGACTCTCAACCACTGTGCCACCAGGGAAACCCCATTGTCTTCTTTAATCTAAAAGTCATTCATGGATCACATAGGATGCCACAGTGCTCTAATTTATAGAGCTTTTAGGAGTGGTGACTTGTTTGTAGGGTTTAAGCAGGTTACTTCACTACGTGGTACTGCATTTTTCTCAGTCAATTCCTACCACGTTACAATCCTTCAGGTGATTTATTTTCAGGGAATCTGCTTTCCTGAGGTGGTGTCTTGCCTCCTGTATTTCACCAACCTGTCATGCGTGCTGTAATGGGCATTCCAATAGGTCAAGTTCAAATGCATTTAAAAAGCAAAATTAGCAGTTATGTGCTTGCATTCCCCATGTGCATTATTTGCCTTGTGTCACAATGGGGTCATGAGTGCATGTTTTAATAGCATTAGTGTTGTAAAATTACTCATCAGCAGTGGCCAGTGGGGAAAGAACACAAAAGATAATTGGGAAAAAATATTTTGGGGTATGTGCAAATCAAGGAGACTTTGATGCAAACCTCAATTCTGAAGATTAAAAGTTCCTCTAAAATGCCTTCCCTCATTCATATTGATTACCTTGTTGTCAGGAATGTGTTTGCCAGAGCTCAAAAATATGAAAATGTGTGACAGTAAAAGTTTCTCATCAGACTTTTTATTAGGCAATGAAATATATAAGAAATCTTTTTAAGTGGCTTGTGTTGCAGAGGCCCTGTTTGCAGCTTGGTGATAAATATGTCATCAACCGGGAGATATAAGCAAATATCCAAACCTGGTTTTGCATTTCACATATGGACCCTTAGGTATTATGTAAAAAATAATTTTTGACTTAGAGTGACTGTTAATTGTGACAGATTTCCAAGTTACCTTTTATGCATTTTGATAGGGTGATTTCTGAAATTAAGTTCCAGGTTTGTTCTGACAAAAGACTTTGGTGGGATGTTTTGTTTAGTAAACAAATTGAGACTTCAAGCTTTTAGAATAGCTCTCTATTTGCCTTAGGTTTCCTTTATGGTGGTGGTGAGAAATGGTTGATTATTTATTTAAATCTCTAGCAGGATACTTGGGGAAAAATACATTTGGTCTCCCAAAGTAGGTGGAAATAATATGTCTAGTAATGTGCTACAACTGTGTAGGCTCTGTTAAGCTTTGTCTTTGGAGTAGTTGCCTGTACCCTTTAACCCTTATCTGTTAGTAACAGGAAGTGTGTCCCAAATTAGATTAGCTGGCAGATGAGCCATGGGAGCCACAGCCATACTCCAAAGTTGTACTGTGACTACAATTTCTCTCCTCAGTTGTCCAATATAACTCATTTCCTCACCTGTTTCCTTTTATTTATTTATTTAATTTATTTTTGACTGTGCCTCACAGCATGTGGGATCTTAGCTCACCAACCAGGGATCGAACCTACACCCCCTGCAATGGAAGCGCAGAGTCTTAACCACTGGACCATGAGGGAAGTCCCTCACCTGTTTCCTTGAACTCAGCTTTAACCTGGAACATGTATCAGGAATCCTGTATATATATTTTTTCCTGTTGGTTCCTTAGCTCAGCTATAGACCATAGAACCTTGAGGTCCTATGCTATACTCAGCATAGCCTATTTGTGTGGGTCCTTTGATGAACCCAGGCTCTGCTTCTTTCTGTTTCCCACTCAGCTCCTGAATTAATTTATTATCCTTGGTTCCGAGGTTTCCTTTGCCTCAGGGCTTAGGCAAATCATCCATGCGCTGGCTCTGTTCGGTCACAGCCCTTCTGTGCCCCTGGTTGTTGTAGCTGCCCATCACGTATCAATGTACTAAAGAAACAGGAGGCTTTATGGCAGGCTTTTTGGTAGTTAAATTACATAGGAAGTGATGCCTGCAGGTACAATTGAGTCCTGTATTTTTTTCTGGTAGTTCTGTTCTATGAAGACCACACACACACACACACACACACACACACACACACACACACACTGAATTAGTGAATATGGAACCATTGCTCCTAATTAGGTTCTTGTGAGCCTCTGATCACAATATTTTTATCAAACAATCAATACATCACCTTGTTTATGTGTGTTTCTGATTGAAGACACCTTATTTAATAGATATGGTTGATTCGTTAATGTTGAATTCACAGCCAACACCACGATAACTCATGCCTGAATGAAGCTTGTCTAACACATGTATATTCTCCAGAAGGTACATCATGGGTAGAGTGTGAAATTTTTATTGGCCAGCATTTATTAATAGTAGATATGGTTATTATGTGTAAAAAAATGTGCCATACACTTGTGTTCAGAAAATGTTAGAATACCAGGCCTGAGACTGCTATTTTTCTTAGGAAGTCCTTCTTGCAGTATTGGCCATCTGGGAACATAGATTCAGGAGCATTCCCACCACACTAACAGCTAAGAGTGGCTCAGCGTACCTAAACTTTTGTGCAAACAATGGAGTTTATACTGAACACCTGCTTTCCTCCTGAGAGTCTGGAATTTTGATGAGTGCTAGGCAGAGGGTGTCTATATGATCAACCCCCAATAAAACCTTAGACGCCAAGTCTCTAATGAGCTTCCTTGGTTCATAACATTTCCCAAAGTTTGTCACAACTTATTGCTGGAGGAATTATGTATGTCTTATATGATTCTGCTGGGAGAAAGTTCTTGGAAGCTTGTGCCTGGTTTCCTCTGGACTTGGCCCCACACACCTTTTCCCTTTGCTGATTTTGCTTTGTATCCTTTTGCTGTAATAAATCTTAGCTGTGAGTACAATTATATGCTGAGTCTTGTGAGTCCTCCATAAGAATCACCAAACCTAAGTCATACTGGGCTCCCCTGACACAAGCTGCATGACTTTTAGTACAGTTGGCCCTGTATCCACAGGTTTTGCATCTGAGGATTCAACTAAGGTTGCATCAAGGTTGGCTTAGACTCAGGGTTGGCTGAAACTGTGAATGCATATCCCACAGATTTGGAGGGCTGACTGTGTCCATTGTTTTGTGTTATTATACAGAAGGGACTTGAGCATCTGCAGATTTTGGTATCCATGGGGGCTCTGGGAACTAATCTCCCAGGCAAACTGAGAGACCACTGCACCTGTTCTCTCACTGTTCTTTTATGTGCCTGGCAGGGAAGTGGATGCAGGACCTTATCCCATACTTTCAGCTCTCCCTTCCATTTCTTGTATTGCATTCATATGGCTGAGCCCTTAAAGCAGGTTGCTGTCTTCTTTGTTATGTCTCTTTTCTCTCTTTGATTTCTTTTCTCCTTTTGAGAGACCAAGGGCAGTAAGAGCCCTGAATTGGACTCAACCTTTACTAACAGCTGAAAGTTGCATTTGGAAGTATTTCTTAAGCCTCATGCACCAACCTAGGTTTACCAGAGAACACCAGATTGGGGTTAGGTACTGGCCTAGTTACTAATACCACTTTATCTCCTCTTCTAATGCTGTGTATTGTATATACCTCTTATATAATATCAGACACACAAAGGTAAGGGGTACCTGACACAAAACAGGGGCAGGGCAGGATTCAAACGTTCTTTGATTCCCTTTTTAAAGTACCATTAAAATACTACCCCAAACCCTAATATGCCTCATCTGTTTCTCTCTTTTTGCTACTCTTCTTTAACCTATCTGTTCCCATCTTTCCCTTGAGTGGATCATGGTGAATGTGGTCTGTGCTGGTAGAATTGACTGTTCTCTAAGATATTCCTTTTTCTCTTTGTTATCTTCCCTGCATTCTCCAGCCCATCACTTTTCATCAAATCTCACAATTCCAACCATAACCTACAGAACCAGAAAAACAAATTTTACTCCATCAGTCGTTCTTTACTACGCTTCTGAAAACTACCACTTACCAGTTTTCCCACCAATATTTGGTTTATTTCAACACAGAAGAATCACTATACCTGAGACAGTAGTTTTAGAGTCAATACACAGCACATAACGATTTGGTTGCTTATTGGGTGTCATATTTTTAGGATTATACTTTATCAAGGAGCATTTGGGTTTCTGTCAAGAGGAAGGCTGATGCTCTGTTTCAGCTGACTTCAGAGATCAGTGTCTTTCTGGACCTACAGAATTCCAGCATTGGCCATATAATGCAATAGTTGGAATTCTTTTGAGGCAAACCCTCTGGATTTTAGATTCTTACTGCTTAAGTTAAAATCTTGCTTCCACTAATGTGAGCTCTGTTATGTGTGCCATTTTTTTTTAAAAAACTTTTATCAGCTTTAGTTTTCTTATCTGTAGAAGGAGGGTTACATGAGTTAATAGATATGAAGTATTTAGGGACACAAAGTAAGTACTCATTGCTATTAATAACAATGATAATTTTAATAAATTCAGAAAAATAAGTATGAAAGTCTGGAAATGGTATGGTATAGCAGGCAGGTATGAATTAAAAGTCCTAGTCCTACACTTTTACTAGTTTTGTGAACTTTGGGCAGATTTATGTTCTTCAAGTTTTTTCCTTATTAAAATTAAGATAATATATCCATTTTCAGGGTATATGAGAACTAACAATTATAAAATAGTAGTGTTTAGAATTATGTCTAACATATAATAGATAATGAGGTAACTATTACAATTATTATGGGAGAAATTAGGCCAACCTGAGGAAATCAGGTAGTAGACCATGGATAATTCATTACTTTTTCTGTATTATGATCTTATTTATGAAAGTGTGCTTTAAAACATTGCTCTGAGGTGATTATATTTCCATTGCAATTTTGTAGTTATTTGCTTGCCTGTAATCTCCACTAACTGTTCATTTCTTCAATGAAGTGCACAGTCTTAGGGTCTTAATCATCTTTATATTCTGGTTCTTAGCAAGATGTCTGATTCTCAATAGGTTCTCAGTAACTGCTAAATTAACTCTAGTTCTCATTGTGCTATTACAACTAAGGAGCATAACTAATAGGAAATATTGGGTACTGTTATATGTACTTACAAGCACAGAAAGAATCTTAAAATTGTTGTCCTCAGGAAAGAAAACTATTTTAAAGAAAAGCTAGAAGGAATCAGTTAAGAATTTACATGATCAAAGATTATTTTTTAGCACTTACACATTACTTGACTAGCTAGGGAAAAGGTAATATCAGACTTAAAAACTTGAATATTAATTAGTTTTCTCTGTTGCTTATGCCAGCAAGTCCTCTTAATTTTTCCTTTTTGGAATTTCTTGCATCTGTCCTTTTCTCTTCCCATATCCACCATCTTAGTTGTAGATACAACCTCAACACCAGCTCATTGATTCATTGGCCAAAATATAGAATAGCATTAAATTTGAGACTGCTCACATTACATAATAGAAATGATTTTTCCATGTGTATTTGAAAACATTTTTATTAAAAAATCAATATCACTAGCTCTTGGCTTTCTTTTTGACTTAACACCAATGGCTACACTCAAAATTCTTTTAGGCAGCAACTGGGATGTATCTTAAAGAAAAGTTTCCAGGATGCTCATCCCAATGATCTATAGTCATTTGAGGAGCAGGAGAGCATTGTTTCCTTTTGCTTTGCTAGAAAATATCTCTTATTGTCAAAGGAAACAAATTTAACATTCTCAAACACACTCTTTTCTGTCTTGTCTTCAAATATTGATTCAAGACATACTAGTCATATAAATAACCAGAAAGATTACCTTAAATGTATTTTCTTCCTCGAACTTTTCTTGATGCTACCACCAGATGCACACACATACACAACACACAAAAACACACATATGGCAATAGCTATAAACATGGTATATTAGAAAAGTACATGAACTTTGGAGTCAGATGTAGGTTTGGATCCCAACTTCACACCAGCAGTATGACCTTGGGCATGGCTTCTTGGCATTCTAGCTTCCTTATCTTTCAAGGAAAGTGAGGATAATACTAAACTCAGAATTTTAGTGACAGTGGGATGAGATCAAATGCATTAAACGCCAGATTCTGACATGTCGTAAGATAAAACTCTACCTAAATATTAAGCCCATAAAAACTTTCAACTTTTATAATTCTTCTCCTTTGACTGTAAGCCAAATCTGCTGTATTTTTTTGTTTGCATGTGTACTTCTTACATTTCTTCCTGGACTCTAAGCATCTGAAGGACAGAACTTCTGTCTATTCACTTCTGTATCCCCTCAAATCCAAGCCTGGGGATGCCTAATTCCAGCTCAAGCTTTCAACCACTGCTTTCCACCAAGAATGGTTCTGAACTAAACTTTATTTTTAAATAAATTATTCCACTACTGTCTATCATTAATGGCCTTTTCATCATGATTTATCATGCTATGGAAGATCTAATGGGAATCTTCACCATCTGCATCTAACAACATTGTCTTCTAGAGCCACTAGCAGATTTATCACATTGTTATGCTTTCACCTCCTATCAAGGATTTTTTTCTATGAGCAATTTCTCTCTTCTCAGGGTCACTCTTTTCACTAGCTTCAGCTCTCCATCTTCTTTTATTAGGAGTATTCCCTAGTTTTATGCAAGTGTGACTTTTTCCAGTACTGTAAGCAGTCCTTACTTTTTGAAAGTCCTTGATATGCTGAGGTGGAGCTGATCTTATTATTTTCTAAGTATTAACTATGTTTATTCTATTTTTTTTATTTTTATCTATTTGCTGAAGCCTAACTTTTGTGAGTTGCACTTTCATTCTTCCATTTACTATTCATCACATGCTTCCTAGGGGTCAGGCCCTAGAAATATCATGTCTGAAAATCACTGCAGGACTTGTCTTCATGGAGCTTATAGTTTAGTGCAAGAAAATACATTAAACTTTATGCACACAAATAGGTATATAATGAAAAGTGTGGTAAATTCTATGAAAGAAAAATAAAATACGTGATGAGAGGTTATAAAAGAAAGATCTGAGTTAGATTAGGAAGGCTGTTTGGAGAAGGTGGTGATTAAGAAGAGATCTAAAAATATGAGTAAGAATTTGGGGCAAGCTTGGAGTGAAGTCAGAGGGAGGTCCTAAAATGGCAGAAAGAATCACACTTTTAATGAGCTAAAAACGTGTTATATGGCTAGAGCACTTCTGGTAAGATGCAAAGTGGCATGAGATAGACTGGAAAACCTGGCAGGGGCCAAAATGGGAGGGCTTGGTTGAGGATTTGGAATTTAACTGGAGAGGAAAGTTAACCTTCTTTTTTTTTTTTTTCCTTAGGAAAACCACATATTTATTTCTCCATGGTCAACTTCCAACCTACATCCATATGTGTACACATCTTTACATGGCTGTAGCAACAGCAAATCTTTTATTTTATGCTTTTGTTTGCCTTCTAAAGGGTTATAAACATGTTTAAAAACAGCCACTTGAGTTGCTATGTGGATTAGAAAAAGGCAGTTGAAGCGAGTAGAATCCAGACAAGAGGTTATTGTAGTAGTTTCAACAGCAGATGATGATGGCTTAGACCAGAACTAAAATAGAGAGATTACTGTAATACCAAGGGCAGATTAGAATGCTTTGGAGGCATTACAAACTTACTGTATTTTGAAGGTAGAATCAAGAGTACCATTCATAGATTAGATGTGGATTGTAAAGGAGCATGAAGTATTTGAAGGGATTTTAAGTTTCTTGCATGAGAAATGGCTTTGGGTATAGGTGACTTTTATTGACTTGTGGAAGTCTGGAGGAGGAATTAATCTTTAGAAGGACATTAAGACTTCTCTTTTAGATGTAAGTTTTAGTTCTTCTAGGATATTTGAGTAAATTCAAAAATAAGCAGCTAGATATATCATTCAGGAACTCTGAAAAGAAGCTTGGCCTAGAGGTGAAAACTTGAGAATCATCAACAATTATGAACATTTTGGAAAAGAAAACTCCAAAAAAAAGTAGAATGGGAAGATAAGAGAATCAATGTGTAGTAGATGCCGTGAACAGATTGCTCCTTCAGGACCGAGGCACTGATTTATCCAGCTACTGTCAGTGTTGGCTATTAATTGCTCAGAGCTGAGTTCTTCCTCAGGAATTGTGCTCACAGAAAGGAATCCTTTGTTCCAGTTTACATCTCTTTCCTTGGGACAGCTCACATGCAATGTGGAGAAAAACAAAAGCTGAAGCCCCTTTGAAGGACTATCCCAGCTTCGGATAACTGTTTGATCAGCTAAGATCTGAGGGGAAATCAGATGAAGACTGTTGGTATCAGACATGGCCTTAGGAAGCAGCCTCTGAAATAGGATCTTGCTACTGGATAACCTACCAATTAATTGGCAGTGAAGACTCCATCACTAGTAGTGGTTGAAGTGTGCATAGGTCCTAGCATGCTGCAGTGGGCAGTTGTTACACACTTCACCAGTCTTTACTGGAATAGGCTGCCAGTAGAATGGAATATACTTGTAACTAAAGCATAACTTAGGAGTTTGAGAATTTCAAGGCAAATGGCTCTTGATAAGTACTGTTGATACTTTGAAAGAAGACAATGAAAGTCTGGAGATAATTATTTTAAGGTGACTTGTGAGAGCCAATGACCTTACAATTTAAGCTGAAATGTGAAAGCCAGAGATCCTCCTCGACAGAATAAAGAGAATCTCATCTCCTACAACCACAGGAGAGAAACACCTGATGATCAGTCCAGGACTTAATTATATGGGGAGCTGAGTTGCTACAAAGTTTGCATCTTCAAACTTATCAATTCTGATACCTGAAGATCAGGGTTCTGGTTGGAATAAAGTGGGATCCTGAGTCAAGGGGGAGACATTACAATTGATGCACTTGGAAATCTTGAACCATCAGCTTCCCTTTGACCCTTTGGCTGCAGAAGTGACCTACTCATCCCTCTTAAGGGCTAGTCCTCCCCTCTTCCTTGAAAATGATGCCAAATTTGCTTTGCAAGACTACACACACCTCTTTCAGTATTGCCCCCAATTCTCTTCATGGACATCAGACCAATAAGTAGGGTCAAGTGACAACACAAACTACTTGGGGAAGTCACTAGGTCATTTAAAAGGGGGAAAAGATACAGCGTGTAGCTAATATATACCCAGGGAGATCTTCAATAATATATATGGGTCTGGATCTTGAGGGAACTGGAAAGATGGGAAGAACCGTAAAGTTGGATAAGGAAGAATTCATTGAAATGGGAACATCTACGACACAGAATTTAACAACTTTGAAAGAATCCCAGAAGATGGTGCTTACGTACTGCTAGGATCACTCTTGGATATTTGAGAAATTTATGGCCCACACTAAATGAAAGAGCAATGTCAGAATGTCCATGGCTGATGGTGAAGGAAGGATCAAAGAGCAGGTCCGAAAGGATATCATAGATAAGGCTTGGAAAACCACCTGATTATGTTGCATGGTAAGGTTTCAAGAAACATCTATTTACAAAAGCGGTACGGAATTGCTGATGAGGACACCAGTATTTCTGAGAAGCTCAGTGGCGTCTTTCTCTAAGTCAGGAATAATTGTAGGAGATATAGTTTTAGAACTGGGATCACTGATTCCAGTGGGGATCATTGTATACTAACACTATATGGCAAAGAGTATGGGACAGTGGGCACATGACCATGGAATCCAATGGTTCACCACTAAGAAGCTGCTGGTTTGTCCATTTGATGGTAAATTAACAAGTACGGCAGCTGTGGCTTGAGAATGGTTCAGAGTATGGAGGGCTTGGCCTTACCATGTGTGATGTCTTTTGCTGTGTTAACATGGCTATGATAAACTATAGTTCCCAGAATCTCCTCTCTAGTATGGACCAAAAGGAATGTTCTCTCACAAGAATTGGAGGAAGCATTTTGTCACACACATACATTTTCTCCAGTTATTCAGTCAAACGTTAATCTAAGTGCTGCTGTGAAGGGATTTTGCAGATATGATTAAAGTTTCTAATCAGTTAATTCTGTGTTAATCAAAAAGGAGATTATTCTCAGTGGACCTGACAATCAGTTGTAAAGCTTTTTAAACAGCGTTTCGGCCTTTGCTGAGTAAAGAAACTCCCCCTTGTAAACAAGTTTCACTTCATGCTCTTGGAGTTCCAGTTTGTTTATCTTCCCTTCCTAACTGCTTGCCCTAAGGACTTCAGATTTATTTCATCAGCCTCGCATAGTTGTGTAAGACAATTCCTTATAATAAACAAGTAGATAGATAGATAGAAAGATGATAGATAAATAGATAGATAGATAGATTTAGGTATAGGTATAGATATAGACATAGACATAGATATAGACATTCATCTTAGGTGTAGAGCGCCCTATAGGGTTGGCTGAGGATTCTATTGTATCACATTTTCTCTTACTTCCACACCCTGCTTCCCTTGCTCCTTTAGCTGTGTTAATCCTGCAAGCACTTCCTAGAAAACCTCCTGCATGAAAATTTCTGCCTAGTCTGTTTCTCAGAGAACCCCAACTAAGAATCCTCCAATATTCAGAAGTAGAAGAGTTGAACCTATAAGAGATGTGAGAAGGAAAAGCCGCGGTGGGGAAGATTATCTCCCAGAAGCCACAAGAAAAGTGTTAACGAAGAAAGCAGTAAGAAGTTTATGATCGTGCCCAAGGATCAAGTAAATGCATCACAAAATGTCCTCTGATTTGGCCACATAGAGACGATTAGTGATCTTGGTAAGAAAAGTTTCATGGAGAGGTGGGGACAGAAAACAGATTGGGGTAGGTTGAGTAGTATGTAGGAGACAAAGAGATAAAAAACACAAATTTAAAACAGTTAAGAAACATAAAGAAATAGGGCAAAAGCTGTGTGGAAATGATATGGGTGGAGAACAATTCTGTTTTTTAAGATGAGCATGTCTAAATGCTGAAGTGGTAAGGATCCTACGGAGTGGGAAGGGCTGAAGACACAGGAAAGGATGAGGAAAACTCATGAAGTAAAGGCCCCAGGAAGTTCAGAAGGGTTGGGAATCCCAAGATTACAGACAGATGGGACAGGAAGGACACGTACATGGAGACAGCAGGTAATAAAAATATGAGTAAAACTGAAATATAGGACTTTTATAGAGTCTCTGGCAGAAAAATAGATGTCCTATTTTGCAGTTTCATAGACATTATTCTCAAAATTCAATATTGCAACCTTATCAATAGTTCCTAACCCACATATGTATGTATATGTTTATATACATATAAATATACATACCTGCATGTATATATTATATATATCTGCATCTGTAACTATAGCTGTATCTATAGCTATATCTATATTTCTATCTGTACCAAAGGACTTTTTTACCTTAATAAACTGGCAAAACAGTGGAATAAAAAGAACACTAATGGGGCTTCTCTGGTGGCGCAGTGATTGAGAGTCCACCTGCCGATGCAGGGGACACGGGTTCGTGCCCCGGTCTGGGAAGATCCCACATGCCACAGAGCGGCTGGGCCCGTGAGCCATGGCCACTGAGCCTGCGCGTCCGGAGCCTGTGCTCTGCAATGGGAGAGGCCACAACAGTGAGAGGCCCGCGTACCGCAAAAAATAAATAAATAAATAAAGAACACTAATGAACTATCGTTGTCACAATTGTTAAGGTGGAATTCTTTCTTGGTTTTATAATTACCTTTATCTCTCTTCAGCTACTCTGAATTTCTTGATTTAGTTTAAGACCAGGGGGCAGCAAACCTTTTCAATAAAGGGCCAGAGAGTAAACGTTGTAGGTTTTGTGGGCCATACGGTTTCTGTTGCAACTACTCAATTCTACCATTATATCATAAAAACAGCCATAAACAGCATGTAACATAAATGAACGAGCGCAGCTGTGTTCCAATAATACTTCACATACAAAAACAGGTGGCAGGCAGGATTTAGGCCACGGGCCATCATTGGTCCACACTTGCTTTTATCCATGCCATGATTTTGTTGAGACTATCAATCACCTCATCCCATGTGTGAACTTGATGAATTCAAATCAATGATCAGTTTACCTTCGAAATTTTCTATACCTCCCATGATCATATTAGCTGTACCTCTATGGTATTGTTATAGTATTCCTAAAGTACCTACAATATTCCTTTGTGATAATACTTGTTATGCAATAATTTGTTTAGGTATTTTACTCTGATTTCACTGAGAATGGAGATCAAATCTTATTAACCTTCATATCCCCAGCACAGTACCAACACAGAGCGGAAGTCCTACAAATATTTGTTCATTGAATAAATGAACAAACAAAGTATGAATCATTACTGTCCAACTCAAAGAGAAGTCTTTCCTGCTAGGGCAGTTGGCCCAACATGTTTATTAGATTCAAGTTCAGTACCACATTCACAGGTGGTTTAGTAGCCAGCTTTTGTTTGTGAACTGTGAGCCTGTCACTGGCGTGATTTGTATTTCTATGTCTCAAGTGTTTCTCTGTCTTAAATGTATTGATATACACTTGTATTTATCGTGATATCATATCATTCAATAGGTATGTTATATTAATATGCATGATTATGCAAAACAATTTTGCACAAACAAAATGTATGATTATATTTCATCTCTCTTTTTTTAAGGCAGTTGTGCTAAGTTAACATGCTCTATGAGAGTTTATTAAATCACACTTGCTGAGTACTTATGTACTATTGTAAATGCTTTGTTTATTCCTCCGACTATGTTGAGGAAAATACTATTACCTACATTTTGTGTGTGTGTGTGTGTGTGTGGTACGCGGGCCTCTCACTGCTGTGGCCTCTCCCATTGTGGAGCACAGGCTCCAGACACGCAGGCTCAGCGGCCACGGCTCACGGGCCCAGCCGCTCCGCAGCATGTGGGATCTTCCCGGACCGGGGCACGAACCCGTGTCCCCTGCATCGGCAGGTGGACTCTCAACCACTGAGCCACCAGGGAAGCCCCTATTACCTACATTTTAAAGACGCAAAAACTGACGAACAGAGAGGTAAGATAATTCACACAAGGTCATACAGCCAATGAGAGATTGAGCCAGGAATCAAATTCATAGGGTCCGACTTCAGATCCCACATATGTTAACGTTTTTCTCGTATCTTTAATGTACTGAATATCACAGTCTATGGCATGTTAATCACACACGAAGAGCAATTTATCATCTGGCCAATTCTTACGACTTTTTAGGTCAGTACTATAGGCAGAATGATGCTCTTTCCCATCTCCCCTCCAAATATCCCTACCCTAGTCTCCAGAACCTGTGAATATGTTATAATACGTATATGGCAAAAGGGGCTTTTCAGATATGATTACAGGTAAGAACCTTGGGATGGAGGCTCTAGGAGTACCAGGTAGGCCCAAACTAATTACATGAATGCTTAAAAGCAGAAAACTTTTCCTTGCTGCAGTCAGTCAGAGAGAGATGTGACAACAGACTAATGATCAGAGCGATACAACCTTATCTGGCTTTGAAGATGGACGAAGGCCATGTGACAAGGAATGTAGGTGGCTTCTAGAAGCTGAAAAACGGCAAGGAAATGAATTATTTCCTGGAGTCTCCACAAGGAACATAGCCCCACTGCCACTTTGATTTCAGCCATTTGAGACCCATATCAGATTTCTGGTCTACTGAATTACAAGATAATGGTTTGTAGTGATTTAAGCCACTGTGTTTGTGGTAATTTACTGCAGTAGCAAGAGAAATTCCATATAGTCAGCAACAAAGTTCTCGCCAGTATCAGAGAGAAGAGAAAAATGTTCATTCTTTCTGTATTTTCTCTCTGTCTCCCTTTCTCTCTCTCCACACACATACACACTCACACAGACACATCTACTGTTCATAATTCCTCTGGCAAGAGTATTTAAAAATGACATGGTCCAATAATGAAGACTGACCATATCCCAGGCAGAATGTAGTACTTTCTCAAAAGGCACTAAAAATAAATGGTGCAAACTTAACTTGGGCTTGGTCTTCAGGGCCTATCCAGCCTTCCCTACCCCTGTCTCATGATCTCCTGTCCATCCTAATAGCTGACACCGACTCTGCTTTGATTCAGACTATTTTGATGCCTTGTGCTTATTCTTCCAAGTGTGGATTTCTGGTTTTGCTGTTTTTATTCCTGTATGATTCTGAAAGGTACTCACACGCTGCTACCTAGACAAGATGTACACATATCTTATTTGAGAACCAAGTTACATGTGTGTTATTCCCTGTCTTTCTGAAATGGCTTCAGTCTGTGTTTTCTTCTAATTTTAATAAGAGAAAATGCTCATTACATAGATGTTATAATTTGAAAAAGATAGATTTATGAAAAGAAGCAATACATGAAGTGGCAAGTAGGGTCTTCAGTTCCTCTCAAAGAGACTTGCAACTCCTCTTTCTTCTTCTAAGTTTTTCACCTTTTCATTTTCTTCTTCATTCCTTTTGATCTTTTATTGTTAGGCTCCATCTCTTTGCATTCTTTAACCTACGCAACCCTTTTCAAAAGCACCATGGCAGTTCATTAGTAAAGCCATGAGAGTCTGCGTATGTTTTGACCAGAGATTCTACTCCTAGAAAATAATTTAAGTCAGATGCCAAATGCACCAGGATTTTCATTACAGCACTAACCATAATTTAAAAAGTAGATGAGGGCTTCCCTGGTGGCGCAGTGGTTGAAAGTCCGCCTGCTGATGCAGGGGACATGGGTTCGTGCCCTGGTCCGGGAAGATCCCACATGCAGCGGAGCGGCTGGGCCCGTGAGCCATGGCCGCTGAGCCTGCGCGTCCGGAGCCTGTGCTCCGCAACGGGAGAGGCCACAACAGTGAGAGGCCCGCGTACCGCAAAAAAAAAAAAAAGTAGATGAAACCTGAATATTCAGTAACAGGGAATTGGTAAATTATGACATATCAACATAATTGAACAACAAACAATGAAATTTATAATCATGAAGAACTGGATTCAAATCCCAGCTAAATTACCTAAACTACTGAACAGACATGTAAACAGAGAAGGTGCGTCTCCTATTTAAGCCACAGTCTCCTCGTTTGAAAGCGTGAATAATACTTATTCTCATATTGATAACATGAAGATGAAATGAATTAACATATATGATGTGTTTAGCACAGTTCTTGGACCATCATAACCACTCACTGCATTTAACATCTTTGTTATTTATTTTTAAATAAGAAATTAGAAATCACCATAATAATGCATACAAGACTTGGTAGATTAACAAGAAGTTACAAGAATAATTTCTTACACCGCTATTAAGAAAAGAACTCATAAAACAATTAGATAAACATGGGCTATATAGAGTTTTAATAAGGCTTTTATTTAAAAGAACATACTTAAAATATTTCTATATGGTTTTAAATAGCTGAAGGATTTGAAAGCCCTTAAGGCCTCCAGTGGATGCCAAAGGCAATTTTATATTCATTATATTGTACAAACTGGCAAATGCTTTTGAAAATAAGCAACACAAAGTTAAAAAAAAAAAAAAGCTCTTTTTACTTGCATTTTAGCAGCTTTCAGAAGGAGTCTAATCAGAAGGCGGGTAGACCTTTGTTCTACTGACATACCCCCCAAGTAGCACAAGTTTACAATAGGTGACCCCAATGAGGTCTTTTTTTATGATGACAAAGAAAACTGTTCCTACAAATCAAAGCCCATATAAACAAGGAAAAGCCTATTTAAAAACATTCACAATCAACGCCAGTTGTCAGCCTGCTAGAGACACTGGTTGAAATGACTTGTACCCATCACATATTTATTTCTAAAGATGGAGAATTATATATTTGACTTGTTGGAAAGGTTGGGTACTAAAAATACTCTTTTTTTAAAAAAAAAAGTAAAACACAGAGGAACAAAAAGAGTGGCAGCTGCTTATTTCTTTCTCTGTAACAAAATGTGACATATAATGTAGCAATGGAAAAAGAGCAGAGCTCAAATGAAGCAATTCATAAAATGCACATAGAAAACAATGCCACAGAATATAATGTTGATTAGAATTGAATGAAACTTCAAGTATCTTGAAATATGTCATGTCATTTGGGTACCTTATTGAGAAAACCACAGAATGAATGTGGTGGTGGTTTTATCACAGATGTTGCTGCTACTCAAGTAGATAACTTGAGCCTCTAGAGAAACAAAATGATATTCTATGTTGAAGCTCAGTGATAAAGGAGGGAATTGCCTTGTGATAAGGAAGAGAATGACTTTATACAGATCCCTGTCAGTAACAATGAAAATTCCCTGGGTAGACTTTTATTCTAGATGCTTTGTAAAAAATGATTTAAATACCACCTGGTTGGGCTTCCCTGGTGGCGCAGTGGTTGAGAGTCCGCCTGCCAATACAGGGGACACGGGTTCGTGCCCCAGTCCGGGAAGATCCCACATGCCGCGGAGCAGCTGGGCACGTGAACCATGGCCGCTGAGCCTGCGCGTCCGGAGCCTGTACCCCGCAACGGGAGAGGCCACAACAGTGAGAGGCCCACGTACCGCAAAAAAAAAAAAAAAAAAAAATATCACCTGGTCTGAAATTTTGCCTCCAGATCAAACCTAGCTAAGTAATTATTTTGTGTTCTGAGGTCAGACTGAAGGCAACCACAATCGCTATTACTGCTTCTCCAGAATCTTCTTCAGGCCTTATCCAAATTTCTTTTCCTACACCTTGCTCTCAGTTTTACTAGTTGCTATTCTCAACTAAATTGAATCCAGTTTTCAAATGTCATTGTTAATTTATTTTAAATCTTGTATTTCTGGTTATGTACCAAGTGGAGGATATAAGCCCTAGTATTTGCCCTCTAATCCCACAGACCTCCTCTGTGTCAATAAATATGCTGCTACCCACCCCTTGCCTGACTTTTCTCCTCTAGGCATCAGAAATTAGATAAGCCAGCAAATGTTGACTGACAACTAAAGAGAGTTAGAAAATGAAAATTGCTCTATAACTGAATTTCTTACCTATTAGTAATCTCTGAGAGTTGATGGCATTACTTCAACAAGAATGGTAACTTTTTATTTGTTCTAGATGAAAATTATCCAAAATCATTTGACCAATGTTTATAATAAGATGACTTTTGCTTTCCTCTTAATTTTTAAATGTATTCATAAACAGTCTGACTCCTACACTGCAGGCCTTATAGGAATTGTAAGATATTTTGATTAAAAAGTACCATACAGGTTGTTGGGTCTCCTTTTAAATATCATCCCAGAGATGTAGCGGTTTAGGTGTCAGACCCAGGCAGGTTTCTGGGAGCTAGAATTGGACAAGTCTGTCTTAAAAGCATGGCCATCTTGAGAAAGTGAAAAGACAGTGTTTAGGGATGAGGCTGGAAATATAATTCAAGTAGTCAAACTGAGATACATATTTGAAAATGCTGAGCAGATACATACAAACTAAACATAAGGGAACTAAAGAGACTGGGGATACCAGGACAGAGTGATTGAGTTTGGATGAGAGAGTGAAAGTTGGAATCTGGTGAAACATCCTGAAATACTGTGGCAGAATCACAGGAACTTTTCACAGAGCATGTTTGGCCTCGCTTCTGAATGGGGAGTTGTTGTGAGCCCTGAGCCAAGAATGACTATAGACTCAATACTTAAATTCTCTTTATAGAATTCAAGTCAAATTAGCCATCCAACCTCTATGTGAAGAATTCTAGAGTCAACCACTTATTATTTTCCAAGAATGTCCAGTTTGGTTTTGGAAAGCTCTGAATATTGGACAGTTTTTCCTTTTATTACACCAAAATGGGTCCTCTATAAATTCCACCCACTGGTGCTAGTCTTTTATGCTCTACATAGTGATAATACAAATGGAATATCAACTGGACTATTTTTAGAAATTCAACTGGACCTAAAATTTCAAGTAACAAGATTATCTAGACTTTCTAATTTAAGGTCTTAATAGCCAGGAAAAATAGTAATGTTATTTTACTAGAACTGCAGACAAGCTGATATTCACATAATTGTTCTCTACCATGAAATGTTTTATAGCATTTTAAACATTCTCTAATAAAGTTCTTAGAAGATAAAAAAGAAGCTCTACAATAAGATTATTATCATCTTCGTCAACATAATTCATGAGCACATCTTAAGACAGGTCCTTAGCCAGATTCTTTTCAGGCGAAGGGCCCTTGATTTCAGTGGCCTTAAAATGTACAGGCAGAACTATGGCAGGGAAGAGGTGAAGATTGTTTTTTACTTGAAGTCCATAACATATTTTTGGGGAGGAATGTAAAATATAAGGGAAACATTATGCTTTCTTAGGAAAATTAAAATGTATTTCTCGAGCTCAAAGGAGTCAATCGGTGTAAATTCGTTACTATTTTATTAAAATCAAAGAAAGGGGATAATAAAAGAAACGTCATTAAACAATCAGGAGGAAAATAATCACAATTGTTGTCATATTTTATAAGAGCACTTTCATTCAGATATGACTAGCAGACTAGCACCTCCATTACCAAATGGCATCTTTTCCTTGGAAATATGGGCTTGAGGAAAACTATTAAGGGAATGATCAAAATACAGCAAAGCAAGCACAGGTGGCTTCTACCTGAGTTGGACGAGGGGTATATTTTGTATTAAGATAACAATTCTAATAATGATCTTCATAGACACACACCAAGGATTTCTGCTGGGACAACCCCTAGGGACTTTAACATCATTTAATTTAGAGTGAGGTCAGGTTTCTTGGCCCAACTCTATTGCTTAAGCCTTTTATAAATGGCTCTGATACAACAAGCTGTGGTAGTCCTCCTTGTCCATAAGGAGTGGCTGCTTTTCTTCAGGAAGATGCTTTCTCTTTCGATGACACAACAGGCTAGTGAGTCCTCCCAGCACAGCAGTGAGGACAGACCCTACCACGGCTGCCCCAATGAGCCATGGCCAGATCTGACTTGCTTGTTCTAAGTAGGGTTTAATGTAATCTTGAAAACTGTCTGGTCCTGAAATAGAAAGACATCCCAATGTTTTTACTATCATCATCACCATCATCATCATCATCATCATCATCATCATCCTTGCATAGTACTTTGGAGTCAGATGCTTGGGTTTGAATGCCAGCTCTGCTACTTACTAGCTATAAGATCTTGGGAAAGTTATACCTAATACTCCTAAGTTTCAGGTTCTTCATCAGGAAAATAGGAAAACAATACCACCTTGTTGGGATGTTTTAAACTTCATGGATATTATCTGATTTGTAAATTATACAGTGCCTGCCCCCAAGTCAGCTACTGTTACTCTTTTAGTTATTTATTCTGTTATTTGACTCCATATTTCTAAATAATAGGCAAATATTACTACTTCTTAATTTGTCAAGTTTATCTCTGGAGTTCCTCAGGTATAAACAATGATTTGAGCTCTCTTACAGTTTCCCTTTTCTTTCCTCCATATTTTCAGCATAATAATACCATGATCTGGGGTCAAATCCACATCTCAGATTTCCATTATTTTTAATATTTAAATATTATTCACAATTGAACCAAATATTATTCTATGAGCACATTTCCTTTCTTACATTATTTTCCACTTGGAGTTAATAATTTATTATATCTATTTGCTTGATTTTAAAGTTCCCATCACTATTTACAAGACACCCTAAGATAATCTATATCCATTTTGTGATACAAAGGAAAGAAGAGAGTGCATCTTGGGCTTACCTACTAGCAAATTATGGCTATGTGACTTAAGTCTTGAGCAAAAGTAACACATGTAACTTTGGGGCAGTTCCCTTAAAAAGAAAAGGTATGCTTTCTCCTTTTCCCTTTTCCCCTTTCAACTAATGCAGATAGTATGTTGGTGAGCCATCATAGATCATGTGATCAAGGGTAAACCCTAGGTCTTATAGAACTACAAGAAACAAGCAGCTCTGGTCCCTGAAATTATGGAGCTTGTATTTGACAACATACCAAGACTGCCATTTGAGCAATAAATAAACTAACTTATTTAGGCCATGAATATTTGAGCCTATATCTACTCCCCATCCCTACCTTCCCCCTGTTGCTGATGTGGGAACTATAACATTTTTTATGACTTATTTTCTTGGCTACTGTTGATTAGTTCATAGTGAACCACTGACTCAAGCTGGGCTAGTCAGAATCATTACTCAGAAATCACTGTGCTGGAATTAAGAGTCAGATGACTCAGGAGCTGATAACAGTCTTAGAGCTAGAGAGGGGGTAGGGAGCGGGGAAGAGAGAGAGGGGGAGAAAGAATGAATCTTTAGGGAGCTTAGTTTGCTGGTTCCTGCTGTTCCTCAGTCTCAGCTGCATTTTTGTCTTTCTTACATTTCAAATGTTCATTCTTTCCTTGGATTTTGTAAACCAATAAATTATCTTTTTATCTAATCTTGTTTCTATGGAGTTTCTGCCATTTGCGCTTCAAAAAGTCCTAATTATTTTTAAAGTTAGTTAGATTCCTACAACAATAAAAGATAAAGTACCTTAGGATATTCTGAAATTACAGTTATATGTAAGCTTCATAGATCATAAAAATTAGATCAACAATATAAAAAAAAATTAATATTTATTTAATCAAATATCTTGGAAAGAATGGGTAGCAACATGAAGTGAAATGTAAAGTGCGAGTCTCATCGATCACCATAAACTCAAGCACTCAAAACAGTTAAAGCAGGAGAATTTGTCAAAAATTAATTTTATATTAAATTCCAATCTTCATTCAAAGAAGATAAGAGTGGCGCTTCCCTGGCTTAAGTGGGGCTACAGGGCTCAAACTCCATTTCTCCTGTTACTTTCTCCTTTTTTGTCCTTAGTGCTGTCCTTTTACCAGCTGTCACTAAGATACCTCTAAAATTCTTAGAATCCATTAAGCATAATTTGAAACAATAGAGCAGATTTAGTTTTCTCTTCATCAGGAGGGGACAATAAGTTGCAAAGAACTAACATTATAAAATAAATTATAATAAAAGAGATTTATAACTTTGGATTAATATTAATTTAAATCTAAGAAATGAAAGCTAACAAAGCTAAAATAAAGAAATTAAAAATGTGAACATTATTTTCATCAAACATAAATGTTACCATTCTAACACATTTAAAAGTTAATTTGAAAATGAAATTACAAATGCTTAGTTTGCATTGCTATTAGTCACTTCAATATACCGTGCATTTTAAATGTCTCACAAAATGCAGATTACATAGAGGTTACATAATAAGTATGATTTCTTTATTGCTTAAGGCTCAGCTCAAATTCTTTCACAATTTTAAAACACTATTTCTTTGTCTGTCCTTCTGTTCTCCAGCTTCTCTTATCATTTCTCTACTTCAGTTCATTTCAAGTTGTCTTAAATTTTACTGTCACCAATGGACTGTCTTCTTTGAAACACTCTGTATTTCTCAATGGCCTCAACCTAAAATTTAGACTTGTCTTCCTCAGTTATTTGCTCTTGAGCCTCAATAGTGTATCTTTAAATTATTTCTTCATATCGAAAGTTTTCTATTTTTTTACCTACTTAAAATTCCATTTTTTTTGTTACCCATTCTCTTCAGAATAATCATATAGTCTTTTATTTGTTTGGTGCTCTGTCATTTCCAAAGCGCATTCATATGCCCATTTATCCACACAACAAACACATGAGGTAGTTAGGAATCATTATCCTAATTTAACCAATTCAAAATCTGTAACTTAGAAAGTTTGCCTGTAATATTTAAACTCTACAATGTATGTATAACCTTTGGAATGATGTCTTTCACATAAAAAGTAATTTATAACTGTTATCGATTCTTCTTACTCCATAGTAATTCCTTCAATATTTCAACTGAACCAGCTTCCAGTAAGAGTTTTTCTCTCTCACACCTGCTTTGATCACTGATTCTGCTCAGCTCTCTCTTCTGGATTCCCAGACTCTTTTCTTTCATTGCTCCTTTGTGACACTTGGCACAATTGTCTACATGTTGTAATTATTTATATGTATGTCTTACTTTTCAGGCTTCATGATGAACCCTTGAGAGCAAGTAGTATGTCTTATTTATCTTTCATTCTTCTATTCATTCATTTATTCATTCACACAGCAATGTTTACTGAGACACAGCAATGTTTACTGAGACACAGTAAATGTCAGGTGGTGGTCCAGGAACTGCATGTGAAAGGCTGAGTAAGCAGAGCCCCTGGCCTGAAGGAAATAATAACTAAAAGAGGAGACTGACAAGTAAAATTATTTTAAGAGCAATGCTGTTCCAATGCAAGTATATAAAAGATACAATGGGATAATGTGGAAAAGACCTCCTATAACTGCCTGAGGAGTCAGAGGAGGCATCCCAGGAGACTATCCCACTGAGTAGAAGAATAAATTAGGATTTGAGTGTGGGATGCTGATGGCAAGCCATCCCAGGCAGAAGGAACAGTATGCACCTGTGCATACACATAGGGAAACACTAGTGAACAAGCCCTCATCAAGCCCCATGTGCAGAATGAGACCCTCCAGTTACTGTGAACATGCCTCCTCCTCTCATTTTTAAAATCAAACGTCCAGGCCTTTTGGAATATATTGGAAGAAGGAAGCTCTTAACAAAGTAACACCAGACAAAAAGCAGGATTACATTTGCCAACAGCATCAAGGACTCAACCCTTCATTGCTAAAGGTTTTTGGTCTCACCTTTCAATCAGTTATGCATGCAACAAAATCACCTGCTACTCAATTTTGAAAAACATCACTAAATTCAATTATAAGAGAAAATGTTTGACTAGAGCAAGAAGACATCAGCTGCCTTTTACGGAAAATAATTAAGTAATTATAAACGTGAGTGCCTAAATGATGAATAATTAACTGCCTGAACTAAATTATATCAAGAAATTTTAAAGAATTTTTTAGTAAGCTTAAAGTTTAGCTTACTCTATTCTGGCATTGTGTCTCAGTAAACATTGCTGTAAGAATGAATAAATGAATGAATAGAAGAATGAAAGATAAATTTTAAACTCCTTGAAAGTACAACAGAAGGAGCAATAGAATAATTCATAAAATAGAAAATAAGCAATTGCTCTTGCTTATTTTAAAGCAAAACTTCTCTAAAATTAGTGGCGTAAGCTCACAGCTATATGAAAAGGACTCTAAATAGATAAAACATTTTGAATCAATTTTATTTTTAAAAATTTAACTATAAATAAATAATAAATACCTTTAATCCCCTAATGTGACTCTTTGAGCCTTCTTTCCCTTTTCTCCCCCAGTGGTTTTTGTTGCCTTTTCAGTAAGAAGTACCCATTTGGGACACTAGGGAAGGGACAACCAGGTGGAACATTTGTGTACAAGGCAAGTATAAAGAGAACCCTCTCTTCTGTGGAGTCATGGAGAGAGAATTCATTTGGGATTCTATATTTGCCACCTAGGAGCTTTGTGACTTAGAATTTGTCACTTTATCTTTCTGTTCTCAATCTACTTACCTATAAAACAGAATAAAATCACTACTACGCAAGATTGTAAAGATTGGCAAAGATAACAATTTATATGCTGATGTCTCTCACATTAGTATCTTCAGGCAGAATCTTTTCTGAGGCTCAAGGCTCAGCTGCCTCAGGGATATATTTACCCTGTTGTGCCATTCACCCCATTTCACTGTGTAACTGATACCACCATGAGATTCACTCCATGTCTGGCCCTGCTCCTATTGTTTCTATCTCAGTGAATTCAATCACCATTCATCATTTGCACAGGCCAGAAAGCTTAAGGGCAACTCTAATATCTCCTTCTTTCTCACCTATTATATGTAATCATTTTCCAAGTTCCATAAATTTTGTTTTCAAAATAATATCAATGTTTTTTGTCCTTTCTGCCTTGCCTCTTACCACCACTGCAATTCCAACTTCCTTCGCCTCTCCCCTGGATACTCGTAACAGCATTTTCACTGGCCTCCCCGAATGTGCTTTGCAACTGACACAAAACTTGCATCTTTTTGGATTTTATATGAATATAATCATCAGTATATATTCTATGACGTCTGGTTTCTTTGGCCCAACATTATGTCTTTAACATAGAGGACAGACTTGTGGTTGCCAAGGGGGAAGGGGGGGAGGTGGGGGAGGGATGGATTGGGAGTTTGGGATAAGCAGACGCAAACTATTATATATAGAATGGATAAACAACAAGGTCCTGCTGTATAGCACAGGGAACTCTATTCAATATCCTGTGATAAACCATAATGGAAAAGAATATGAAAAAGAATGTATATATATGTATAACTGAATCACTTTGCTGTACAGCAGAAATTAACACAACGTTGTAAATCAACTATATTTCAATAAAATAAAATTGAAAAAAAAAACTTCCTACAAGCTGCAGCAACTGTAATCTTACGAAAACTCAAATTTGATCCTGATTTGTTTAAAATTCATTAATGGCTCTGTTATCCTAGCAATATGGCCAAAATTCATAATCAAGACCTCCTTTTCAACTAATTAATTCTTCCTCTTACTGATATTCTCTGAAATGTCACTTCATTGACCCCTAGAGATATGCACATCTCTAAACAAACGAGTCATTAGGTAAGTAGTGGTTTAAGGTCTTTCTCTTTCATTAGGATGTAAGCACTGTGAAGGAGACTACATTGTTTACCACTGTATCTGCAGTATCTAAAAGAATGCCTTGAACAAGGTAGTTACTAAACATATGTATGTAGAAAGAATAAATAAACCAATAAAATCACCTAGAAAATATCTAGCACAATAGAAGACTTGAAATACGTTAAAAATATCTAAAAATGCAAATCAAAACTACAATGAGGTATCACCTCACACCAGTCAGAATGGCCATCATCAAAAAATCTACAAACAATGAATGCTGGGGAGGGTGTGGAGAAAAGGGAACCCTCTTGCACTGTTGGTGGGAATGTAAATTGATACAGCCACTATGGAGAACAGTATGGAGGTTCCTTAAAAAACTAAAAATAGAACTACCATATGACCCAGCAATCCCACTACTGGGCATATACCCTGAGAAAACCATAATTCAAAAAGAGTCATGTACCACAATGTTCATTGCAGCTCTATTTACAATAGCCAGGACATGGAAGCAACCTAAGTGTCCATCAACAGATGAATGGATAAAGAAGATGTGGCACATATATACAATGGAATATTACTCAGCCATCAAAAGAAACGAAATTGAGTTATTTGTAGTGAGGTGGATGGACCTAGAGACTGTCATACAGAGTGAAGTAAGTCAGAAAGAGAAAAATAAATACTGTATGCTAACACATATATATGGAATCTTAAGAAAAAAAAAAGGTTCTGAAGAACCTAGGGGCAGGACAGGAATAAAGATGCAGATGTAGAGAATGGACTTGAGGACACGGGGAGGGGGAAGGGTAGGCTGGGATGAAGTGAGAGAGTGGCATGGACTTATATATACACTACCAAATGTAAAATAGATAGCTGGTGGGAAGCAGCCACATAGCACAGGGAGATCAGCTCCGTGCTTTGTGACCACTCAGAGGGGTGGGATAGGGAGGGTGGGAGGGAGACAAAAGAGGGAAGAGATATGGGGATATATGTATATGTATAGCTGATTCACTTTGTTATAAAGCAGAAACTAACACACCATTGTAAAGCAATTATACTCCAATAAAGATGTTAAAAATTTTTTTTAAAGAATCTAAAAATGACCTGAGTATTAAGAAGTGTGACATTTTTCTAGCAAGCTTTACTTATATGTATTGGTTAAGAGACACCATCCTTCATGATAAATATCCCTTGCATTCAAGTGAAATCATTGGTTTAGCCCCATACCAGATACCATTTGGATAAGACTGGAGAAGCTTGCAAGGTATCAGTTCTGATTTTGTAGGGCTCACAGCCAAGGTACCGGGAAGAAAGATTCATATGTAGAAAAATTACCATGTAACTCTGTTAAAGGAGTGATTAAACATGACTATGTATATATATACAATGATTTCATATCTGAGAGTGTGACAAATGGATATGGATTGGAATTTAGCCAGAGAGAATAGTGTAATAAAAGCAAGAGCCCGTGAAAGAGTCTGTTATGCTCTGAAAATGGAAATTATAAAATCCTGGTGGTGAATCTTTGAAAAACCATTACCAATATTCTCCCTTCTTTATGTACTGTGGGTGTTTTTAGAAGGAGGGGAAAACACTTTACTTGAGACTGCCCCTCTTTTTGACTCACTGGGAGCCCCTTCCCTTACCATACCTCCACCGTCTGCAAAATGCTCTGTTCTTAGTGATCTCCAGGTTTTCAAAGAACTCATCTCCTCTACCAGCCATTTTAGTATTCCTTCCACTGGCTATGGTCTTCAGATAAAGCAAAACAGGTAACGAACCCAAATCTGTCCAACTAATCGTTCCCCAAAGGGCAGGAAATGGTTGATAAAATACAGTTTCTCCTGTTGGCTTTAAAATGTGGTTCTGCTATGCCACATACTAGCTAGATGGCCCAGGACAAATTATTTATATTCTTTAAGCCTCTTTTTTCTCATCTGTGATCAGGAAAAAGAAATAATAGTGCCTACTTCACAGGGTAATTATGAAAATTAAAGGAAATAATGCACACAGCATACTCAGAAGAGTTCCTGGCACATGAAAAGATCCATAATATATTAGCTATTATGAAATAACTCAATTTATCTCCTCAGTGTAATTTTTCACTGCTCATACTACTCAAATAGGAGAATTTAGCATCTCAGAAATACATAGTACACTTTACACCTCTATTTTTGTTATTCTATTAGTTTAGAATATTCCCTACCCTTTTCTATCTACTACCCGCCTGCTCATCCTTCAAGGCCTTGTCTTGTCTTTTTAGGTTGAACTACTCTGAAGTCATTGCTTTCTCCTCTGTGCTCATAAGATTCGGTTTATGACTCCTTTCTTGCACTTAGCACAGCCTGATGTTTCACACTTTTTTGCACAACTGTCTGGCTTCCATACTGAATTTAATTTAACTCTCCTTGAGGTCTGGAGGTATGTCATTCATTTATGTGTCACTAAAGTTTAACAAGAGGTAGGAAATTGGTAAATGTCATTCATTTGTTCATTTTATTTTACTAATCTGTTTATGTTTCCATGAATTATCAATGAATATAATGAAACATCAGTGTTTGTCGAACACCTCGTATCCACAAACTCTGTATTGTTTAACCTTTTTTTTAGCTGTTGACCATCTTGTGTTGCAGTGGAGAGGACCCTGTAGTGTTGAAATCTGGCTCTTCCACATACTGGCGTTTGCTATTGGGAAAGTCATTTAAATTATTTTAGCATTTAGCATTATTTTAGCATTAAATTATTTTAGGTAGTGTCCTTACCTCATTCTAGGGATAATAATACTTCCCCTAATATATGGTTGATTAATAATGCATGTATGGTATGTAGCAGGCTCACAGGTAGGGGGAGACATTACTACCTGTTCCATATTTATCAAAAAGATACTGACATACTACTACTAAGGAAGATTATGTAAAGCCTAGATCTAATTACAATCCTAGACTTAATCATAGTCAGAGAAATTATTATTATAATAGCTATTATCATTATTATTATTAACTGTGTTTAACATCAAAATGTTCACAAATTTTCTTGGTGAAATGTTCACAAATTTTCTTCCTAGCAGGAAGTTCCCAAAGATGATATCAAAACTGCTAGATGTTTAACTTGTGCTGACTGCCCTAGGCTCTTAATGCATTTAGTTATCAAATATCTCTTTGAGGTATTCTATTCCTAATATTTAAGGTTAAGAAACTGAGATTCAGGGAACTGAAGTCAAATTTCCCAAGGTCACACAAAAGTCAGTTTATAGTGTCACGTCTCACACCGATTTTTTTTTCTGATTTTAATTTTAGTGCTCTTCCCATGGTTGCCATATGCAAAATGCTCTATATTAAGCAGAAAGGACAGAAATTTAAAGATTCTTGCAACTTGGTCCATGTAATAATAAATCAGTGATGAGTTAAGGATCGTAATGCATTTTCCCAATTTAAATAATTTGGGGATAACATTGTAAAAATATAAGGCTTTGCACTCTCTCAAAAGACATTGATCACACCAGACTCAGCAATTCACATGAAAGAAACTGAGCTTTACCTGAATCTTGTAGGTAGCTATAGTCATAACCCAGATCTCTGGATGAAATAAAGAAATCACCATTTCTATAGAGAGGTATAAAAGGAACCATGTAGGATTCCCGGTTGTGCCCAATGGGTGCATTGGCTTCTGGATAAACTTCTTGAAGAGGATGGTGCCTTCGAAGCCACTGTTCAAAAATACTGGAGAGGAAAGGATTATTCAATGTCAGAAACATATTTTTAGTAAAAGAAATATTTGGAATTCTTAAAGTAAAATAACAAGGCATATCTTAAAACCTAAAGCTGTGGAAAGATGCCAAATATAGTTTTCACGCTTTGAAAATATTTTGTAAGTCACCAGTTCATGCTGTCAGGCCCTGATGAAACTCATTCATTTGAGAGAAATATTAGAGGATAACTTTGAAAGAGAAATTTCTTAGAAGATAAATGAAACTTACATGACAAGTTTAGACCCTTCAGAATGCTGCAGAGCAAGTGTAATTATTGGTTGAGTGACAATTGAGACATAGTTGTAAATTAAATATGTCTCTTATCTCAAAGAAAGTTCACCTAAAGAAAGAACATGCAAAACTAAATTGGAATCAGTACTAGAATTTGGTCAATTTTTGGTCTTGGTAGAGGACTTTCAATTATTTCAACCTCCTTGTTATGTTTGGTGCAGTGTATGCTTAATGAATCTCGGTGGGAGAAAGAGCTCACCTTCCATGATAGAGGCTAAAAATACTTACTTGGAAACTTGTGGTTTCCAAACTTCCCTGGTAGCTACAGTATGACCACACGATCAATACTCAGCCAATCAGACATACCCATCCAAGACTTTGAAACAGGAGGCACTGACACAAAGAAGCAAGGACAATGGAAAACCAACCTCCTGTTTTTAAGGGCAGCGAGGCCAGAGGTATTAGTAAAGGTGTCCAGGGGTACCCTGTGTTCTAGAGCAGCGGTCCCCAAACTTTTTGGTACTGGGGATCAGTTTCATGAAAGACTATTTCTCCATGGATGGGGTGGGGGGTGGGGAGAGGGCGGGGGGGATGGATGGTTCAAGCAGTAATGTGAGCCATGGGGAGCAATGCGGAGCCGCAGATGAAGCTTCGCTCACTTGTCCACCTCTCACCTCCTGCTGTGTGGCCCAGTTCCAACTGGGGGTTGGGGACCCCTGTTCTAGAGCATGGTTTTGGCAGATGATTGACTGCTGCCCTCCTCCCTTGTTCCCACCTGTTTCTCAACATGCGTCTCCATGATCTCCTCACCTATCCAATACCCTTTCAGCAAATTTGTTTCCTGTTGAATCAGCCAGAGTGAGTTTCTGCTGCATGCAATTAAAAACTCTAACTGGAACAATAGCTAAAAAACTATGGGATCAAAAAGGTCTAGTAAGAATGGAAGCAAAACTAAGCTACAGCAGAATTTATAGTGGATCACTAAAGGTGCGATAGAGAGAATGCTTCTGTGTTATCAGACCATATAACATAGAGGGAAGAACACTATATTTGGAGTCAGAGAACTCCCCTTGAGTCCTAGATCTGTGGTTTAAGAGCTGTATCAGTTGCATAAGCTCATAAGCAAATCACTGAACCACTTGAAGACTTAGCCTTCTCATCCTTAAAATGAAAGTAATAATATCTGTCCTATCTGTTTCCAAATTATCCAATGTGATAATTTTTATGAAAGTGCTAGATATATAAGCTACTGTTGTTTAGCTCTAGAATTGAAGTTCAGAGATAAAAGGTTAGTGCATGGTCGAGACGATGAGTCTAAAAAAGAAAGTGATAATACTTCAAGCAATCAAATAATCTGTTTAGAAAACATTTTGAAATACAAAAAAGAAGAGAACAAGGAAGCCAGATGGCAGCAGTGGTGATCACTTTTTCTGTGATGAAAAGCAATTCTATTTGTTTAGAGAATCTGGACTTCAAATACTAGTTGTGGTCAAAGTTGTTTTTAATTGTAAATTAACTGAGAGATAAGCAGGCTGCTGATAAACACTGCAAATCTGGTCCCTGAATACCAAATGGTCCCTAAATAGCTCAATTATTAAATATGTTTACTGAGTACTTACTATATGTTAAGTTTTGGAGAAGCTTGAACCTGTGCAAAAACCTGAATTCTGTGGGTTGTGACAAAGGAAACTTGTAAAAGGTCTTAACCTGTTTAATTTTCCTCTTATTCATCTACAGAATGGGAGTAGTATTTATGTCTTAAAGGTATTGTAAGGATTAATTAAGCAACATAAATGTCCTTTGACAGATGAATAAAGAAGATATTGTATGTATATACAGTGGAATATTATTTAGCCATAAAAAGAACAAAATAATGTCATTCGCAGCAACATGGATGGACCTAGAGATTATCATATTAAGTGAAGTAAGTCAGACAACAAATCAAATATGATATCACTTACATGTGGAATCTAAAATACAACACAAATGAACTTATTTATAAAACAGAAATAGACTCAGAGACATAGAAAAAAACTTGTGGTTACCAAAGGGAAAGGGAGGGGAGGGATAAAATAGGAATTTGGGATTAACAGATATACACTACTATATATAAAAGAGATAAACAACAAGGACCTACTGTATAGCACAGTTAATTAAAAACTGATTAATTAAAATAACATAAGTAAGATATATGGTTAAGTGTTGGACAGAGATGGTAAACAGAAGCCATCCTCATCCCCACAGCATTTCTTCCTCTTCCTTCTACTCATGATTCATGTTATACTGGAAGAACTCTACAATTGGTGAGAGACATGAGACATGCATAGAAATGGCAAAGCCATGTATATTTGAGCTGGTTCTTTAAAAATGGTTATTATTCTTTAAGCAGAAATGGGGAAACAGAGGATTCAAGAAGATTGTTTTTTGTGTGTGTACCTCCATTTCCTCAGCTGAAGAAATTAGGAACTGGCTTAAGTCTATTCAAGTCCTAAAATGTTATGAATTATTCTTTTTATTTTAACATCTACAGTTTTCTTCTTTTCATGAAAGCACTACTTGTTCATTATATACAATTCAGAAAATATAAACAAGCAAAAAGGAGAAAAGGAAAAAATCATATGTACTTGCTCCATATTTTTGTGGCAGTTTTTAAAATATACAAGTATAACATTAAATACATATTTTAATAAAAGAGAATTTTATTATAGACAATATTTTATAAGACATTTTATTTGTACTAAACAATGTTTAAATGATATTTAGACATGTTTAAACAATGTTCACCAGTTTTCAAGTGGTAAACTTTTTTTTTTTTTTTTTGCGGTACGCGGGCCTCTCACTGTTGTGGCCTCTCCCGTTGCGGAGCACAGGCTCCGGACGCGCAGGCTCAGCGGCCATGGCTCACGGGCCCAGCCGCCCCGCGGCAAGTGGGATCCTCCCGGACCGGGGCACAAACCTGTGTCCCCTGCATCGGCAGGCAGACTCCCAACCACTGCACCACCAGGGAAGCCCAAACCTATTTTTTAATGAGAAGGAGACCCTCTGATAATTAATCTCTTCCCCATCCCTATTAAACTTTGACTGACTTAGAAACAGCCCAATATACAATGAGCTACTAGATAAGAGCTTGATGCAAACACTGTCCATGTTGTTAATTGAGAAAAATTACCCCTATAGTTCAATTTATCAATAATCTTATTTCTGCCAAGAAGTAAAAATTCTTTACCTAGGTAGGACAAGGACATCAATTCTCAGCACCAAAAGATGCAATGGATGAAACCATTAATGTGCTTACCCACCTTACCAACCTTTTAAAACGAAGGTATTCATCTTGCTTAAATTCTTCATCAGTGGGTCTCATCTTCAGTTAATTCCATCAAACCATGTCTAGAATGGCTCACATCAGAATACTAATGTTTAACTTGGATAATCACACTGACAGTTTGGGAAGAAAGTTATCTTCTTACCAAAGATTCATTTAAACTGTATTTAGATGGTTTTCTAGAAGTCTGAGCAACAATGAAATGCACAACAGAGGATTTAGGAAAAAGTTAAGATGATCACAGATGGAAACAAGAAGGGATGTGTTTTATGTATGAAAGTAACATGGACGTCTGGTCACACCCATCCTCACAACAAGACAAAGCTGGACAAGTAGAAAATCAACAACTTTTCTTGGACCCATGAGAGAACTGGGCAAACTGCTTCCCTCAAACCTGTAGCAATAAATGCAACCAGAGGAACTCAACTGAAATTTGCTAACCAAGAGGAGAAACAGCTGGATCCATAAACTTAAACACTTTGATGAATGGCTGGAGGTTGAGTACGGACAACTTGTGATGTGAGAAACTGCTGGGAGCCATAGTCTTAGGGGGATATTCCCACACATTTGGGGCTTTTACCTCCAAGAACTCTGCCAGATTTTCACAATGAAGACCTGAGAAAGATCCTCTCCTGGCTCTGTAGGGGGAGGGAGAGAGTGACCATCGTGAAATATGCCCAGAGTCTTCTCCACACCAAAGCCCTTTAATCCAGAGGAAATAACCACCAGAGATTTATCCCAGTAGGAGGAAGGGAATTCCTCTCAGTCCAGTCCCTTTCAGCCAGCCTTCCTGTCTCACCTAAGGGGAAATAAAACATACGCCATGGGTCAGTGCTTCAAGGAAATAGATTGGGAATGCTACAACTGGAAAAAGGAGTAGAGGACAGGCAGAGGGGGAAAAGAAACCAAAAAGCTATACCATTGGAGAAACACTTATGAAGGTCACAGCCCCAAGACACTGGCCAACTAAAAGACTGAAATTTAATCAGAATATTTTAGAACACTTTCTTCCCCTATACTTTACCATGATACCAACAGAGCTCTAATATAATTAGGTAGACACACTGAGTACATAAAACAGCAATACACAACTCCCTACTCCTTTTGTGCGGGCTGTGCATAGTAACTTTCCTCCAAGGAGCACAATATGGATGGGTGGTAGAATCATTTAGAAGTTTGAGAAACCTGAGAAATATGACAACTGCCAAGTGATCAAGGTTAACATCAACAATGGTAAGCCATGTTGATAGCATGTTCCCTTGATATTATGTGAAGAGAATAGTGCTTTACCTCTCTCGTCTTCCTCCCCAAAACATGTAATTTCAGTCTGCAAGAGAAAAACATCAGACGAATTCGAATAGAGGGGCATTCTATTAAATACCTGAGCAGTACTCCTCAAAACTGTCAAGGTCATCAAAAACAAGAAAAGTTTGAAAAATTGCCACAGTCAAGAAGGAGCCTAAAGAGACATGATAGCTAAATGTAATATGACATCCTGGATGGGATCTTGAAACACAAAAGGATATTAGATAGCAATGAAGTAATCTTAAAGTATAGGTTGTGGTTAATAATAATGTATCAATGTTGTTTCATTAATTGTGACAAACTTTCCAGACTGAAGTAAATTGTTAAGAATAGGGGAAACTGGATGTGGGGTATATGCAAACTCTGCAACATTTATGTAAATAAAAATTATTCTTAAAGTTTCTTTTTAAAAACAGAACAACTAACAAAGAAGCCTAATGTAGTTGGATATTAGGGAACTGATTTGATTTAGTACATTCACTGCTACAGTAAACAATGCACAAATACTATAGAATTCTTTTTCATTCATTTATTTAACCATTTCATAAATAGTTAAATACACATATTATGAGCACCTATAATAAACTGGTTCTCTGCCAGGTATTGATGTATTTCTCTGTCCTTGTGGTACTTAGATCTATTGATGCAGATAGATACTAACCAGTAATTTCAGAAATGCATCTGTAATTACAGACTGGCAAATACTATAGAAGGAAGCAACATGGTAATACAATTTAGTGAGGAGGCCTCATTGATTCTGCAGCCTTTGGGAAAGTCTTTGATGGTGTTGAAGGACTATTTAGAGAAGTGGTATAAGAGTGTTTCTGAAAAAATAGTAGAATTTGCAAGGGCCTTTGATGGGAGGTCAGATTCTCTCATCTGTCTCACTACTCCCATAGCTTCACTTATTATCTACAGGCTGATGGCTTCTCAACTTATAGTGACAGAGTAAATCTTGCTCTGAAATCTCGGTCCAAATACCCAGCTGCCTAAGTGGCATCCCCATTGAAATGCCTCAAAAGAATCTTCAAGGGGCTTCCCTGGTGGTGCAGTGGTTGAGAGTCCGCCTGCTGATGCAGGGGATACGGGTTCGTGCCCCGGTCTGGGAGGATCCCACATGCCGCGGAGCGGCCATGGCCGCTGAGCCATGGCCGCTGAGCCTGCGCGTCCGGAGCCTGTGCTCCGCAACGGGAGAGGCCACAGCAG
>NW_006790519.1:68333-74403 GCF_000442215.2 Lipotes vexillifer | reverse complement strand
AAAAAAAAAAAAAAAAAAAAAAAAAGAATCTTCAAGTACACAGTATCTTCAAAAATCATGATACTAACATCCCTTCCTCATGCTACACTTCTCCACTGATCTATGTCTTTGGAATAAAAATATCTGTCCAGCCAGAAAATGTAAAAAAATGACTGATGTATCTATGGAGAGAACAGTTTGAGATGAAGCTAGAGAGGAAATGGGGGCCAAATCAAGAAGGGCAGTTGAGAACATGTGAGAAATATTTTTAATTTTTCCTAAGAGCAATAGGAAGTCACTGTTTATATCTGTGATCGCAAGAGATAACATGAACAGATAACTTTTTTAAAGAGTACGCACATTGCACTATGGAGAAGGGACTGAGGGACAGTCAGAATTGCTGTGCAGGGAACAAGGGATGAAGAAATCAGCCAGAAAATTATATCCAGGTAAAAAGATGATGCGTGGCTATCCAAGTAGTACAGCTGAGTGGTGAGATGTCACAGAAGACTCCGCATTTTCTGGTTAAAGTGGAATAATAATAATAACAGAAAAAAGGAAACAGTGAACAAAGTTGGTAAGGCGCTTAAGGTAGATGAGAACCCAGATCTTCTGGCTGATGTACCTGGGCTTCTTCCTCTGACACTGCAGTTGTCTCTGCCTGTGATTCTGTTTTCTCCTTCCTTATTCTCCCTGAGTGGGTCCTGAATACTTCTGTTACTCTCTGACTAAGCCTTGTATCTGAGGTCAGGGTGTGTCAACAGGGCTGGAAAGGTACAGAAAAACAGATGCTAGAATATCAATTAAACACTCCACTTCAGAAATTATCTCACATCATCCTGTTTTCTTTCACTGTGGGAGGAACAAACCCAAACTGAGGCAGAGACATTGTTCACAAGCACATTGGAGAATATCAGTGCTACCAACTAGCGAAGAAACCACATCTTTTTTATCTTCCTTTTCTCTGTGCATAGCACATACTTGCAATATTTACATGATAACTGGTGCTGCTCTTTTGAGTTAATCATCTAACCCAGGAGAATGTGTTCATAATAAAGCAATTTCTGTAACGCAACCTCTTGATATCTTGCTTATTGAGTTAAGCCTCAGCAAATCAAGGAGGTAACTATTTTATTGATCCCATTTTACAGAAGAGAATATTGAGTCAAAGAACTGAAAGTTTGCCAATGCTCACTCAACTAGAATGCAGTAGAAAATCTGGCATTTCATGTCAGATTTCTGTGAGTTTTACCATCATACCCAGCTTGCAGAGCTAGGGCCAGAGTCCAGGTGCTCTATTCCAAGTTAAATACTCTTCCACTAATAAGCAAAACATTAGCAATTAGTGCTTAAAGCAAAAAGATGGACAAAGCATTAATGTTTTTCTCCAAGCATTTTAGAGCCATGCACATAAGTGGGAACTAGGCATCCTGTGTCATTTTACTTTACCTGAGAAATGAACATTTGATTATAAAATCTCTCAAGTGCAGAGAAGAGATAAATGCAGAGTTGTGAAATATTAACATCACTATAGTCTAAAGACTTCGGATTTTTCTTTCTGGAACTGAAACCCTTTATACTTCCCTCCAGAGGCCATGAGGACCCATAGACCAGCACAAGCTTAGTAGGTAACAAGTGGCAACAGAGAAGGGGACCAAAGAGAATGGCCTTTACATGGGATTCTGGGTCTAGACCTTGACCTACGCATGAGGACCAGTTTAGAATTCCTCCTGAGGGAGGTCAGTGAGCACCCATGAAGTGACTCTGAAAGTGCTGAGTCTTATCTAGGCAGCTGACATTCACAGCAGGCACGTGGGAGAGAGGAGCTGAGGGAAGAGGTACAGTACATGCTGTGAACATAGGAGAGCCCTGCAGGATATGCAGACAAAAGGGCAAAATCCACCTTCAACATGTTCTAAGCAAAGGTTTAATAACGAGTCTTAATTTTCACCCTGGGATTTGAAGGCACAGAAAGAAGCCAGAAACATAAAACTTCATCTTGAGAAACCTGGATAAATTTCTGGTATTGGTTTGTGAGGGGTGAGAGGATAATCCGTGTGAGCCTCAGTTTATTCATCGGCAAAATGTGAATAATAACAAACTTCAAAGTGCCATGAGGTATAACTGAGATTAAGTGTACCATACACCCAGGACAGTGCCAACACACAGTAAGCACCCAACAGTGGTTAACTGTTGCTGTTATTCTTGCACACATCAGAAACCATCATTTCTGCAGTTTAATACGAGGAGCCCACTTTAATTCCCTTAGAGCAGAGGTTTTAGGTTTCTGCTCCTTGGGAATTTTGGTGTACCACAAGCAGGATGGAGTTGTCTTAACAAACAAATATGTCAATGAATTTTATTTCTCATTTTTAAAGAAATTATATAAACAGAGAGTGAATAAATTGTAGAGGTTAGCTTCATAGATTCTGAAGCTAGATTGCTTGGATTCAAATTTGGGCTGTGATACGCAAACTACTTAACCTTTGTGTGCTTCAGTTTCCTTATCAGCAAAATGGCAGTTATAATCTGGGTTGAATTATGTCCCCCCTGCAAAGTTCATATGTTGAAGTTCTCAGAAATTGGTTTTGTATTTGGAGATAGGGTCTTTAGAGTTCATTGTGTGCTTCAGTTTCCTTATCAGCAAAATGGCAGTTATAATCTGGGTTGAATTATGTCCCCCCTGCAAAGTTCATATGTTGAAGTTCTCAGAAATTGGTTTTGTATTTGGAGATAGGGTCTTTAAAGAGTTCATTAAGCTAAAATGAGATCCTTGGGGTGGGTTCTAATCCAATATGACTGGTGTCCTTATAAGAAGAAGAAATTTGGACACAGGCAGGTACAGAGGGAAGACCCTGTAAAGACACAGGGAGAAGAGGGTCATGAAGAAATCATGCAGAGAGGCCTCAAAAGGCACCAACTCTGCCCACGCCCACCTTGATCTTGAACTTCAAGCCTTCAGGATTGCAAGAAAATTTCTGCTGTTTAAGCCACCTGGTCTCTGGTACCATGTCATGGTAGCCCTAGAAGACTAATACATAATAGCACTTATCTGAAGGGATTCTTGTAAGTATTAAGTGAATTAATATATGTAAAACCATTTAGCATAATGTATAGAATAAAATACAGAATACCGTTATTAATATTGATATTAAAATGATGCTTCCTTTGTTTTTGAGTTTTTCTTCCTTAGGATTTCCTTGAACTTTTATTCTCTACTGCATTGTGTTTGCTTCTTCAAGGCTTAGGTCAAATGCTACCTCCATGAAAACATCAATCAGATTTACTGTTTCCCTCCTTTGATCATTACATTGGTCATGCTGTATTGCAATTATTTGATTACGTGTCATTCTCCAACAGTATGTGGGTTTAGCCACATGTAGCCACATATATTCTTCCTTCCAGCCCTTCTGAACCACTTGCAAGACCCCCAAAGCATACGTCTGTTTCTTCATGCTTCCTAGAACATTCCTGTTCTTTCCCTTCTATCACTTTGCCCATACTTCTGTTATTCGTTTTTTCAAAACTTAGGTTCAAGTGTCACTTAAGGTGAAGGGCCTTACCTGATACCACCTGTGATGGTTAATTTTAATGTGTCGACTTGACTAGGTCATTGTACCCAGCCATTTGATCAAACATTATTCTAGATGTTTCCATGAAGGTATTTTTTAGATGATATTAACATTTAAATGGGTAGATTTTGGGTAAAGTAGATTATTCTCCATAATGTGGGTAGGCCTCATTCAATCCATTGAAGACCTCAATAGGAAAAAACTGACCTGCCCAAGTAAGAAGGAATTTTGCCAGCAGATTGCCTTTGGAGTTTAACTGCAACTCTTACCTGGGTTTCCAGCCTGCTTGTCTACCTACCCTGTAGATTTTTGACTTGCCAAGTTTCCACAAATGTTTGAACCTCTCTCTGTCTCTTTCTCTGTTTCTCTCTGTGTCTTTCTCTCTCTGTCTGTTTTTTTTTTTCTTTCTCTCCCTTAATCTGTAAACACAATCACACACACACACACACACACATCCTGTTGGTTCTGTTTTCCTGGAGAACTCTGAGTGATACACCGCCCATCCCCTACTGAATCAGATGCTATCTCTTCTCTCCCTCTTTCTCAGTTCTACCAAGATGCAAGTCATTAATGCCTCTGCTCCTCCCATGGCACTCACACTATACTGTGCTGTGTGATTGACCAGACTGCAACTCTCTTGAGGACTGGGACAAGTCTTCATATGATTTTGTATTTCCAGCTCCTGGCAAAATGCTTATTATTAATATATGCCAGACACTGTGCTAACTGGTGTGGGTCAGAGAGTAACACCACCTATAGATATATCCAACTCAAAATCATCAGCGTCTCTTGGATTTCTCCTTCTCTCATTTCTAATAGCTAACCGCTAAGTAAATGATTCTTTAATATTTAATTCACATTCTCTTTGAGAATTTGATAAAAATGTGAGCTCTCTCCCAAGAAGACTACACAATTCTCATAAATTTTACATATTTTTGAACTACCCGAATCTAGCCCTCTCGTTAGTGAGTAGGCACTGTGATGGACATTTGGTTTGCCGTGATCAATAAGACAACATCATTGTTCTCAATAGGTTCCCCATATACTGTTGGAGAATGACACGTAATCAAATAATTGCAATACAGCATGACCAATGTAATGATCAAAGGAGGGAAACAGTAAATCTGATTGATGTTTTCATGGAGGTAGCATTTGACCTAAGCCTTGAAGAAGCAAACACAATGCAGTAGCGAATAAAAGTTCAAGGAAATCCTAAGGAAGAAAAACTCAAAAACAAAGGAAGCATCATTTTAATATCAATATTAATAACGGTATTCTGTATTTTATTCTATACATTATGCTAAATGGTTTTACATATATTAATTCACTTAATACTTACAAGAATCCCTTCAGATAAGTGCTATTATGTATTAGTCTTCTAGGGCTACCATGACATGGTACCAGAGACCAGGTGGCTTAAACAGCAGAAATTTTCTTGCAATCCTGAAGGCTTGAAATTCAAGATCAAGGTGGGCGTGGGCAGAGTTGGTGCCTTTTGAGGCCTCTCTGCATGATTTCTTCATGACCCTCTTCTCCCTGTGTCTTTACAGGGTCTTCCCTCTGTACCTGCCTGTGTCCAAATTTCTTCTTCTTATAAGGACACCAGTCATATTGGATTAGAACCCACCCCAAGGATCTCATTTTAGCTTAATGAACTCTTTAAAGACCCTATCTCCAAATACAAAACCAATTTCTGAGAACTTCAACATAAGAATTTTAGCGGGGACATAATTCAGCCCATATTATAATTGTCAACAAAAGCCAACTTGGGGTCTCAAAGGAAGTAGCCAGGTAATAGTTGTATGACCTACTTGTGCCGAGACCACTGAAAAAACTTGGGGACTTTCTCTGGGTTTGAAATAACAGTGATTCCTTTTCTTCATGTTCCTGGCTAATGATAGAACTCATTTAAGGAATATTTGGAAATTTTTACTGAAAAACAATACTTTTAAAAGAAGTGGATACTTTAAGAGCATAAATTGTCCAGAATGAGTAGCTGCAAATGAAAAGCCAGTTATACAGCTAAGTAATTCAACCTCGATTGACCATAATTCCAAATATATACTTTACAACTTCTTAGCTTAGTTGGGGAAAGGGCAAACAGGTCTTTGGGGAATGGCTAAGGGAGCAAAAACCAGATTGAAACTACTTAAGCTAGTGATGAAACTTGAAAGAACTTAGTGTACAAACCAAAATATCAATGATAATGAACCGAAAAGAACCAATGAACTAGAAGTCTAAGAAAGAAAGGCAGTTTCAGAAGTTATTTTTTCTTTTCCCATACTTACGTGTATCATTGAGTGGCCAGGCACCCTACTCGGAACTATTTTGAGAGAGGATTAAAAGCAAGCTATAGTGCTTCCCATGCAATCATAAGGTGCACCCAGGATTGACAGCCACTGCATTAGGCAGAAATTGACTCAAATCAAATGAGCCAGGCTGCACTCACAGACCACAGCTAGTCAGAGTGAATTTGTGAAAAGGTTTTCTTGTTTTTTTTTTTTTTTTTTTTTTTTTTT
>NW_006790519.1:66689-68262 GCF_000442215.2 Lipotes vexillifer | reverse complement strand
CTCCGGCCACGCTGGCCCAGCGGCCATGGCTCACGGGCCCAGCCGCTCCGCGGCATGTGGGATCTTTCCGAACTGGGGCACGAACCCGTGTCCTCTGCATCGGCAGGCGGACTCTCAACCATTGCGCCACCAGGGAAGCCCGTGAAAAGGTATCTTGAAGGGCCAGCCCTCCCAGATAAGGTTCAGTGTCACTGGGAGGCAGCCTATTCATTTGGTTCTCAGTAGATGTTACTGAATGACCTTCAAATTCTCAGTGTTCTTACCTGTGAAGTGATGATAAGAAAGCTTACCTTGTTCCCTTCACTATGTTGCCCATTTAATTATTGCATTAAATATTCCATCTTGAAGCCACTACATGTCAAGCTCCAAGGATGGATAAGAATGGTTCCTACCCTCATGGATCTCACTCCATGTCGTGATAAAGAGATACATACAATTTCAAAGCAAGGTAAACAATGCTGTTGGGAGCTTGTGTTTAAAACCTATGGGATTACAGCAGAAACAGTTAACTGTTGGAGTCAAGGAAAACTTCACAGCAGGGATGGTATTTAAACTGGATGAGTAGATTATGTGGAAGGCATTGCATTCAAAGCACAGACCCATAAGGAGCCTAGGCACTGATGCAACTGACAGATGAAAGTGGCTTGGTGTGTCGGAATGGAATGTAGATTAGTGAAGGATCAATAGGAAGTGAGACCAGAAAGGTGAGAAGGGTCAGATTGTGAAAGATCATCTCTCCACCGAGGAGATGGAGGGTTGTGGGGACGAGAAGGTAGTTTGAACTTGATCCTCAGTTAATTTGCCATCTAAGTACATTAGATAAGGAGTGACCATGATTGAATTTGAATTGTAGAAATACAATTATAGTGGGTATGTATATTAAAATAAATAATAATAAATCAACACCTATTACTTCCATCTGTTGGAGATCACAGTGTATCAGTGGACCAACAGTGAAACATATGCAGACAGTTATTACTTTTCACCAGGTAGCTATGCTGCCTCTCTTCCATTCAAAATTTCTCTTCCTTTAGTTCAAAATTTTCCATCACTCCCTACTATTCATCATTAGAGTGATGCTTCTGAGGTTCATAAAACAATGGGAAACAACTAATCAATTCAGTAATGATTCGCATTTATTAGGTAGCTATGTACCTGGTACTAGGCTGGGGATTTTGACATATATCATCATATTATTTCTCCACCAGTACTGCATGAAAGGTATTAGTAATAGTAGCAGTAGTGAGAGTTAGCTCATATAACACTCACTATATGTCAGGTACCATTCTGAGTACTCCTATATAGGAACTCATTTAATCCTCAGAATAATTCTATGAGGAATGTTCTGCTGTTATCCCTATTTTACAGATGAGAAAACTGAAGCACAAAGTGGTTATGATACTTGCCCAAGGTTACACAGCTAATAAGTGGCAGGATTCAAAACCAGGCAGTCTAATCTCAGTACCTGCTCTTAGCCTTATCAAAGTATGGCCTCATGACAGTATTCACATTAAAACACACACAAAACAAGCAAACAAAAAGCAGGAATTTAAATAACTTTCTAGTTCATGTA
>NW_006790519.1:0-66633 GCF_000442215.2 Lipotes vexillifer | reverse complement strand
AGCAGGAATCAAACTCAGATTTGCTGCACTCAGTGCTTTGCATAAGTGCTTCCAATTGTGTGTTTTGCAAAGACACAAACACACACAGAGGAAACCTGTGTGACTTGCACATTTTCCAATTTAGTCAGGAAAAGAAAAAGAATGTTGGAGGAGGGCTTTTGAGTGGAAAAACCTGTGGCATATTATGTATTAGAAATGAAAGCTCAATCTGTTCACTGCTATATTCATAAAACCTAGAATAGCACCTGTATACAGTTGGTACTCAATAAATATCTGATAAGTAACTATCCCAGAAGGAGTCTAGAATCTGTCCCCTGGGGACAAGGAGAATATATATTATACATATTCAGTGAATAGTTATTGAGTATCTCCCTGTGCAGGCAAGTACAGGCAGTATACACGGTAAAATGGGAGATAAAAGGTTGCAAAAGGCAGAGCCCTTCCTATAAGCAATGTTTAAGGAGGATTTATACCACTTATATATATATTTTGTATCTTTACTTTAGCCAAGGTGCTAGGACCTGTATCTGATGTGGAAAGGCGTTTTTAGGTACTTTAGAGTAAAAGTCATCATTCATGGTAATAACGGTAAGTTTAAGGTGGGCATAATTAGTATAAATACAACTTCACTGACCCAACAGTCCTATCATGAGCACCAGACAATACTCTGGTTTCCAACATCCTCTGTAAATTACGCTTTTAATACCATATCTTTTTGCCGTAAGCATCACCTTTCAGTATGATGTTAGCAGCTTTACTGCTTTCCCCCAACCATGATAGGATTCCCCTGATTCTGACGGTTACAGTGGAAAGTCCTTCATACTTCTATTACCTGTACAGGCGGAGAACTCCTTTATTTGGAATGATAACTCTTTCCTCCAGACAAAAGGATATTACTACCATTTTGGCATATTGCCCTTCAGACATAGCTCCTACATTTTCAGCCTCTCAAGGAATTGGTATTGGTTTGATGGGAACTCAGAGAAGTTATGGAATTATTCCTTCACCTAACAGCTTACAACACAACCTAGAGATACCTGCAGTCACAGTTACACAAAGGCTATAATTCCATTAATCAACTTTATTTCCCTTGCTGGCTCTAAGAGTCCTTGTCAAGAGAAATCACTAAGAACCTCATTCTTCATCTTGGATCACTAATAGGACATTTGTCAATTTATCAATACCTATACCTGGCCTGCATATCTCCTGGTCTCCTCTTCTCCAGAACATATGATGAGAAAAATGAATAGGTTACTTTGGAACATATGGATTAAAAAAAACAAGTAGTGAGGACAGTGAGCTCACGGGAACAAAAGAGGAAAACTCGATGGGTGTCAGCCTAAGGTGTTTGCATTTATTCCATATGTAATGAGAGTCACTGTTGCCATTTGAGAAGGTGAATGACGAAAAAAAACTTGTGCATAGAAGGATTTATATGAAAGTGTTGCACTATTTTTAGTCGGAGAAATTAGAGGATTTTTTGTTGGAGAGTTTGGAGGCAAAGGACTAACACATACTTATGGGTAGTTAAGTACCTAGAGCCTCTACCTAAAAGGTAAGAAAAATCAAAGGTAATATCTGTAAGTGAAATAAGAGAGCAAAGAAGGTCACAAATGTTTGAACACCAGGGGTGCCATCTGGCAGAAGGATAATTCAGTATGAGCTTAAATGCTTCTTTTCAATGAACAGCAAATATACCATGCACGCTTAAGAATATTCATGATGTACAATTATAGAAACATATGGAACACAAATACATAAATAATTTATGAAGTAATAATACTAATATCATTAGACATTTAGATGAGAAAAAAATATAATGTGTTCAAGTCTACCCTAATGAACAGAGAAGATAATGTAAAACATCCTTCAGAAAGCAAATTCATCTGGAGCTGACAACCTGACATCTTAATCATAGCAAATGATTCTGATTGTTGGAAGGAAAGAGCCCAGGAAAAAATAGTTCAAGGACGGAAAAAGAGATTATTTTCTGTGTTACTTTCTCTAAAATAGTAGTTATATATCAACCAACTCACTTTTTTTTCTGTAGCTGAAATCTTCATCTATGAGTATTTCCAAATCTCTGTCCTTTTCTACTCCTCTAATCTTCTATTCCATTTGAGAAAAATTGACAAATGTATCTCTTACAAAGGTCAGTGATCTGAGTGTCACCCAATCTGGAGTCACCCAAAATGTGAACTGTCACCCAAAATGTAAACTGCCACTTCAGGCAAAGGAGAAATCTGTTGGACCTTGGATCTTCACTACAGGGAGGGAGCTAATACAAAAAAAATAATCCCTATCTTCTGTGCTAAGCAATGATCTATAAAAAGGTGAGATATTATTGAAACCCCTTCTGAAAACAGTGAATAACAGAGTGTAAAAGACCAAAGGAGCAAATGTAGACAATTTCAGGAAGAGTCAGGAATATAAACCAAAGGGCCTATGGCAGTAAAACTTAGGAATCTCTATAAATGTCCCAAGTTATCACTTATTACCTATTTTCCCCAAGTGCTTAACAGTAAAATTCATGAAATGAGAGGGACCCTATTTGGGAACATCAGGGAAATAGGAGCTCTGGAGATACATTCTGCTTCACAGTCAAGTAGCAAAGAGAGAATAATTCTTCAGGATGGAACAAACATGACAGCCATATTTGCAAACTCTTCCTTGTGCCCAGTTGACAATCCCTCTCTTCTTTTCAAAGGTTAAAGGAATGAACTTCCTGTTTGAAGCCTTTCCCCATACTACTTATACACTCCTAGACAGTGAGGGTTAATCATTCCATTTATCCCTCATGTCCCTGAGTTCTTATGATTTCCTTGTTTCCTTTTGAAAGTTGGGCTTTCCTGTGTAAGTGAGGGTTTATCACTTTCTCTTTGTGATGAACAAAACATGTGAGAATCTCTAGTTATTAAGAAAATATTACTAGATATAATCATTCAAAAAATTTAAAAATTTCTCAGAGACCTGATTACCTAATGGATCCGAACTCAAAACTAATAATATAAGGATAAAGGAAGTTTGAAGAAAAGTAACATACACTAAACACATAGATATCATTTACTGAAGACTCATGAGTGAGCAGGGAAGAAAAATGTATTTAGCTGATTTCTTGAAGCAGTGGCAATAAAATGGCACTTTAGGAAAAGTGATTTTCCTTAGAAAGGAGAGAGAAGGTTTCACAGATCTAGAAATCACATGTTATCCCCATGTTAATATGATACATATTAGGACTTGAAAGAATGTTGTGATCTGACTCAGGAGTTGATAAATGAGTAGCTTAGAGTCATTGCCATGTTTGAAGTCTTGCCATCCAAATGGGCTCAATCACAATTAGAGCAGTTCCACTTGTATCTTGTTTTACATATAGAAATGCCATTTTAATATGTTCTAATAACTGAAATGCCATTTAATTTTTTAAAGGGTTCTTGACTTCTTCTTTTGGAAGGACAATGGGAGGAGTTCTGTGGTGCTGCTCCCCAGCAAAACAAACATAACTGGTGAAAATTATGAAAAACAGCCCCAACCATTTAAAGTTTCTGGAAATTCTTCTAAAAGCACAGCATAACACTTATGCAAGAAAATCTTCTAAACGGTAAGAACAGCGAGAGTGTGTGGTATTTGAGTCATGACCCTCTCACTCCTCACTTGACAGAGATTGTTTGAATCTGTAGATTAATTTGGAGAGTGTTGACATTTTAACAATAAGAAGTCTTCCAATTCACGAACAAGGAATGTCTTTCCATTTATACAGATCTTAAGTTTCATTCAACAGTGTTTTGTAGCTTTCAGTGTACAAGTCAAATTTCTTCAGTTAAATTTATTTCTAAGTGTCATATCCTTTCTGTTGCTAATGCAAATGGAATTGTTTTCTCAATTTCATTTTCAGATTGTTTATTGCTAGTTTACAGAAATACAATTGATTTTTATATATTTTGTATTGTGCCATTTTGCAGAACTCCTTCATTAACTCTACTTTTTTAAGATTCATTAGGATTTTCTATATATAAGATCATACCTTATGTACATAGAGATAGTTTTACTTCTTTCTTTCCAGTTTGGACAACTTTTATTCTTTTTCTTGCCTAATCACCCTCACTAAAACCTCCAGTAGAGTATTAAAAAGAAGCAGCAAGAAAAAAACAGATATGTCTTATTCTGGAACTTAGGGAAAATTATTTCAGTTTTTAACCATTAATTGTGTTGTTAGCTGTGGCTTTTTCATAGATGTTCTTCATCAGATTGAGAAAGGTCCCTTTTATTCCTTGTTTCATAAATGTTTTTATTTTTAATCATTAAAGGATGTTGGCTTTTTCTAGATTTATTGAGATAATCATGGGACTTTTTTTCCATTTGTTATATGAATATGACTTACTACATTGATTGATTTTAATATGTTGAACCAGCCTTGCATCCCTGAAATAAATCCCACTTGATCATGGTGTAAATCTTTTTATATATTGTTGGAGTCTATCTTCCAGCATTTTGTTGAGGATTTTTTCATTTATATTTGTAAGGGATACCATTCTATGGTTTTCTCTTTAGGGTAATACCAGCCTCAAAGAATGAATTAGGAAATGTTGCCTCCTTTCTATTTATTTAAAGACTGATTGATGTTAGTTTTTCTTTAAATGATTGGTAGAATTCATCAGTTAAGCCATTTGACCCTGGGATTTTCTTTGCCGGTCGTTTTTCGATTACTAGCTCAATATCTTTATTTTCCATAGGTCTGTTCAAATTTTCTATTTCTTCTTGGGTCAGTTTTGGCAATATGTGTGTTTCTAGGAATTTGTCCATTTCATGTAAGTTTCTAATTTGTTGCTATACAATTGTTCATAGTATTCCCTTATAATCTCTTTTTCTCCCTGTAGAGTTAGTAGTAATGTTTTCTTTCATTCCTGATTTTAATAATTTGAGTCTTTCTTTTTTTTCTTGGCCAAACTAACTAAAGGATTGTCATTTTTGTTGATTTTTCAAAGAATAAATTTTTGGTTTTATTGATTTTCTCTTTTATTTTCCTAGTCTCTATTTTGTTTATTCCTACTCTAATTTTTAGTATTTTTTCATTCTTGTTTGGGTTTAGATTGCTCTTCCTTTTCTAATTTCTAATCTTGGCAGTTAGGTTATGAATTTGAAGTATTTATTCTTTTCTTTTAATGGGTCCATTCACAACTATAAATCTCCCTCTAAGTACTGCTTTTGCTACATCCCATATGTTTTTGTGTGCTTTGTTTTTTTGTTTACCACAAAGTATTTACTAATTTTCCTTGTAATTTCTTCTTTGATCCAATGGTTATCTAGTAGTGTGCTGTTTAATCTCCACATATTCATAAATTTTCCAAATTTCTGTTATTATCTTATTTCTTTCTATTGTGGCTGGAAGATATACATTTTACATACAATCTGTTAAAAGTTTTGAGACTTCTTCTATGGTCTAACATATGATTGATGCTGGAGAACATTCCATGCTCTCTTGAGAAGAATGTCTATTTTCTACTATTGGGTGGAATGATCTATATATGTTTATGAGCTCTCACTGGTATATAGTATTGTTGAAATATTTTTTTCCTTGCTAATGTTTGGCCTACTTATTCTATCCATTATTTTTCAATGATGAATAAGTACTGAATGTCTGCATTATAGTTAAATTGTGTATTTCTACCTTCAATTCTGTCAGTTTTTGCTTCATGTATTTGTTACTCTGTATATATATGTTTATGTATATTCTTGATTGATTAATCCTTTTATCATTAAATTATAGATCTTCCTTAACTTACATAGGGTTATGTCCTGATAAATCCATTGTAAGTTGAAACATCATAAGTTGAAAATGCATTTAATACATTTAAATTATCGACTATCATAGCTTAACCTAACTTAAACATGCCCAGAACACTCACATTAGCTTCTAGCTGTGCAAAATCACAAAGTCTATTTTATGATAAAGTGTTGAATATTTATGTAATTTATTGAATACTGTGCTGAAAGTGAAAAACAGAATGGTTTTGTGGGTACAGAATGGTTGTAAGTGTATCAGTTGTTTACCCTTGTGATTGTGTGGCTGTGTGGGAGCTGTGGTTCACTGCCACTGCAGAGCATCAGGAGAGTATAATACTACATGTCACTAACCTGGGAAAGGATCAAAATTTATAATTCAAAGTACAGTTTCTACTGAATGTGTATGGGTTTTGCACCATTGTAAAGTTGAAAAATCATTAGTCAAAGCATCATAAGTTGGGGGCCATCTGTATGTCTTCTTCTGTATCTGGTAACAATTCTTAAAGTCAATTTTGTATGATATTAATACAGCTTTTTTATATCTCTTTTAAGCACTGTTCACATTAAATATTTCTTTTTCTTCCTATTTTCAACCTATTTGTGTCTGCATCTAAAGTGAGTCTCTTGAAGAGAGCATATTTTGGGGGCATTTTGTTATTTTAACCATTTTGTCAATTTATGCCTTTATATTAGACAATTTAATCCATTTACATTTAATGTAATTACTGTGCTACTTGTTTTCTATAAGATGTCTCATGTCTTTTTTTATTCTTTAATTCTTCCATTACTAATGTCTCTTGAGATAAATACATGTTTTCCTAGTTACCCTTTTAATCCCTTGTTATTTATTTTACTATATTATCTTGAATTATTTTCTCAGTGATTGTCCTGGGGATGACAATTGACATGACAATCTACTTCAAATTAGTACCAACTTAATTGAAATATTATGCAAAATATTTTCTCCTATGGAGCACTTCCTCATCTTTATGCTGTTATGTCCCAAACTAACATCTGTATATATTGTGTCTCTATCACTTTTCAACTTCAAAATTTCCTTTTAATAAATTTCTATCTCTTTATTAATATTCCCTCTTTGGTAAGATACCATTCACATACTTTCCTTTAGTTCTTTATATATGGTCTCCTTTAGTTCACTGCACATATTTAAAATAGTTTATTAAAGTATTTGCCTAGAAAGTCTAATGCCTAGGTTCCCTTAGTCACAGTTTCCATTGATTGTTTCTTCTCCCTTGTGTATGGGGTACACTTTCTTTTTTTCTTCTCATTCATTATGAATATAATTTAAAAATACTCATCAAAATACTACCAAACAAAAACCAGAAACATATAAAAACAATTATACACAGTAACCAAGTGGAATTTATCCTAGGAATTCAAGGTTGGTTTAACATCCCAAAATCAATTAATGGAATTCACCCATGATCTCCTAACCAAAGAGAATAATAGGATTAAATAATGAGAGTAATTTATAACAATAGTGGAATAAATTCAGTATAACAATAGCAGAATATATTTTAAGAAGTTCCAAATGTTTCTATCATTACTCACCGAGGTTAGATCGGCAGATATGTTGGGAAAATTGATAGAATTTCAGCTTGGAAGAAAAGAATGTTGAGTCACAAGTAAAGCAAGCTTGGACATTGCCTTGGATTTAGGTAAGTAAACCCCTAAATTGTGAATCCAGGGATCTAAACATGAGCATTCAAATGTATGTGATGGACTCTGGTTTGACTTTGACTTACCCAAATTAACAGGTGTTAGACCTTGGTCCTATTTCCACCAGCTCTTCATATGAATGGCATTTTTTCCCAAACCTAGCTGCATTAGATACTTCAGTAAAGTCATATTTGGTGCTATGTACATGTTTTTTTTTTTTTTTCAGAAGGACCAAATTTAGTGTGAGATCTGTGGGTCAGGGACAGATGGCTGCTAAAGTTTATAGTTTTAGGTAGTTTGTCTGCTTGACATTTCTTTATCAGTGATAGAGGTTTTAAATAGTGTCAACCTTCTTGGAAAAAGAGGCTAGGGAGAGTTAGGCAAGATACTAGTGTACTGGCCAAATATCCTTCACAACAGGGAAGAATTTGATTCTCAATATGAAGCGTGCTAAGCTTGAAAGAAAGAAGTCCAGCTGTATAGAGAAGAGGTTAATAGAATACTGTATGTTGGTGGATAGCTGTTCTTAAAATTCACTTTTGGCATGTCTGTGGTTATGTAAATGTTGCTAATTCTAACCCACTCATTGTGGGCATGAACATAGCGGTTATCAACCCATTAAAATGCTGATGCCCAAGCCTCCATATTTATTAAATAAGAAATTCTGTGTCTGGGACCTGCACCTAGATATTTTTAAAAAGCATCCCATGGATTATTCAGCAAGGATTGAGAACCAATTTCATAGTAGATTACCTATTCTGTCAGGTCTGATTTAAGAAATGAATGAAATAGACACTGAGCAGAATGTATTAAGTATCTCAAGCTGAGCAGGGCTGGAAAAATTATTGGCTAATTGATATTTTAAAAATAAGCCATTCATGGTTCTCAAAACATTAAAAATGTGTAATTGTGTTTTGGTGAAAACAAAATCCCAAGACACTGCTCTAATTGTTTCCACAGTATTTATATTTATGTTATGTCCCAAACTAACATCTGTATATATTGTGTCTCTGTCACTTTTCAACTTCAACTTTTTTTTTTTTTTTTTTTTTTTTTGGACGAGCAGGCTCAACGGCCATGGCTCACGGGCCCAGCCGCTCCACGGCATGTGGGATCTTCCCAGACCGGGGCACGAACCCGTATCCCCTGCATCGGCAGGCGGACTCTCAACCACTGCGCCACCAGGGAAGCCCTCAACTTCAACTTTTAATTCATTTTGAGGGTGTGGCATTGTGACAATTGGGTGCAGATTGATTGCTGTGGTGAAAAATAAAAAATCTCCTTGGATGGACTCTATCTGAACACAGATGAAAGATGTTGGGTTTTTTGGTCTTTGTTTATTTTACTATTTATAACTTGAGGAATTATGACACCTTATATCTTGAAGTCAATAAAGAGGAAAAATTTTGCTTTCATATTAGCTGTCTGGATCAAATCAAGCAAGAATAAAAGGAAAATTAATTTATTTGCTAAAAGTCTGATGGATATAGTAACCTGTTTTATTTAAAGAATAAACTAAGGAAAACTTTCCATCACCTATATGTCAACATCTGGCCAAAGAAAATGTGCAAAAAGGAAAAACAGTAAAATAAGCTGGAGGTGTTACTTTTTTAGTGTGAAAAATGAAAAGATTTTAAATTTAGATATTAGACTAGAAAAAAATGAGGACTTAAGTGTCACCTCCTTTAACACCTTTGATGATGTGCATCACAGACTATATTGGGGGGAAATCTCATGAAATTATGATTGGGATATTGAATAAATCAATCAATAAATAAACAAAAGCAAAACATAAGTGGGTGGATATTGGATGGATTTAAGAAAGACAGAGTGTTTTTAAGTAGAGACTCAACAAGCCCCTTTCACCCACATCTTGCGTTATTTCCACCCTGGGTTCAGGGTTGTCCCAGTTTTGAGGAAGAACTGATCTCAGTAGGAAGAACTGGTAGATCACCACAGTAGTCCTTAAGTCCTATCATGGACTGACCCTGATCATTTATATCCATTCCAGTAACTGTGCTTCTTCTTTACTGCCATGTTTCCTTGATCTGGTTACTACCTTAATAATGTGTGAAATTCTTCTAGAATTGAGTCTCTATGTATCAGAATAAAACCTCTCTTGACAGTTGGGTGTCTTGCCCCAAATTAAACCTGTTTGGGTAAGCAATTTTCATTTCCAAACAGACTGTTCCTTTCAACTGTAGCTAACAGTATGGTATCTGGCCATCCCCTGCATAGAATAGGAGCCTTATATTCGACACAGTCTCCTTCTGAAATTAAGGGTCAGTGTTTGTGAATCCCCAAACTCAAAGTCCCCACTGAAAATTCAGCAAATACGTCTGAGTGACTACTGTGATTCTTGCACATAAAGACCTCAAAAAATATTGTCCCTTCACTTAAAAGCACCACAGTCTGGAAAGGAGGACAGATACATGAATATGCAATTTTAATGCACACTAGGACAGAGAGAAGTAAAAGATAGTAAAAAAAAAAAAAAAAAAAAAAAAAAAAGAGGATGTGATCAGCTATAATTGTAGGGAAGGAAAAAGAGAAGAACAATGTTTGAGCTAGAGCTCAAAAGGTTGCTAGAAGCCCAGGTGGTGAATGAAGAAAAAAAGAAAAAAAAAAAAAAAAAAAAAAAAAAAAAAAAAAAAGAGGATGTGATCAGCTATAATTGTAGGGAAGGAAAAAGAGAAGAACAATGTTTGAGCTAGAGCTCAAAAGGTTGCTAGAAGCCCAGGTGGTGAATGAAGACAGAGAGAGAAGCTGGTAGAGAATTTCAAGGAAGAGATAACAGTTGACACAAAGGTCCCCTGGAGTAGGGCACATTTGTGATTATTCCACTTAGGGATATCTTGATTCTCCATAATTGAGAGGTAGGTATGTATACTTTGCCTTCAACTCTCAGTGCCTTGAGTTAAGGTATCTACTTTTCACTCTGTCCTCAAAGGTTGTATACTGCCCTTCTCTGCATTTAGAGGCCTGTAGGCAAATAAGAAGGAGCATCATGATTCATCATGACATACCAAAATCTCTGGGGTCTGTCAGTCTAAGAGGGAGTGAAAGACACTTTGAGAAATATTTTACTTGCCTTTCTCCGTAGAAATAATTCTCAAGGGAGGAGTCTCTGAGGGAATTTATATTATGCTATAGAATAATGGAATTTTATATTTAGAACCTGTGACTGCTATTAAGCTATTGCTTTACAGACCCAAATACAGCCTACCATTATCAGTAATAAGGTGGACAAATCGATACATTCTATTGATGTCATTCAGCCTCTTTCCCAAGTTGCAACAATGTTTGCTCAATAAATCCATGTACAAAGTAGCCATAGTGACAGAGATGGAGGCCTGGCATGGGTTCAACAGTATAGCTTCCCTTCTCCCTAAGGCTGACCTAGCTACCACCCCTGAGTTCCAAATCTGCTAATACCAGAGATCAGCTATGCAGCTCTGAGGTTCTGATAAAGTAACATCCCTTTGAAGAGGAGGATAAGTCACTCACCTGGTACATTCGTTATATTGGACTCCTATCATCATAAAGCATGGCACAATTGCTTTCGCCAGAATAGATGAAAATCTGCATATGGATTTGCTTTCCGTGTACTTCTTCTGTCAGTACCACCACGCATGGACTTATGAAATGTTTCTTTATTGCCACATTCTCCACTTCTGACTACAGAACTCATCTCACAGGAAAGGCAGTGCAACACAGCTGTTTCCTGTGGAATTCACTAGTTTTACCATGCACTCCTACCTAAAAGCAACTAGCCTAATAAAATAATGAATTGACCACTGAAGATTCAGTTAGGGTACTGATTAGGAGAAAATATCCTAAAGAGTTGAGGTCTTGCCTTACAAAGACAGTATATACTTTGAAATACTGACCAATATTTCTCCCGTGTACATTCTCTACAGGTGCTAGAAATAGGGTGGAAATGGGAATGGTTCTTTTCACAATAACATCTTATAACCCACTTACAAAGTTTCTTTCCTGTCACCATAGTTTTGAAATTGTCTGGTTTTTAGGTATTAACTTCCAAAGTAGAAGGACTGCTTTGACATGGGTACACAGAAATATTGCATTGAATTGGAAATTGAATTGAAGAATATTTTAGATGCTTCATGCCACTGAGCATATATATATGAAAGAGGGATACTCTCTTGGTTAATGATTCAGTGCTGAATGACCCTGATTATCAAGGTGTATTTGGGTTTCTGCCACACTGTAGTGCAGGAAATACTATGTAAGAAATTCAGGGAATTCTCTGGAGAGTTTTTAGTGTTTCTATATTCAATAGTAAAATTTAATGGAAGACCGTAGCAACCAAAGAAAAGCAAAATAACTTAACATTCAGATCCTCTAGGAATAAAAGTTTGATGCTAAATAGCCAATGGGTGGACTCTGCTAGTTATTAGTTGGTGTTTCTCAGTCCCAAAGATGTCTTACTCCACCTTGCGATACTCAGGCTGAGACTCTGTAAGCTGCACATCTCCTTTGCTAGCTGGATCTCTGACAGACACTAGCAGTAGACTGGAAAAAGAAAAAGGGACTTGCCCCCTCTTGTTTATTTCAGCAACTTCTCGTTACCTTCAGAAGGGCAGTAGAGTTCAGCCTCCAGCTTTTTGTATCTAAACTCCCCAAATCATCATCATTCCCTCTAAGAAGTTTCAACATAGTTGGGCTATAACGGCCCCCCCCCACCCACGGAAGTCTGTCTGATACCCAGTTCTGTAAAATGCTGCTGAACATTTGAAGTTATCAGGACCAGCTGACTAGAGCCCCCCCACTCAGAGGTTTGAATTCCTGCTCTATGAGGCCCCTCTTCCAATGTCAAAATACCACGAGGTACTTATACTAACTGAACATTATCTCCCCATCAGAAGTCTGAACCTGCTTCTGTGAAGGCCCTCCAAATGCCACTCATCTCTAACCATTCCTTATCTCTCCCCAGCCTTGGAGCGGGCACAGCTTCCTCCAGTTCCATCCCTGTATATATTCTTTCAGTTTCTTTTTTCACTTTTTAATTCTCTAATCTATTTAACCTATTATTTGCATTAAATTACTTCTGTTAAGATAACTGACATTGCTTCCGATTTCTGTCACTGAATCTTGACAGCTGATATGAAACACACATACACACACACAAATCCCTATCATTTTTGATAATAAACTACAGAAGGTAAAGTTCTTCTTGGCTAATTGGTTATAGGTTAATTTTTTTTCATACAAAGTTAAGAAAAATCCAGTCAGTTCTTATAGAGTATACTTTGAGGGCATAAGACATAGGACAGTACCAGAAACACTTGAGATGGATGAAGATATCATATATTTTACAGATGAAAACATATATTCGCATACACAAATTGTTCCAGACATACAAGTTTTTCAATAACCAACGCGCACATCCATTTTTAAATTTAAATTAAAAATTACAACCTGAGTTGCACAAGCGAAATTTCGAGTGCTCAATAGCCACATATGCAGACTAGATCATTAGCTTTCTTACTCATATTAAACTATGATATATAACAACCTATGAATATAAAATTGGAGCCCTATGTGGCAGTTGCATGATGCTAAGGATCAGAATACAAATTCAATCTCGCTATTCAATGATATTTCCATTTTTCATCTTTGTTCTGATTTTTCATGTGTCCACGAGACAGACTGAGGAGGGAAGCACAGCTCTCCCACGTCAATCCCACAGTAATAACAGTGCTCCACGAGAATTATTCTGGATGGAAAATGGGACCACAGCAGTACTTGAGCCTTTTTTTCTTTCTTTATTTCTGAGCTCTGATACTTAACTCATGAACTTTGATTCCTAGGTTTACAGCACTCCGCTTCAGCAGTTCCTCTGACATCAATTCTGTCTCAGCATCTGAACAAATTTTATGTCTTAGCTATTATTCGCTGCTCTCTCAGCATCCATTCCTCACTCCCTATTCTTTGCCCCAAGGTTTTTGCTTGATTACTTCCATCTTGACACTTAACACTGATACTAGTATTGCTTTCACTTTGTGACTGGGAAGAGAGGAGAAAATTAATACTTGTCGGCAATCAGTTCTGTTGCTGCTTAAGAGGTAAAAATGTTGCAAGAGCATGTCATTCCTCATTTAACAATAAGAAAAAGTCATAATTTAAAAAATAGATATTTTTGCCTCATCCAAGAGCTAGAGTCACAATGAAACCAGGCAAACTGATTCCAATGGGTGACAAAACATGTTGAGGAGGGACAGGATATGGGAACTGTTTCAACTTTGGCAAAATATGAGAGGAAAGGGTAAAAGCCATAAAACTGGGTAAGAAGGAAACCACTGAAATTGTAACAAATTGATTAAGCTACATGTGGGTTATGGAACAGTTTAGGATTCCTGAGAATCCAAAGACACAGAGGAATACACAACCACTTCCCAGCTCTTTTCCCCAGACTCCACTGGACACCCATGGAAAGACTGGGAGGCTTGCCTCAGTGTGAAGGTGAAGGAGATGTACCTGGAGAGGCCCATTGTTCTCCTGAGCATAGGGTGTTAATTGGTTGCTGGTGAGAGACGGGCAGAAAACCTGCTCAGACCGCAGGTGCAGATCTTTCTTTCACATGAAGAAAAGATGTCAGCTACTGGGAAATGGAAAATGTTGGTTCACAAACCACCATGGGAACTTCCCAGCTGTAATCTAAAACCAGGCCCCTTAGTAGAGAGCAGGGGGAGAGACAGAAGAAAGAGGCAGACCACTTCTGATTGGTTAAGTGGCAAGTTTAATAAGCAAGGAAACTTACATTGGAGGCTTGTCTTGGGTGGCTGCAAGATGAGTAGATCTCTGCATCTGCCCGCCAGAATCTTAAAAGTTTATAGAGAGGCTTAAAAAAAAATTTTTTTATTACTGTGCTGGACAAAAAGTTCCTTCTGTTTTTAAGTAAAAATAAAAGACACATTTTTCATTTTCACCAAGATCTTTATTGAACAACATATTCACCATTTTTTTCCACTACTTTCTGCCATTTTTCAGGCAACTTCATAATTCCTTCTTCCCAAAACTTTTTGTCTTTTTGAGCAAAGAACTGTTCCAGGTGCCTTTTACTGTCTTCCAGGGAGTTGAAGTTTTTTCCATTAAGAGAATTTTGTAAATGGAAATCCAAAGGTTCAATGTCTGTTGAATATGGTGGATGAATCAGAACTTCCCAGCCAAGCTGTAACAGTTTTTGCCTGGTCATCAAACATGCGGTCTTGCATTACCCTGATGGAAGGTTGTGTGTTTTCTATTGACTAATTCTGCACGCTTTTCATCGAGTGCTACTTTCAGTTGGTCTAACTGGGAACAGTACTTGTTGGAATTAATTGTTTGGTTTTCCGGAAGGAACTCATAATAGAGGACTCCCTTCCAATCCCACCATATACACAACATCACCTTCTTTGGATGAAGAGAGGCCTCTGGTGTGGTTGGTGGTGGTTCATTTCACTTGCCCCACAATCTCTTCTGTTCCACATGATTGTACAGTATCCACTTTGCATCATCTGTCACAATTTGTTTTAAAAACGGAACTTTTTTTTACGTTTAAGTAGAGAATTGCATTTGGAAATACGGTCAAGAAGATTTTTTTTCTCTTAACTTATGTGGAACCCAAACATCAAAGCAATTAACATAACCAAGCTGGTGCAAATGATTTTCAGTGCTTGGTTTGGATATTTTGAGTATGTCGGCTACCTCCAGCATGGTATAATGTTGATTGTTCTCAGTTAATGTCTCAATTTCATCGCTATCTACTTCAACTGGTCTACCCGACTGTGGAGCATTGTCCAGCCAGAAATCTCCAGCACGAAACTTCTCAAACCACTTTTGATACATTCGATCAGTCACAGCACCTTCTCCATACACTGCACAAATCTTTTCTTTCGTTTCTGTTGCATTTCTACCTTTCTTGAAATAATAAAGCATAATATGCCGAAAATATTGCTTTTTTTCTTCCATCTTCAGTATTAAAATGGCTACACAAAAATTCACCAATTTTGATAAGTTTTTTGTAAAATGCATGCTTATATGTCAGCTGTCACAATACAATCTAACAAAATTGGTTCGAATGATGTTAAAGACAACTAAGTGCTTCTAGAGATATCTTATGGAAAAAACTGAACGAACTTTTTGGCCAAACCAATATTTTTATTGGAGTACAGTTGATTTACAATGTTGTGTTACTTTCAGGTGTAGAGCAAAGTGATTTAGTTATTCATATACATACATCCACTTTTTTTTAGATTCTTTTCCCGTATAGGCTATTGCAGCATACTGAGTAGAGTTCCCTGTGCAATACAGTAGGTCCTTAGTATCTATTTTATATATAGTAGTGTAACTGGATTCAGTCACATATGTGGTCCAGATGGTCTCAGTAGCACCTCAGTCTCTCAAGGCTAGATCTTGGGAATAATTCCCACTGTGGGAATGAATGGTAGGCAGACTGTACGTTTCTAAGACAGGGGAGTAGATGGCCTGGGTTCAGCTCAAAGGTCAAACCACAGCAGTCATATCTTCTCGATGACCTTCATCAGGGAGAAACATTTCACCTCCACTGCTCCACCTCAGCTCTGCCTTGTTACTAGACAAAATTTAGCTGCCTCTGGGAGAGAGCGAAGAATTCTGCCACAAAACTCCATGCTGTACTGACACTAGCACAGCCCCACAGTATGAATCTGGAAGTTTGTTCTGCTATCTTTTTTATCCCTGAAATTAAAGGGGCTCTGCTGCTTCTGCTCCTTTTTTTGAGGGAAAAGAACTTTTCTTCAAAAACTGTTTTTCTTTTGGTAAATATTTATCTTTCTCCTGATAGTTTGCTTTGTATAAGGACACAGCTACAGAAAACTCTTTTCATTACGGCCCTTTGACGTTGTGAATATAGTAATGTGTCTTTCCTGAGATTCCAACAAATTCTCATCCCCATTGTTATTTCTAGATTATTGTGACATTTTGTACTTGACAATAGCTACCTTGGGCTTTGTTGACTCCAGAATGGAAATAGCATTTGTATTGTACATCCTTGGTTTTCTCTGTTCTCTGCTTTGCCAATCCTATATGCAGAAATTTTGTTTTGATATTTCCAGAAACCCTCATATTATCTAAATTATCTTAATAAAACAAAGTCATATGATAAAAAGACATTTTATGAATGTTTTGACAAATGAGGTTATGAATATAGCATTTCCTATGGATATTTTGTACAACAGTTATCATTCTTTAATTTTTCCTCTGGGGAAAATATGGGATAATTTCCCCCAGATAATGATCTTGTAGAATTGAAACCATATATCTTTTTTCTTAGTTTACTTTTTAGAGCATTTCAATGTTCTCCACTTTTAATGCTTTTTTTTCTCATTTCCTTAGCAATAATTCCCTTAAATTATAAATTCAGGCATGTATCTCTTATTGTGAAAGGGGAAAATAAGCCTCTCCAAAAAGCTCTTTTTCTTAATTCTTCTTCTCAAACAATTTGCTGTCCTTTCTGTTTTAGTTTGTCATCACATTTTTAAAACTTTGGTCTAATTTGACATTTTCAATTCCTATTCTGTTTTCATTCTACTACAGTTTGACTTTCATCCTCACCACTTGTTATGAGTTGAATTATTCTCTTCCCACCTCAAATTCATATGCTGAAGTTCTAATCCACAAGACCTTAGAATGTAACTATTTGGAGATAGGGTCTTTGAAGAAGTAATTAAGTTAAAATGAGGCCATGAGAGTGGTCCTTTATCCAGTCTGACTGGTGTCTTTATAAAAAGAGGGAGTTAGGTCATGGACATGTACAGAGGGAAGACCACGTGAAAATACTGGGAGAAGATAGCCGTATGCAAGCCAAGGAGAGAGAAGCTAATTCTGCCGATATTGTGATCTCAAACTTCTAGCTTCCAGAAACGTGAGAAAATTAGAAAGTAAGTATCTTTTTCTTTTTTTTTTTTTTTTTTTTTTTTTTTTTTTGTGGTACGCGGGCCTCTCACTGTTGTGACCTTTCCCGTTGCGGAGCCCGGGCGCCGGACGCGCAGGCTCAGCAGCCATGGCTCACGGGCCCAGCCGCTCTGCAGCATATGGGATCCTCCTGGACCGGGGTACGAACCCGTGTCCCCTGCATCGGCAGGCGGACTCTCAACCCTGCGCCATCAGGGAAGCCCCGAAAGTAAGTATCTTATAGGCAAGGACCTTTTCTGTTGTGTAACTGTGTGCTAAGAACTTTAATACATATTTATAAAAATATCATATTAATTATTAAAGCTACAACTTCAGGTAGGTACTAGTATTAGCAGAATCTTATGGCTGAGAAAAGGAAGGCTTAGGGGAGAAAAAGCAGCTTGCCAGAGATCATTTAGCTATAGATGCGGCAGCCTTGAGATTCCAAATGAAGCATGTCTGATGCTAAAATCTGTGATCTTAATCACATGATTTACTGCCTCCTAGTCTCCCGATTTCTGGCCTTTTGATTAATTTTAAAATCCTGTTCATCCCTTGAATCTGATATTTGGTGCTATTTCAGCAGATCTGAACTCTGGATCTCTAAATGATGGTGGTAAGGACCTTCCTAGAGTCACACTGTTTCTGCCTTCCTTAGTTAAATATCCTCTGTCATGTTAAATATTCCATTCTGTCTCTGAAAGCTCCCACCTGCCCCACAAGGTCTTGAAACACTCTTCTCTCTACTTTGCAGAAAACTGTGTCCTTGGGTAGGTCACCCTTGCTGGACCTCAATTTCCTTATTTGTTAAATGAAGGGTTAGATTATGATCTTAAAATTTTCTTTCAGATTTAAAATTTCAGCAAAAATAATGACAACTCATGTTTCCTTATCCTCTTTCATTTGGGATTTTTAAGTTATCAAGATTTTAATTTAAGCAATTTAATTTCCCTCGTACTAAGACATATTAATCCCGCAAAAAGTTGGGAGATTCCCCACATTGTAGGAGGACTATTCTTTAGGCTATTAGTTATAGTACATGGCCTCTTCATCAATTAATCAAGCACAGCAACACTTTAGTCTAATAAGTGTTTAATGATGTCTCCTATGTGCCAGGGTCTTTGTTAGGTGCTTGGATCTGTGTTTAGGTGCTACAGATGATCAATACACAAACACGACCTTAAAGGAGCTCAAGATTGAGTGAGAGAGACAGTCAAACCTGCAAATACATCTAGCCAAAGCAGACTGGCAACAGAGCTAAATCCACTGATGACAACAAAAAAATCAGCTGTGGATATATGGATAAGTACAACAATAATGGTATAACTGCTACTAGTTCTAGGGAGTTAAGCCTAGGGAGCGTTTTTAAAGCTGCTCAGAATCCAACAGTATGAAAAGAAACCAGGAAACAAAGGGGTCCTCCTCTGCCACCCCATCTGATTCCCAGAGCAGACTTTAACACATTTCTCTGGTTTCTGAGTTCACCTCCTTCCCTAACCCTGGGACTTCTGTCTCTCTGAACAAGCTTCGGCCTTGCTATCACCAGCAGGCAGGCAATCTGCTGTTCATTCCTGAAGCTCCCGGGAGCTGCCTTCTGGCTGGACTGTTTCTGAGCTGCCTAGTTAGCAAGGCATTTAGTTTGCAGGCATGTGGGTCAGGGCAGCCTTCTTAGCGGGATGGCCCAGGGGAGGCTTGGGGAATAGAATGGAAAGGAAGCCTCATGAGCAATGACAGCCAAGAAGTCACTCCAAAAGATGTAATTAATCTGTAGCTGAGGAGTGAGGCAGACCTGCCATCCATGGAATGTTTTTGCTAGGTTTATACCTAGCTGGGATTCCCATGCACTCAAGAGGTTACAGGAGAACCAAGGAAGCGTTGTTGATCCTGGAGGGCGCTTGCAAATAGTGAGTACAGAACAAAAGTATCACATATGCTTTATAAAAGTCCCTTATACTCTACTCTCTTTACAAGAAGCAGTTGTCATAATTTGAGTTATAAACTGTAAAGTCACATTCCTATGAGAAGAGTAGTAATATTACCACCATTTTGACAGTGAGGAAACTGAGGCTGGGAGGAATTCAGCAAGCTTCCCAGGGTCATGTAAGTATCTCAGAGCCAGGACGTGCTCACAGGCATTCTGCCCCCAGGTCTCATGGTTCTTCCACCAGAGGACTTCTTATCCACACTTGGAATCTAGGAACTAGACTATGAACTTCTAGAGGTGTCCCTTCCTGCCTTCTCTACCTCAGCCTCACTTAGTTCCTGAGTCAGTGCCTGCTCAGCCAAGGTGAGCCCAGCCCACATCAGAGGAGGGTTTAACATGAATGGATAAAGAAGATGTGAAATATATGCAAATAATACATATACATATATTATATATATATATATATAATATATGTATATTCATGCAAATGACATCTGAGACGCATGGAATGCATAGAAACCTAGCATCAAAATATATTACATAATGATATGCCACAGGATATGCCCAAAGGATGTTTGAAGAATTTGGAAACGACATTGGAAACCTTTGCAAAGTTAAGGATCAGTTGTTCTATTTTGGGCAAGAACTAATGTGGTTGCAAACTTCTGTGTGTATATACATACACACACACAATGGAATATTACTCAGCCATAAAAGAATGAGATGATGCCATTTGCAGCATCATGGATAAAACTAGAGATTATCATACTAAGTGAAGTCAGACAGAGAAAGATAAATATCATATGATATAGCTTATATGTGGAATCTAAAAAAAAAATGATACAAATGAACTTATTGACAAAACAGAAATAGACTCACAGAGAAACCCTATGGTTACCAAAGGGGAAAGGAGGGGAGGGATAAATTAGGAGTTTGGGATTAAAATATACACGCTACTATATATAAAAAGGATAACCAACAAGGGCCTACTGTATAGCACAGGGAAACTGTATTCAGTATCTTGTAATAACCTCTAATGGAAGATAATCTAAAAATATATATTTAACTGAAATATATATATATTTAACTGAATCACTTTGCTGTACACCTGAAACTAACACAACACTGTAAATCAACTATATTTCAATAAAAATTTTTTTTAAAAAGCTGAGAAAAAATAAAGGTACAGAAAAAAAAATATATATATATACATATATATATATATATATATATATATATATATACACACACACACACTATATAAAGTAAACAATGACCTACTATAGAGCACAGGGAACTACACCTGTTTGCTGTACACCTGAAACTGACACAGTACTGTAAATTAATTATATTTCAATAAAAATTTAAAACTCAGTTAAAACTGCAGGCTTAAGCTTCTGGGCACTCTAAACTGTAACACTTACTCCAAATATTGGCCCAGTTTTTGTTCCCCTTCACATTCCCCACCCCTCACTGCCTAGCCCCTGCTTACCCCCTGCACTCCTCCTCTCCCCTCCACATACCCCACCCAATTTGAGCTTGCTAAATTTTTCACCAACCTGTTCTGCTTGGTCACCTGGCCTCCTGATGCAGTAACTGGTGACTAGTGTTCAAAATAACCACCTACCCTGTTAGCTCCTGCTCTTGTGTTGGGGTAAGAGTGTATTCTCTCTATATATAGACATGCATTTCTTCTGCTCTCCAAACACTTTATGAAGCAGCATATAGTACAGGTTAAAAACATGAGTTCATATCCTGACAGGTTATTTAACCTCTCTGTGCTTTAGTCTATTTGTCCCTCAGATGGGGATGATAATGCCACTTAACTGGTAGGGCTGTTGTTAACTATTAAGTGGGTCAGTCCATTGATGCCCCTAGCTTTTGGTGCACAGTAAGCACTCAAACATTAGCTGTGCTTTCAATATTTTAGTTGGGTTTTAATTATGGCCTATTTCCTGAAGTTTCTATTAACCTCACACTTCTGAGGTTTTCTTGTTTTGTTCCACATGAATTGAATGTTGTTACTACCAAACTTCACGAGTCAATATCCTACTCATTCTTCATAAAGCCACGGGTCGTAAGAGAATTCTGAACACTGGAATCTAACAGCTATTCATTGAATATCCACTCTGTGCCAGGCAGGCTGCTAGGTGCTACAGATCCAGGGTATGAGGAGGATCATTCTTATGGTCCCTACTTCCTTGATGCTCTTTTCTTCACTCCCGCATACTCTGGCCTATTCAACCACTACTATTGCAGAAGTTACATTTTGTTTTATGTTACTTAGTTTTTTACATATCTGGACCAGGAAGCATTAGGTGGGGAGGAATAGTATTAGTGACTGCTGAATCCCCATAGCCTAATATAGCACACAAAGCATAGAGGGGACTTAATGTTTGTTGAATTAACAGCTGAATGAATGCATGCATGCAGAGATGTGCTTGCTTTTGTCCACATGAGCCCTCCTTGAGCAGTTAAGTATTAAGGAACAGGAGGTATTTCTAAAGCCCTCTCTCTGTGGCTCCGACATTTATCCATAGTGTACCATCCAGCACCAATGCTCATCTTCCTTCCTAAGGAATTTATAAGCATAAAAGTTCCTGATTCCATGGCTAAAACATCAGCTTTGCTTGATGGGTGTTGTAGTGTTAGGTTGGTTTAAAGTCTCAAATGTCTCTGTCTTTAGCATGCCCCAAATCTGATCTTCTTGGAGAAAAAGAATAAACATTCCAACATATTCATCCTTTTAGGGTGCCCACTCTTCAATCCTCTCTTCTTGCCAGAAACTTTTTTTTACAAATCTGAGAAAAGCTTAGAGTCCTGTCAGACCTTAATCTGAATAGCAGAGAAAAATAATTTATACTCTGAATTGGATTTATCTATATGTCAGTTACCTATTAATCATAACTAAAAGCATGATTAAGCTGTCACTAAGAAACCTGCTAAAGCCCTGTAATTGTGCTAATGCATTCTACTGTCATTTCTTCAAAAACACATTATCCAGAGGATTGTAAAGTCCAGAAGGAACCATGGAGCTTTAGATCAATCCACTCTTTTTACAGATGAGAATACTGAGGAACAAAGAGTTAAAGACTCTGAAGTTGTGAATAGAGATTGAATATAAAAGATTATATAAAAGATCATATATTAATTTCTGAATACCAAGAAACATACCATAATATTTAAACGATGATTAAAACTGCAAAAAATATTTGTAATGTTTATGACAAAAAAGGTCAACTAAAAATTTATGAGGGGCCTATATAATTCAATAATAAAAAGACCAATTAACCTAATATAAAATAGCAAAGAATGTAAATAGACATTTTAGAAAAAAGTATAATTAATCTATAACATGCCTAGGAAACATAAATACAAATAAATATTTTTCTACTTTTCAGAGTTAAAAAGATTAATAAATTTGATGACATCTAGTGCAAATGAGGGTACAGGGTGACAACACACTTTCATTCTCTATTTCTGGAAATGTAGCAAACACAATCATTTTTGGAAGGCAGTTTGGAAATTTTAAATGTATTTAACCTCTCACCTTTCAATTCCAAGGTGAAAAATCTATTCTTTAGCTATACTCACAAATGTTCACAATTATATATATATATATATATATATATATATAATATAAACACACACAAACATACACATATAGTTTAAAAAAGAAAAGATAGAAAAAAAAGAAACAAAATGCCTGTTAATTAGTGACTAAGTGATTACTAAAGAATGGTGCATTCATACAATGGAATTCTTTTTTAAAAAAATATTTATTGACTCATTTAAAGATAAACAATGAGCTATCTTTAGTAACACTGCATGTTAATAACATCTTAATGTTATAATGAAATTAGTGCTCATCTGGTGAAGCCTCTAAAATCTGTCTTAAAGTGCCAGTATGTTCCAGGATATGAAGGAGCCAATGAAGGATGAAATTTGGAAAGTGAATTTTATTTGACCTGGTTTATAATACCTAAGTTTGAAAAATAAGTTATAAAATTTGTTAAAAACCTTAAAATATTCTCAATTTTGATGGCCTTACTGACTTGGCTTACTTACTGACTTTTTATTTATTTATTTATTTACTTACTTACTGACTTACTGACTGATATATTGCTTATGGCCCTTGCCTACAATATAAAGGATTTTTTTTTTTACTTTTTGGATAGCAGATATTTTCTGTCTAACTAGAATAATTTTCTGAGCTTTTTGTTGCCTGTATTATACTCTTGACTGTTTAAGAAGGAAAAAAAGAGCAAAGGTTTCTTGTTCCTCACTTATAAAAGAACTAAGGTTCTTTACAATTCTGTTACCTTCTTTTCTTTTAACTTTAAAATGTTTTATTGACACTTTCATTAAAAATATAATGAAATATTATTTCTCAGGCACTCATAATCCTACTTAATCGTGTCCAAGTTTCCTCTGACAACTTCTTTGATTTTGCCTTGCCCAAATCAGATCCTAAATATAAAAAAAGTGACATAAATCTTGTAGAATATCTTTTAAGTTACCTTTGTGATTTCTGGAAAATTACAAAGGTTTGTTATTTCACCTTACAAAGAGAGAGATGCTAGAAATATTTAGGTTCATTTGTTAGTTACTATTGATGAGTAACATGGGAAGAGTACTCAAATAAGAAGAGCTACTCAGCCTTCCCTAGGTTAAATTTGTATAAGTAAATGTCATTAATTTTTTTCTAAATTGTATGCTTTATGACAAGTTCTTAGAGATTCATCAATTCCCTCACTGTCCATATCACATTTCTATTTATCAGAGTCCTGATGGTGCACTATCTGATATGAGGAAACAACAGTATAGTGTTACCAGTCATAATTTCAGTTATTTAAAAATGTTAAGTAGGTCACAACCATACTTATCTCTCTTTTTAAGACTTTTTTAAAAGAGATGTTTTAGGCTTACAACAAAATTAAAGGAAGATACAGAGATTTCCTAATATCCCCTTCCCCCCCACATGCGTAACCTCCCCCTTATCATCATCCCCCAGCAGAATGGTGCATTTATTATAACTGATGAACCTACAATGTCATATCATAGTCACCTAAAATCCATAGGTTACCTTAGGGTTCACTACCGGTGTTATACATTCTATGCGTTTGGACAAATGTATAATGACATATCCATCATTATGCTATCATACAGTTTCTTCACTGCCCTAAAAATTCTTTGTGTTCTTCCTATTCATTCCTCATGCCCTCAACCCTGACAACTGATCATTTTATAATCTCCACAGTTTTGCTTTTACCAGAATGTTATATAGTTGGAATCATGCAATATATAACCTTTTCAGGTTGGCTTCTCTTACTTAGTAATATATATTTAAGTTTTCTCCATGTTTTTTCATGGCTTGATAGCTCATTTCTTTTTAGTACTGAATAATATCCCATTGTCTGGATGTACCACCATTTATTTATTCACTTGCATACTGAAGGACGTTTTGCTTGCCTCCAAGTTTTGGAAATTATAAAGTTGTTATATACATCCATGTGCAGGGTTTTGAGTGGACATAGGTTTTCAACTCCTTTGTGTAAATACCGAGGAGCATGATTACTGGATCGTATGGTAAGAATATGTTTAGTTTTATAAGAAGCTGCCAAACTGTCTTCCAAATTGGTTGCACCAGTTTGCATTTCCACCAGCAATGAATGAGAGTTCTTGTAGCTCCACATCTTCACCAGCATTTGATGTTGTCAGATGCTTCCAGTTTGGGCCATTCTTATATAATTTAAGCTCTTCCTTCTCTGGATTCACATACCTCTTACACTTCTTTTATAGACAGTGCTACACTGCTATGTTGGTTTTTCTGTTTTGTTTTTTTTCCTTTTCTGTCTTTTTTGAAGGACTATAAGCCTCTGGAGGTCATTCACAACAATAAATTAAAAAGGCATGGTACCTGGCATGGGATCTAGAATATAGAAGAAACTTAAAATGTTTGATGAACAAATGAATTTTTAATGAAAATGATTTATCCTCAGTCTAAGAGCAGTCAGAAGGAAAACTCATCTTTGCATTTTCCAAGGAATTCTCCACAGTGGTTAAGAACATGGCTCTGTAGTAAGACTGCTTTGTTTAACTCTCAACTCCACCCTTTACTAGCTGTGTAATCTTGGGACGGTTTCTGAACTTCTCCATCTCTCTTTTTTAATCTAGAACATTACAGACTTGTTGGTGTGGATTAAATAAAATAAAACTTGTAAAGAGTTTATAACAGTGCCTAGCACATAGTAAAAACTAAATACATATTATATTTTAAAATCATTGTATTAGATCTATTCTCTGATTTTTCCTTTTTTTTACTTAAAAGTAGTAGCGATAACTTTAATTACTTTATGTCTTTATTTGCCCAACAATGGCACATTTTGGTGGTGAGCTAACTGGCCACTGAGGCATACTTCCTTATTTTGGACCCTAAGCTTCATTTTCTTCTTCAGTTCATATTTTGAGCTTGTGCTTGGTTTCAATGAGGTAAGAGTTATGTTCCCAATCCTTGATTATCCATTCTTGTCTTGCAAGCCTGCTGCTCTTCAGGGCTCAGTTCATATATCATCCTTTCTATGTAGCTTTCCAAGAATGTCTCCTATGACTATGCGTGAATTATAATGTACTACAGTTGTTTACTTGTTTGTATTTCCCACTAGACTAAGCTTTTTCAAGCCAGTGATCTTGTCTCATTATTCTGTTTAATCAGTGCCTAAAACAAGGTCTAATGGTCTAGACCTTGCTAAATCTAAAACATGCTAAATCTTAAAACATGTTTATAGCATAGGATGATTTGTGTTTTACAAGACTTGCAAAAAGTTTTTTTTAGCTAAAATGATTTCTCTGCAGTTTCCTTTGTAGCTATGATAAATGTGACTCGTTAAGGTTGTTTTCAATCATTTATTCATTTGATAGAAATGTATTACACATCTACTAATTACAAGCTAAAGAAAACATTGTGAGAAAAGCAAATAGAATTCAAGGCGTCTGTCCCACCATTAAGTAGCTCAGAGATTAGTCATAGAGACAAAGCACAAATAATCAGTAAGCAAAGCACATAATCAATAAGAACGATATAAATGATGTGTCCAAAATAAGAGGTAGAGAGAGAAAGTGATGTGAGTTAACAGATGGGAGCAGCGGTATGCTGGCCATTATTTTAACAACCAGCTCTCTCAGAGTGAAAGCCCTGATTTGTAGCACTTGCCGGTTTCCTGATGTAGACACTCCTACCAATACTGGTTTCAAGCTACAGCCTGAGGTCGCTGAATGAAAAGTTGGGAAAATATGTACATAATTCAATCTTGCTAGCCAGTTTGGGCTGGCTCCAACACACCCTTAGATGAGAGAAATGATTTTAGATAGGCATGGTCATTCTTCATGGAAGAGCTAAAAATTGAAACTAGTCTTGAAGATTGTATAGAAATTAGATAAGTCAAGGAAAATATGTTCCAGATTTGGAGACTGGTAAGTGCAATGCATAGAAGCAACAATGAATGTTGAATATTCAGGCAAATGTACTCAGCACATAGTAGGTGCTCAATAAATATATTTGTGAATAACTGAACAGCAGCGAAAAGACCATCTGATTGAAGAAATGCATCTCTATTAAGAAGAGACTTGAGAGGAAAGCTCAGATGCCACAGTACTTTGTGGCAATCTGCAGGTCTCTATCCTTCTTTATAATGATGTTTTTTCCTCCCTCTCCATCCCCAGAATCTTCATCAGCTTGCCTACAAGGGCTGAATGAGAAACTACTTTGACGTTTGCTTATTATTTTTGAGTTACTTTAATAATCATGCAGGTATCTAATAGTAAGATAGGATTAACAGAGAATTCTAAGAAAGAGAAAATTTTAATTTTCAAAGGTGGGAGAGTGGCTTCTAAAAGCTGTATATCTTCATAATAGCTTTATCTCTATTTAAAAAAATGCCTCCAGACATTGAATTAAATTATAGCATTTTCTATAAATATAGATATAGGTGGGCTAGATAAAGATCAACCTCTTTCTCTTACCTGGCATATAAATACGGAATTCTCTGGTTTGGCACGGGTCAGGAAACTTTCTCTGTAAAGGGCCAGGAACTAAATATTTTCTATTTTGTGCACTATATGGTCTTGGTTCAACTTGGCCATTGTAGCGTGAAAGCAGCCATAGACAATATGTAGATGAATGATTGTGGTTGTGTTCTAATAAAACTTTATTTACCAATAAGGTAGGAGACAGATTTGGCCTATAAGCCATAGTTTGCATATTCCTTGTCTGGGGCATCAAGGTATCTAGGAAATCTAGCTTCTTTAAAGTTCATGGGATGGCACTAAAGATCAAAAAAATGCCAAAAATTCACAAAGACAATATGATATAAAAATGACTCAGTAAACAGAGTTCAGTCTATCTGTTCTGCTAAGATGTTTTCCCCCACAATCTTCCTCCCTCCTTGATGTATAGTTTTGGTGGTTTTGATGTTATATTGTTATCATAATTTTGGTGCTTGTATACTTTCTTAAAAACTAATTTCGTAATAAAACTTGACTTGGGATATTATTTAATTCTTATAATATTAGAGGTGCCAAGAAGGCAATAAAAACCTGCCTAATAATCTTCCAGGCTAATAGTCACTCAGTTATTTGCTATTGTGTCCATGTTCCTGAAACATGAGTGAGGTAGAGATGGTGATAACTTCTTCAGCCATTCATCCATCGCTGGACCCTTTTGTTGTTCCCATATTTTGGGTATCGTAGATAATGCTGCTATGAAAATGGGGGTGTCCTTTACAAGTTAGCGCTTTTGTTTCCTTTGGATATATTCCCAGAATTGGAATTGCCAGATCATTTGGCAGTTTTATTTTGAATTTTTTGAGAATCCTCCATGTTGTTTTCCATAGTGGCTATACCAGTTTACAATTTCACCAATAGCGCACAAGGATTCCCTTTTCTGCACATCCAGGACAGCATTTATCTCTTGTTTTTTTTGATGATGGCCATTCTAACAAGCATGAGGTACTGTCTCATTTTGGTTTTAATTTGTGCTTCCCTAATGACTAGTGATGGTGTGCATACCTTTATGTGCCTGTTGGCTTTTTGTATATCTTCGTGCCACATCCACTATGTTTAAAACAAATAAGCACATAATTTATGAAGAAGTGCCAACCAACCTGTCAACAAATGCATGATGAACAAGGAAAACAGGATCGTTGGCAGATCCCGGTACTTGGGACATCGTTCCATTCATGTAGATGTGCAACGCATTGTGCATACTGCTTTGTGAGGCATCTGCTATCCCAGTAAGTGGACTAGCAAATCCTGTTGACAAAAAGAAAATTGAAAAAAAAAATTAGTTTGTCTTAATGATTTAAAATCTAAATGATTTTCTCATTTGGTTTACAACTACAATTGAAAGCCTGATTCAAAGTAATAAAATCAACCATAAAATTCATTCTGTATTGGGATTCTGTACATTCTAGATGCCCAGTGAGTATTTAAGAAATCTTTGTAGAGTTGAATGGTGTCAATCTGGTCACAACGGACTGATTAACCAATGGAATAGGCTGAGCCAGTCTGTGTTCCATTCTGTTGCTTCTACCTATTATTCCTCCTTTAGATCCTGAAAAGTAGTAAAACCTTTTCATAATAATCAACACAGTCACTCTCACTTCAGTCTGTAACAGCACGTAGAAACAGATCTTTCCAGCCTTTATGTGTTCCCTTGCTTTCCAGTTCTGGTGGTTACTTTTAATTTTTTTCTGGTTCCAGAGAAAACATGAAATTTGTGACTTTTGACATTACAATTCATCTTCAACTGTCTAGAGGACATCAGGTAATGTGTTTTATTTTGCAAAATATTTATTTCAAAGTTAAGCAGGACTCCATTAAATGGCTCCATTCATCGCAAAAGGAATCGTAATTATAATAAGAATTATTATTTTCTGAATGTTAATTGAGCTATTGCTTTTTGTGACATAAGTCCTTCAGCCTTTATAGCAACTCTGTTGATTAGAAATTATCCCCATTGAAAAAAAGAGAAAACTGAGGCTCAGACAAGTTCTGAGTTTCCCGAGCCTACACAGGTCGTGGTTGAGTTGGGATTTTAACCCATATCAATTAGACTTCAACGTCTGACCTCTTGATATTTTGTGTTCTCTCCCACATACTCCCAGGGAAGAGGTAGAGTATGATATCATTTCAGAGTCCATTCAGGGAAAACACAAAACATAAGTAGAACTCAGATTCAGAGCCAGACAAAGAAGTAGGAGTAACAGAGTTAAACTGTAAGTAGGAGGCAAGTTGAGGGACTGTGGCCAAGGACACGCTGAATTTCAAAATTCAGAAATATAAGAAAACAGAAACTGTAAGATTATAATTTTTTTTTTAAAAAAAGGTAGGATAGAAACAGTGCAGGCATTAGGGCTTGGGCAGAGGAAATCTAGCTTCATTTCATACAATTAGGATTATTTTGTTGTCAATTTCATTTTTTAAAGTGCAGCTCTTCACTTCTGCATTTGAAGCTTTGTGCTCTCCCACCCTTGTGGCTCACGGTGTTTCTGCCGCCTCAGCTGACGATTTTTTTCCCTCCTTTTGAGCTTTATGTACTCATTCTCTGAAACCATACCAAGCCCCACTCCCTCTGGAACCACAGCCCAAGAACATACACTTATCTCCCCTCTGAAATCTCTTGTCTATGAAAACTTTTATGATTGTATATACATGGCACCTACTATGTTCAGGAATTTTTCTAAAAGCTTAACATGATTAATTTCATGTAATCTTCACAATGATTCTAGGCTTATCTTCATAATCTCCATTATACAGATTTGGATAAAGCTGTTTATAGAGCTTAAGTAACTTGTCTAAGATTAAAATATTAAGATTAAAAATAAGAGAAGGCTGGAACACCAGTGTTTTATTCCAGAGCTTAAGATCTTGAATGAACTGGTGTACTGTCTTTCTTATTAGCAGTAAGTCATATCATGGAGGGAAAAGGTCTGTAGAACAATGGTCTTTAAGCTTTTATCCTTGAGTAGCACCAAATGAAAGTTTTAAAACCAAGTTTTATGTATGCTCTCACATATTTTTAAGTAGATTCTAAATTGCTTTAATCATAATTGTATATAGTTTCAGAGGATAAAAGTTCAGGAATAGATGTTGCAAATAGTATAAGTTTTAAAATAAAAATTTATTATCACTTTATAAAAATGTATGCACATTAAATGATTTGATATTTACCATCATCCATATCAAAAGTACCTAAACAAACTCTTCTATTATAGTCTAAAATTTTATAGGATTTCCTTTTTCACTTGATCTCATGTTTTTATTCTATTTTCTTACAAAATTATACCTAAATGTTATATGTTATTCTTGAAATGTTTTTTTAAAAAACTCATCAGCCTATCATTCTTTTCTACAACAAAATAGGTATAAAAATTAAAATTACTTTTTAAAAATTTCATGGGACCAATATAATCTGGATTGTTATCATTATGGTTTTTAGTAATACACAATTTATTAGAATGACATAAACATTAAATATTTTACAAAATAAGCTATTAAATATAAAAGTAAAATTTTATTGAAAATTTATTTCTTAATAATATTTGTGAAAGATTGTTAATTAAAAATTATTGCATGTATCCATGGATGAATATTACTCATTGATAGAAAAGATAAGGCTCAGCATATTTTCTATTCTAAATTTTAAAAACCATATCACAGTCCTGAGAAACTTTATTCTCATAAAAAACTAGATTGTAATGAAAGGATTTTTGTAGGAATTTTACTTAATTACTTGAACTCCTTTTTTAGTTATATATGCCAAAAATGATGTAACTGATTCAGCATCAAAATAATCTGATCCATCAGTGACAATACAATCAAGAATTCTTTGATGAAAGCAATCTTATAATTTATGGATCTATTTACAAAGGACCCAAATTTCAAGACATTTGCTACCTAGTCATTAAAGTCACTCACTTCAGCAACAATGGCACCAATATTTTGAGTTCTCCAGTGCTTTGGTACCTTGTCAAGTTTTTACCCCTTCTGTGCGTGCATAGTGATGAGAATGGATCCAGTTTAGGTGAGAGGTATGACTTTCTTCTGAAAAGTCGAAGGGAGATTGTGAAAGGGGAAGTGGTAAAGAAGAACATTCAGGAGGCTTCTCATTCAGATTCATTTTAGAAAACAATAGATGGGAGGAAGATCTGGAAATAAATTTCTTTAAAACTCTCTCTGCCGGGCTTCCCTGGTGGCGCAGTGGTTGAGAGTCCGCCTGCCGATGCAGGGGATGCGGGTTCGTGTCCCGGTCCGGGAGGATCCCACGTGCCGCGGAGCGGCTGGGCCCGTGAGCCATGGCCGCTGAGCCTACGCGTCCGGAGCCTGTGCTCCGCCACGGGAGAGGCCGCAACAGTGAGAGGCCCGCGTACCGCAAAAAAAAAAAAAAACCTCTCTGCGCCATGTACCCTTTAGAGAGTCAGTGAACCTATAGTAGTGTCTATCCCAATTTGAAGATACTGCTGTACAGAAAAGATTTTTAGAGCTAAGCAACCTGGGTTTAAATTCTGTGTTACTCAGTGAAAGTATTACCTTTGTCAAGTTATATTTTGTGAGCCTTATTTTCTTCATTGGTAAGAGAGGGAATAATTAATGCCCATCTCTCATATTCTGATGAGGATTTTTTTGATAGCAGGTGTGATGCGTCTAGTATAGAATCTGGCACAAAATGAGTGCTTCCTGAGTAATACCTATCATTTCTCTAAGCTTGTTGCATTTGATAAATGGGTGCCTATCATGAGAGCTGCTAGCCAAGAAGATGGAATGCTCCCACTGCAGAAAAGCCTCTTTTGCCACAAATCTCCACCACCAGGGTCCATCCTAGTACCAGACACTTCTCTCCTCCCGAACTCCATTTCTCTGCAGAAACCTGCCTGCTGCTTGCCCTCAGCCAACAATAGATGGTTCGGGGTGATTCTGGAAACTAGAATTGCTATTCTAAGAGTGTTTTCAGCAGGGCTAGTGTTTCTTTACTCACTTCTTTTGCTAACTTTCCAGATGTTGCACCTAGGAAAGTCTCCAATGTTATTATGAAGGATATGTGAATAAGAAGCACACGGGGGAGAGACCTTCATGATGGCAGAGGAGTGAGATGTGGAGATCGCCTTCCTCCCCACAAATACATCAGAAATACATCTACATGTGAAACAACACCTACAGAACACCCACTGAACGCTGGCAGAAGACCTCAGACTTCCCAAAAGGCAAGAAACTCCCCATGTACCTGGGTAGGGCAAAAGAAAAAAGAGAAAACAGAGACAAAAGAATAGGGACGGGACCTGCACCAGTGGAGGGAGCTGTGAAGGAAGAAAGGTTTCCACACACTAGGAAGCCCCTTCACTGGCAGAGACAGGGGGTGGTGGGAGGGAAGCTTCAGAGCCATGGAGGTGAGCACAGCAACAGGGGTGCGGAGGGTAGAGTGGAGAGTTTCCCACACAGAGGATCAGTGCTGACCTGCACTCACCAGCCCGAGAGGCTTGTCTGCTCACCTGCCAGGGCGAGTCTGGTCTGGGAGCTGAGGCTCAGGCTTCGGAGGTCAGATTCCAGGGAGAGGACTGGGGTTGCGTAAACACAGCCAGAAGGGGGCTAGTGCGCCACAGCTAGCCAGAAGGGAGTCCGGGAAAAAGTCTGGAGCTGCTGAAGAGGCGAGAGGCCATCGTTTGGGGTGCGCGATGAGAGGGGATTAAGAGTGCCACCTAAATGAGCTCCAGAGATGGGCATGAGACGCTAAGGTTACTGCTGCAGCCACCAAGAAGCCTGTGTGCAATCACAGGTCAATATCCACACCACCCCTCCCAGGAGCCTGTGCAGCCTGCCACTGCCAGGGTCCCATGACCCAGGGACAACTTCCCCGGGAGAACACAGAGACAACTTCCCCGGGAGAACACACGGCACGCCTCAGGCTGGTGCAATGTCACGCCGGCCTCTAACGCCGCAGGCTCACCCCGCATTCTGTACCCCTCCCTCCTCCCAGCCTGAGCAAGCCAGAGCCCCCTAATCTGCTACTCCTTTAACCCGGTCCTCTCTGGGTGAAGAACAGATGCCCTCAGGTGACCTACACACGGAGGCAGGGCCAAATCCAAAGCTGAACCCCGGGACTGTGCGAACAAAGAAGAGAAAGGGAAATCTCTCCGTGCAGCCTCAGGAGCAGCAGATTAAATCTCCACAATCAACTTGATGTACTCTGCATCTGTGGAATACCTGAATACACAACAAATCATCCCAAAATTGAGGTGGTGGACTTTGTAAGCAACAATATATACATTTTTATCCTTTTTCTCTTGTTGTGAGTGTGTATGTGTATGCTTTGCGTGATTTTGTCTGTATAGCTTTGGTTTTACCATATTTCCTACTGTTCTGTCTGTCCATTTTCTTTTTATTTTTTAGGTGTCGTTTTTAGTGCTTATTATTATTCGTGGATTTGTGTTTTGGTTTGGTTGCTCTCTTCTTTCTTTCCTTTTTCTTTTTTTCCTCTTTTTTAATTACTTTTAAATTTTTTATTTTTAATAATTATTTTTATTTTAATAACTTTATTTTATTTTTGCCTTTCTTTCTTTCTTTCATTATTCTCCCTTTTCTTCTGAGCCGTGTGGCTGACAGGGCCTTGGTGCTTCAGCCGGCTGTCAGGCCTGTGCCTCTGAGGTGGAAGAGCCGAGTTTAGGACATTGGTCAACCACAGACCTCCCAACTCCACGTAATATTAAACAGCAAAAACTCTCCCAGAGATCTCCATCTCAATGCTAAGACCCAGCTCCACTCAATGACAAACAAGCTACAGTGACAGAAACCCTATGCCAAACAACTAGCAAGACAGGAACACAGCCCCATTCATTAGCAGAGAGGCTGCCTAAAATCATAATAAGTCACAGACACCCCAAAACACACCACCGGACGTGGTCCTGCCCACCAGAAAGACAAGATCCAGTGTCATCCTCCAGAACACAGGCACTAGTCCCCTCCACCAGGAAGACTACACAACCCACTGAACAAACCTTAGCCACTGCAGGAAGACACCAAAAACAACGGGAGCTACAAACCTGCAGCCTGCAAAAAGGAGAACCCAAATACAGTAAGTTAAGCAAAATGAGAAGACAGAAAAACACACAGCAGATGAAGGAGCAAGGTAAAAACCCACCAGACCAAACAAATGAAGAGGAAATAGGCAGTCTACCTGAAAAAGAATTCAGAGTAATGATAGGAAAGTTGATCCAAAATCTTGAAAATAGAATGGAGAAAATACAAGAAACGTTTCACAAGGACCTAGAAGAACTAAAGAGCAAACAAGCAATGATGAACAACACAAGAAATGAAATTTAAAATTCTCTAGAAGGAATCAATAGCAGAATAACTGAGGCAGAAGAACGGATAAGTGACCTGGAAGATAAATTAGTGGAAATAACTACTGCAGAGCAGAATAAAGAAAAGAGAATGAAAAGAATTGAGGACAGTCTCAGAGACCTCAGGGACAACATTAAATGCACCAACATTCAAATTAATGGGGTCCCAGAAGAAGGAAGAGAAAAAGAAAGGGACTGAGAAAATATTTGAAGGGATTATAGATGAAAACTTCCCTAATATGGGAAAGAAAAAAGTTAATCAAGTCCAGGAAGTGCAGAGAGTCCCATATAGGGTAAACTCAAGGAGAAACACACTAAAACACTTATTAATCAAACTATCAGAAATTAAATACAAAGAAAAAATATTAAAAGCAGTAAAGGAGAAACAATAAATAACATACAAGGGAATCCCCATTAGGTTAACAGCTGATCTTTCAGCAGAAACTCTGCAAGCCAAAAGGGAGTGGCAGGACATATTTAAAGTGGTGGAAGGGCAAAACCTACAACCAAGATTCCTCTACCCAGTAAGGTTCTCATTCAGATTCAACAGAGAAATTGAAACATTTACAGACAAGCAAAAGCTAAGAGAATTCAGCACCACTAAACCAGCTTTACAACAAATGCTAAAGGAACTTCTCTAGGCAAGAAACACAGGAGAAGGAAAAGACCTACAATAACAAACTCAAAACAATTAAGAAAATGGTAATAGGAACATACATATCAATAATTACCTTAAATGTAAGTGGATTAAATGCTCCAACCAAAAGACATAGGCTGGCTGAATGGATACAAGAACAAGAGCCGTATAAATGCTATCTACAAGAGACCCATTTCAGACCTAGGGACACATACAGACTGAAAGTGAGGGGATGGAAAAAGATACTCCATGCAAATAGAAATCAAAAGAAAGCTGGAGTAGCAATTCTCAGGCAAAACAGACTTCAAAATAGACACTACAAAAAGAGACAAATAAGGACACTACATAATGATCAAGGGAGCAATCCAAGAAGAAGATAAAACAATTGTATATATTTATGCACCCAACATAGGGGCACCTCAATACATATGGTAAATGCTAACAGCCATAAAAGGGGAAATCAACAATAACACAATCATAGTAGGGAACTTTGACACCCACTTTCACCAATGGACAGACCAACCAAATTGAAAATAAATAAGGAAACACAAGCTTTAAATGATACATAAACAAGATGGCTTAATTGATATTTATAGGACATTCCATCCAAAAACAACAGAATACACTTTCTTTTCAAGTGCTCATGGAACATTCTCCAGGATAGATTGTGCCTTGGGTAACAAAACAAACCTTGATAAATTTAAGAAAATTAAAATCATATCAAGTACCTTTCCTGACAACAACGCTATGAGGCTAGATATCAATTACAGGAAAAAATGTGTAAAACATACATATACATGGAGGCTAAACGATACACTACTTAATAACCAAGAGATCACTGAAGAAATCAAAGAGCTAATCAAAAAATACCTAAAACCAAATGACAATGAAAACACAACGAACCAAAACCTATGGGACACAGCAAAAGCAGTTCGAAGAGGGAAGTTTATAGTAATACAATCCTACCTCAAGAAACAAGAAACATCTCAAATAAACAACCTAAACTTATGCCTAAAGCAATTAGAGAAAGAAGAACAAAAAAATCCCAAAGTTAGCAGAAGGAAAGAAATCATAATGATTAGATCAGCAATAAATGAAAAAGAAATGAAGGAAACAATAGCAAAGATCAGTAAAACTAAAACCTGGTTCTTTGAGAAGATAAACAAAATTGATAAACCATTAGCCAGACTCATCAATAAGAAAAGGGAGAAGACTCAAATCAATAGAATTAGAAATGAAAAAGAAGTAACAGCTGACACTGCAGAAATACAAAGGATCATGAGAGATTACTACAAGCAACTATATGCCAATAAAATGGACAACCTGGAAGAAATGGACAAATTCTGAGAAAAGCACAACCTTCCAACACCGAACCAGAAAGAAATACAAAATATAAGCAGAGCAATCACAAGCCCTGAAATTAAGGCTGTGATTAAAAATCTTCCAACAAACAAAAGCCCAGGACCAGATGGCTTCACAGCCGTATTCTATCAAACATTTAGAGAGGAGCTAACACCTATCCTTCTCAAACTCTTCCAAAATATAGCAGAGGGAGGAACACTCCTAAACTCATTCTACAAGGCCACCATCACCCTGATACCAAAACCAGACAAAGGTGTCACAAAGAAAGAAAACTACAGGCCAATATCACTGATGAACATAGATGCAAAAATCCTGAACAAAATATTATGAAACACGATCCAACAGCACATTAAAAGGATCATACACCGGGATCAAGTGGGGTTTTTCCCAGGAATGCAAGGATTCTTCAATATACAAAAATCAATCAATGTAATACACCATATTAACAAATTGAAGGATTAAAAACCATATGATCATCTCAATAGATGCAGAAAAATCTTTCGACAAAATTCAACATCCATTTATGATAAAAACCCTCCAGAAAGTAGGCATAGAGGGAACTTACCTCAACATAAAAAAGGCCATGTATGACAAACCCACAGCCAACAGCATTTTCAATTGTGGAAAACTGAAACCATTTCCATTAATATCAGGAACAAGATAAGGTTGCCCACACTCACCACTATTATTCAACATAGTTTTGGAAGTTTTAGCCACAGCAATCAGAGAAGAAAAAAAAATAAAAGGAATCCAAATCAGAAAAGAAGATGTAAAGCTGTCACTGTTTGCAGATGACATGATACTATATATAGAGAATCCTAAAGATGCTACCAGAAAGCTACTAGAGCTAATCAATGAATTTGGTAAAGTAGCAAGATACAAAATTAATGCACAGAAATCTCTTGCATTCCTATACACTAATGATGAAAAACCTGAAAGAGAAATTAAGGAAACACTCCCATTTACCATTGCAACAAAAAGAATAAAATACCTAGGAATAAACCTACCTAAGGAGACAAAAGACCTGTATGCAGAAAACTGTAAGGTACTAATGAAAGAAATTAAAGATGATTGGAACAGATGGAGAGATATACCATGTTCATGGATTGGAAGAATCAACGTTGTGAAAATGACTCTACTACCCAAAGCAATCTACAGATTCAATGCAATCCCTATAAATCTACCAATGGCATTTTTCACAAAACTAGAACAAAAAATTTCACAATTTGTATGGAAACACAAAAGACCCCCGAATAACCAAAGCAATCTTGAGAAAAAAACGGAGCTGGAGGGATCAGGCTCCCAGACTTCGGACTATATACTACAAAGCTACAGGAATCAAGACAGTATAATACTGGCACAGAAACAGACATATAGATCAATGGAACAGCATAAAAAGCCCAGAGATAAACCCACATACATATGGTCACCTTATTTTTGATAAAGGAGGCAAGGATATACAATGGAGAAAAGACAGCCTCTTCAATAAGTGGTGCTGGGAAAACTGGACAACTACATGTAAAAGAATGAAACTAGAACACTGCCTAACACCATACACAAAAATAAACTTAAAATGGGTTGAAGACTTAAATGTAAGGCCAGACACTATAAAACTCTTAGAGGAAAACATCAGCAGAACACTCAATGACGTAAATCACAGCAAGATCCCTTTTGACCCATCTCCTAGAGAAATGGAAATAAAAACAAAAATAAATATATGAAACTTCATTTCATTTGTTTATGAAATGAAACTTCAAAGCTTTTGCACAGCAAAGGAAACCATAAACAAGACAAAGACAGCCCTCAGAATGGGAGGAAATATTTGCAAATGGAGCAACTGGCAAAGCACTAATCTCCAAAATATATAAGCAGTTCATGCAGCTCAATATCAAAATAACAAACTACCCAATCCAAAAATGGGCAGAATAGCTAAATAGACATTTCTCCAAAGAAGATATACGGACTGCCAACAAACACATGAAAGGATGTTCAACATCACTAATCATTAGGGAAATGCAAATCAAAACCACAATGAGGTATCATCTCACACCAGTCAGAATGGCCATCATCAAAAATCTACAGACAATAAATGCTGGAGAGGGTGTGGAGAAAAGGGAACACTCTTGCACTGTTGGTGGGAATGTAAATTGATACAGCAACTATGGAGAACAGTATGGAGGTTCCTTAAAAAACTAAAAATAGAGCTACCATATGACCCTGCAATCCCACTACTGGGCATATACCCTGAGAAAACCATAATTCAAAAAGAGTCATGTACCACAGTGATACTTCCATCTCTATTTACAATAGCCAGGACATGGAAGCAACCTAAGTGTCCATTGACAGATGAATGGATAAAGAAGATGTCGTGCATATACACAATGGAATATTTCTCAGCCATCAAAAGAAATGAAACTGAGTTATTTGTAGTGAGGTGGATGGACCTAGAGTCTGTCATACAGAGTGATTATGTCAGAAAGAGAAAAACAAATACCATATGCTAACAGTTATATATGGAATCTTAAAACAAATTTTGGTTATGAAGAACCTAGGGGCAGGACGGGAATAAAGACACAGATGTAGAGAATGGACTTGAGGACACGGGGAGGGGGAAGGGTAAGCTGGGACGAAGTGAGAGAGTGGCATGGACATATATACACTACCAAATGTAAAATAGCTAGCTAGTGGGAAGCAGCCACATAGCACAGGGAGATCAGCTTGGTGCTTTGTGACCACCTAGAGGGTGGGAGATGGAGGGTGGGAGGGAGAGGCAAGAGGGAGGAGATATGGAGATATATGTATATGTATAGCTGATTCACTTTGTTATAAAGCAGAAACTAGCATACCATTGTAAAGCAATTATACTCCAATAAAGATGTTAAAAAAAAAAAAGCACATGGGGTTTATCAGAACACATTGTGTTATGTGCTCAGAAATAATTCAAAGGTACACGTTGGACAAATAGCCGACCTCTTTGTGATGCACCAGATTGTTAATATAGACAATCTGATTATATTAACAATTTTTAATCAACTATGTATATCTTGACTCTTAAAATAGACTGGAAATGCCTCAGAAGCAGAGACCAAAGACTTTGCTTTGGTTTTCCATAGTCAAAAACAGAGCCTTGCATATCTTTGTATTTAATCGAAAAGTAAATATAAAATAGTTCTCGATGTGCTATATATATATATATATATATACACACACATACATACATACATACATACAATGGAATACTATCCAGCCATAAAAAAGGAACGAAATTTTGCCATTTGCAGCAACATGGATGTACTTCGAGGGCATAATGCTAAGTGAAATAAGTCAGACAGAGTAAGCCAAATACTGTATGATATCACTTATATGTGGAATCTAAAAAAAAAGAAACAAGCTAGTGAATATAACAAGGAGGAAGCAGACACAGATATAGAGAACAAACTAGTGGTTACCAGTGGGGAGAGGGGAGGAGGGAGGAGCAATGTAGGGGTAGTGGAATAAGTGATACAAACTATTAGGTATAAAATAAGCTACAAGGATATATTTTACAACATGGGGAATAAAGCCAATATTTTATAATAACTATAAATGGAGGATTACCTTTAAAAGTTGTGAATCACTATATTGTACAATTGTAACTTATATAATATGGCACAGAAAATATACTTCAATTTTTAAAAAAGGATTGAAAAAATTGCTTCTCAATCCTTCACTAATACCGTGCTATAAAGCTTGCGAGTAGGAAAGATAACATTTCTTTCCATAAAATCTACAAGGGACCTTTAAAGAGCTCTATTCTGCTGCTTGTTAAGTGACAAAATAAAGAAAATGTCATGGATGTGAATAACATAAAAATGTGAATAAATTATTTTCTATTTTACTTCTTCACACAATTCATTTTTTGGCTGGTAAATCACCTTGAAAAAATAGAAATGATTACATCAACATCAGTAGTTTTTCTTGCTGAGATTTTATTCCCTTTTGGAAGCACAAGTGAAAAAGGAAATTCTAGGCACAAATAATAGTAATTTATACATCAAACTTTTCAAATGTCCTTCATGTACATGATCTCATTTGAATCCCAGGGCTACTTGTGATATGAATATTATCATTGTCCTAATTTTACAGTGAGAAGACTTAAGTTTATAGAAGTTAAAAAACACACCTAAATTGAAGCTAGAAACTGAGGCAATCAAGGAACTGACCGTGGCTCTGATCGATTTCAAATCCCATACTCTTTTCTGTACACTGGAGTGGGGTAGTGTTTACACTGACTTGCTGACACATCTTGGAAACCTCCTTTTATTATGCACTATGAAATGAATTTAGTGACTTGCTATTTTCATCCATTGAATGTCAGCAAGGCGTAGAATGCATTATTGGGTCTCTCTTGTCAAGGATTCCCCACAGATGGAAAGTCTAATAAGCCAGCAGGGACCTTGTTAGCAGTCACAGATGCCAAAATGGCTCAGAGTTCTTTGTGAAGGGCAGTGACAGTTGCCCAAATTACCCTGTGTTATGCCTTCAAGTCTGTGTGCTACATTCCTATGGGAAATTAATAAACATAGTTTCAGGCTGATGATAAAAATAGGAGACTTCAACTTGTCCGTCCATTTCTTTTTCTCTTTCATTTCTTACCAATAGCACTCTGGAGACTTTTTGTATTTGTTTGTTTGTCTGTTTTTAATATTGATGCCTATCTCTGATCCCTGGAGATTCAGATTTAATTGGTACAGAGTGGGGCTCAGGCACTTGGAATTTGAAAAACACCTCAGGTGATTCTAATGTGCAACCAGGGTTGAAATTCACTGATGTAGGCAAAACTGCTCTCTATCTCTAAACTTGAACTTGCACTTTAAAAACTTTACCTCTGAATATATTATTTCCTTCACCTGAAATGTTCTCTTCCTATATTCTGACAGTCTAAAAATGCTTCTTTCTTTAAAATTCCACATCATGAACTTCTGCCTTGAAATATTTTCCTATTGATAACTGCTCCAGCGTGTACCCTTGAAAATGATGTTTAAAAACATTGAGCAACTACTACATGGCAGGCACTGGGTAGGCATTTTCACATATACCATCTTTTTAAATTCAGAATACTCCTTTCTAGGAAACTGGGCTATATAGTTGTTGCACTTTATCATGCCTGTTGGAGTTTGAAATGTGAAAAAGTATATGGTTAAATCTTCAGAACAGAGTACATTTAATTTATTTGATTTAATTTTAAGTGCAACTCTAACTTATTTTAACATTTCATAGAGTTTCAGGGACATAACTGGAGAAAAGAAACCTAAAAGAAGATAGAAAAATGTACACTGATGCATCTAAAGATTGAAGAGAAGGGACTGTTAGGCTGCCTGGCTATATTCCCTCTAATTCACTCTCCTAATGTGCAACTTTATTCTGGAACTATGAAGTGCATATCCTCACAAGGTTACACACAATGATTTTATGAGGTTGTATTTAATGGCTGAGTACTTTTTAAAAGCTTGTAATTTAAGCTACTTGCAGCAGAAATATAATATTGCAGATCAAAAAAGATCCTTGGATCTAAGCAAGTCCCTAGGTGTAATGGAAGCCTTAACTTTCACTCCACCTTCAAGGTCTCCCAAATAAAGTGCTAGCTCCACAGCCACAGATATAATTAATTAGCATTTATGTTTATTAGAAAATACTTTTAATTTGACTCAGGAAATTCCTTCAACTACTGGGAACAAAGCAATGAAGCAAATACTGTGGTGGGTGATCATTTCTTATCATATAATTATTAGATGACATATAATCACAAATGCTCCACAAATTACCTGGTTTTCAAAAGTGCAGTCCCAGAGCCTGTAAATTTGTTAGAAATGCAAATACTCTAGCCCTACCAAAAACTACTAAATCAGAAAGTCACTGAGATTCATCATTTGTGTTAACAAGCCTTCCAGGTGATTCTAACGCACACTAAAGTTTGCATTAGAGGATCACTGCTCTAACTGTTTTCATTGTTTGCCCAAAGACAATGGTGAATTAGTCAAAATTATAGTCATCTCCATAAACTCAGTGAAAAAGAACAGAATTATTTCATGTGTTATCACTTGAAATTGTTTATTTTACATCAGACTAATTTCTCCTCTTGGTAACATCAATGTTTGTGTGTGTGTTTGTGTGTATAAAGAACATGATGTGTAATTACATGTTAAATACACAGTATATACATGATTTACACCATCCAGTGATTTTTTTTTCAACATTTCTTAAATCTTATTTCCAGTTTATAAACACATCTGTAAAGTGATCTTACACATTCAGAATAATGGTCCATTCTTCATTTAAAATTTGCCTGAAACTTGTTTTTTTTTTTTTTTTGCGGTACGCGGCCTCTCACTGTTGTGGCCTCTCCCGTTGCGGAGCACAGGCCGCGGACGCGCAGGCTCAGCGGCCATGACTCACGGGCCCAGCCGCTCCGCGGTATGTGGAATCTTCCCAGACCGGGGTACGAACCCGCGTCTCCTGCATCGGCAGGCGGACTCTCAACCACTGCGCCACCAGGGAAGCCCTGAAACTTGTTTTAAGGTAAAACTTTATAATGGCTTTCTATATTCTAAGATTAGATTTGTGCATTTGGGAAGAGTCAGGAGTCAAAGCAGAGTCATTTAGTTCACTAAATCGCACAGACTGAACCAAGCAAAGATCTTTAAAAACAAAGTGTTATTCACGTTATATTCTCTTCCCTGCTCTTACTTATGACTGAATTGATAGTACTTGCTACAGTTGGTATATTTCACTAGGTGTGCTAAATCTTTGATAATATATTAATATTTATGCTAACTATTTTTGAAGCAAAAGTAGGGTCACCAACCATCTTAGTCCCTGTTTGCCCCAGACTGTTCTGATTTTAGCACTGAAAGCCATGGGTCCTAGGTAGAGCCAGCTTCATAAGCATGCAACTGTGTTCCCCACCCATACCTGCCCATATGTGGTTTAGTGCTTTGCTGTTGCTATCTTGAAATTTTTAATAATTTTTGAACAAGCTGTTTCATGTTTTCGTTTTGTGGTAGACGCTGAAAATTATATAGTTCAGCCTAGTTCTGGGAAACTCCATAGTCCTGGGCAAAAAAGGATGGTTAGTCACCCTGCAAAAATTCTATATAACATCCCTTCATTGGCTTGATTTGATAGGGCATTTCTATCATACACAAGTCTATTAAATCATTTAAATGTGTCCTACAAGTTCATTCATGTCTTTGCCTTTTAATTAGACAAGATCATTTAATGATATTTTCATATGCAAGTCACAGATTGTCTCTATATCCATAATTTTCCATAATGAATATTATAACATATTTGCATTACATGTTATATTTCACAAAGCACTTTCTGGCACATTTTTTCATTTGACATTCCCAGTAGTGTACTAGCAAAATATTAACCAGATCTCAGAGGGAAAATGAGGTTGGTTGTGGAGAATATGTTGATTTGTAGCATCTGTCAATTTCCATAGTGTAAATATTCCCATGATTATTAATTTCAAAGTGCCAACTTGTTGTCATTGAGTAAAGGGTTGGGAAAAGACACTGTCAACTCTCAGAGCAGATATGTGTCAGCACACCTTTGGATGTTCCTCACATAAAGCAGATAGAATAAATATCAACATGCTTATACTACAAATAAAGATACTGAAATTGGGAATCTAGATGACATTAAAAGTCACATGTCTTCTGAGTGGCTAATTCCAAAACTGTATCAATCATCTCATTCCAAATCCCATGTTTATCCTCTTTTGCCATTCTGATTTTCTTATCTCTCATGTCTATAAATTTGTGTATAGTGGTTATTGCTGTGAATGTATAAGAGCTCACAAATGCATGGATTAAAAAAATTAACATAAAATAAAGTTAGCTACAGGGAAGCATAATTAATAAAGATTCTACTTATATTAAATTAAGGGTAATTATTTTTTAAATGCTTGATTAAAATCACTTGAAAATATGTTTAAATTTTTCACAGGTGTGTTTGCATTCATCAACCTTCAATTTCAAATATGGTATTCCCTATGCTAACAGATTACAAAGCTTCAACTTCACAGTTTAATTATAAATGGAAATATGATTCATACATTTTCTTATTTCTCTTTGTTACAACTTAATTATCACTTGGCAACAAAGATTACCGCTATTACTACACTCTCAACTCCTGCATAGTAGGCATTAGGCTGTTTTATTACATCCTTACAGAACTTAATCCTCATAGTAACTCTGTAAAGAGGATACAATTAAAGCAATTTTCAGCTGGTGAAACTAATGCTCAGAAAGGCTAGGAGGTTCATCCAAGGTCATTCAACTGGTAGGTGGTGAAGTCAAGATTCGGGCTAATTATCTACCAATTTCTGCTCTCAATCATTCTGTTACACTCTCTTAGCTGGTGTAGAGCTATTAATTGTACTAAAATATAAAATCAATAAGATGACAACAGATCTTCTTTTCTAACTACAACAACACCATTGTTTCCCTTAATTGTTTTTATGAAAAGAGATGAAAAAATACTGAGGCATCTTAACCAGCCCAGCTTTCTATAATATATTCTTTCAGGGTAGAGAAGGCCCTTAATATTATGGAGGTTCCCACTCTCCATGTTCTTTTGATTGAGTACCTTATAAGCTTCCTATCACAGGACTTAAAATGCATGAAGTCAGCAGAATCAACCAGACTCCTGTCATAAAACACAGAGAAGGTTGAAATTCTTTGGTAATGCCCCCAATACATAAGGCCAGAGGTTTATCCAATGTTTGTCTCTGTCACATTCCCTTACTGAATGTCAAAAGTTTGTAGAATATAGATATAATTGCATCTCAAAGTTTACTTTTATGAGTCTTCTAAGTAGAAACTACTATCCTTTTGTTACACTTTGGATATCAGTTCAATTTAGGACTAATGCTTTTCTGAAATATTTTTATCCACTGGAGGTCTCAAATACTGGTCTACTCCATTGTTTAGAATTTGGTTTCTATATGGAGCTAGAAAATTAGACTATTCATTGATATGCAAGACAGTGACTTTATTATTTAATGAAAATTTTCCATTACAAAGACTGTTCTAAGTCATTTACAGATATCTGTAAAGATCATGTAATCTTTATAACAACACATGAGGTAGGTATTGTGATTACGCTCACTTTGCAAATGAAGGTTAGTGACCAAAAGTCATCCAGTTAGTAAGTGATAGTATCAGGATTTTAACCCAGGTAATCTGACTGTTAACCACTACTCTCTGTTTCCTCTGAAACTTTCTCTATTTGGAAGACGAGGACATGACGGACCCTGGTGATCTAATTTTTCTACCTATTAGCTGTGTGACCTTGTCAAGTTACTTAAATTCTCTGAATCTCAGTTCCTTCATCCATGGGTATAAGAATAAATATGTTATAAGATATTTGAGAGGAGTAATTTTCTTTAACATCTTTATTGAGTATAATTGCTTTACAATGGTGTGTTAGTTTCTGCTTTATAACAAAGTGAATCAGCTATACATATACATATATCCTCATATCTCCTCCCTCTTGCTTCCCCTTCCCACCCTCCCTATCCCCCGCCAGGTGGTCGCAAAGAACTGAGCTGATCTCCCTGTGCTATGCAGCTGCTTCCCACTAGCTATCTATTTTACATTTGGTAGTGTGTATATGTCCATGCCACTCTGTCACTTCGTCCCAGCTTCCCCTTCCTCCTCCCCGTGTCCTCAAGTCCATTCTCTACATCTGTGTCTTTATTCCTGTCCTGCCCCTAGGTTCTTCAGAAGCTTTTTTTTTTTTTTTAGATTCCATATATATGTGTTAGCATACAGTATTTGTTTTTCTCTTTCTGACTTACTTCACTCTGTATGACAGGCTCTAGGTCCATTCACCTCACTACAAATAACTCAATTTCCATTCTTTTTATGGCTCAGTAATATTCCATTGTATATATGTGCCACATCTGCTTTATCCATTCATCTGTTGATGGACACTTAGGTTGCTTCCATATCCTGGCTATTGTAAATAGAGCTACAGTGAACATTGTGGTACATGACTCTTTTTGAATGGTGGTTGTCTCAGGGAGTATGCCCAGGAGTGGGATTGCTGGGTCATATGGTAGTTCTCTTTTTAGTTTTTTAAGGAACCTCCATACTGTTCTCCACAGTGGCTGTATCAATTTACATTCCCACCAACAGTGCAACAGGGTTCCCTTTTCTCCATACCCTCTCCATCATTTATTGTTTGTAGATTTTTTGATGATGGTGATTCTGACCAGTGTGAGGTGATACCACATTGTGGTTTTGATTTGCATTTCCCTAATGGTTAGTGATGTTGAGCATCCTTTCATGTGTTTGTTGGCAGTCCGTATATCTTCTTTGGAGAAATGTCTATTTAGGTCTTCTGCCCATTTTTGGATTGGGATATATGACAATCCCACAGCCGACATCGTGCTCAGTGGTGAAAAACTGAAACCATTTTCTCTAAGAGCAGGAACAAGACAAGGTTCCCCACTCTCACCACTATTATTCAACATAGTTTTGGAAGTTTTGGCTACAGCAATCAGAGAAGAAAAAGAAACGAAAGGAATCCAAATCAGAAAAGAAGAAGTAAAAGTGTCACTGTCTGCAGGTGACACGATACTATACATAGAGAATCCTGAAGATGCCACCAGAAAACTACTCGAATCAATGAATTTGGTAAAGTAGCAGGATACAAAATTAATGCACAGAAATCTCTTGCATTCCTATACACTAACGATGAAAAATCTGAGAGAGAAATTAAGGAAACACTCCCATTTACCATTGCAACAAAAAGAAAAATATACCTAGGGATAAACCTACCTAAGGAGACAAAAGACCTGCATGCAGAAAATTATAAGACACTGATGAAAGAAATTAAAGACAATACAAACAGGTGGAGAGATATACCATGTTCTTGGATTGGAAGAATCAACATTGTGAAATGACTCTACTACCCAAAGCAATCTACAGATTCAATGCAATCCCTATCAATCTACCAATGGCATTTTTCACAGAACTAGAAAAAAATTCACAATTTGTTTGGAAACACAAAATAGCCAAAGCAATCTTGAGAAATAAAAACGGAGCTGGAGGAATCAGGCTCCCAGGCTTCAGACTGAAGAAAACCCAAAGTTAGCAGAAGGAAAGAAATCATAAAGATCAGAGGAGAAATAAATGAAATAGAAACAAAGAAAACAATAGCAAAGATCAATAAAACTAAAAGCTGGTTCTTTGAGGAGATAAACAAAATTGATAAACCATTAGCCCAACTCATCAAGAAAAAGAGGGAGAGGACTCAAACCAATAAAATTAGAAATGAAAAAGGAGAATTTACAACAGACACTGCAGATATGCAACGCATCCTAAGAGACTACTATAGTCAACTTTATGCCAATAAAATGGACAACCTGAAAGAAATGGACAAATTCTTAGAAAGGTATAACCTTCCAAGACTGAACCAGGAAGAAATAGAAAATATGAACAGACCAATCACAAGTAATGAAATTGAAACTGAGATTAGAAATCTTCCAACAAACAAAAGTCCAGGACCAGATGGCTTCACAGGTGAATTCTATAAAACACTTAGAGAAGAGCTAACACCCATCCTTTTCAAACTCTGCCAAAAAACTGTGGAGGAAGGAAAACTCCCAAACTCATTCTATGATATCACCCTGATATCGAAACCAGACAAAGATACTACAAAAACAGAAAATTACAGACCAATATCACTGATGAATATAGATGCAAAAATCCTCAACAAAATACTAGCAAACAGAATCCAAGAACACATTAAAAGGATCATACACCATGATCAAGTGGGATTTATCCCAGGGATGCAAGGATTCTTCAATATAAGCAAATCAATCAATGTGATACACCATATTAACAAATTGAAGAATAAAAACCATACGCTCATCTCAATAGATGCAGAAAAAGCTTTTGACAAAATTCAATACCCATTTATGATAAAAACTCTCCAGAAAGTGGGCATAGAGGGAACCTACCTCAACATAATAAAGGCCATATATGACAAACCCACAGCAAACATCATTCTCAGTGGTGAAAAACTGAAAGCATTTCCTCTAAGATCAGGAACAAGACAAGGATGTCCACTCTCGCCACTATTATTCAACATAGTTTTGGAAGTCCTAGCCACGGCAATCAGAGAAGAAAAAGAAATAAAAGGAATACAAATTGGAAAAGAAGAAGTAAAACTGTCACTGTTTGCAGATGACATGATACTATACATAGAGAATCCTAAAGATGCAAACAGAAAACTAGTAGAGCTAATCAGTGAACTTGGTAAAGTTGCAGGATACAAAATTAATGCACAGAAATCTCTTGCAGCCCTATACACTAATGATGAAAAATCTGAAAGAGAAATTAAGGAAACACTCACATTTACCTTTGCAATAAAAAGAATAAAATACCTAGGAATAAACCTACCTAGGGAGACAAAAGACCTGTATGCAGAAAACTATAAGACACTGATGAAATAAATCAAAGATGATATAGAGAGATGGAGAGATATACCATGTTCTTGGATTGGAAGAATCAATATTGTGAAAATGACTATACTACCCAAAACAATCTACAGGTTCAGTGCAATCCCTATCAAATTACCAGTGGCATGTTTTACGGAACTAGAACAATAAATCTTAAAATTTGTATGGAGACACAAAAGAACCTGAATAGCCAAAGCTGTCTTGAGGGAAAAAACAGAGCTGGAGGAATCAGACTCCCTGACTTCAGACTATACTATAAAGCTACAGTAATCAAGACAACATGGTACTGGCACAAAAACAGAAACATAGATCAATGGAACAAGATAGAAAGCCCAGAGATAAACCCATGCACCTATGGTCAACTAATCTATGACAAAGGAGGCAAGGATATACAATGGAGAAAAGACAGCCTCTTCAATAAGTGGTGCTGGGAAAACTGGACAGGTACATGTAAAAGTATGAGATTAGATCACTCCCTAACACCATACACAAAAATAAGCTCAATATGGATTAAAGACCTAAATATAAGGCCAGAAACCATCAAACTCTTAGAGGAAAACATAGGACAAGCACTCTTTCACATAAATCACAGCAAGATCTTTTTTGATGCACCTCCTAGAGTCATGGAAATAAAAACAAAAATAAACAAATGGGACTTAATGAAACTTCAAAGCTTTTGCACAGCAAAGGAAACCATAAACAAGATGAGACAAACCATAAGCCCAGAGAATGGGAGAAAATATTTGCAAATGAATCAATGGACAAAGCATTAATCTCCAAAATATATAAACAGCTCATGCAGCTCAATATTAAGAAAACAAACAACCCAATCCAAAAATGGGCAGAAGACCTAAATAGACACTTCTCCAAAGAAGACATACAGATGTCCAAGAAGCAAATGAAAAGCTGCTCAAAATCACTAATTATGGGCTTCCCTGGTGGCGCAGTGGTTGAGAGTCCGCCTGTTGATGCAGGGGACATGGGTTCATGCCCCAGTCGGGGAAGATCCCACGTGCCATGGAGCAGCTGGGCCCGTGAGCCATGGCCACTGAGCCTGTGCATCTGGAGCCTGTGCTCCGCAATGGGAGAGGCCACAACAGTGAGAGGCCCGCGTACCGGAAAAAAAAAAATCACTAATTATTAGAGAAATGCAAATCAAAACTACAGTGAGGTATTACCTCACACCAGTTAGAATGGGCATCATCAGAAAATCTACAAACCACAAATTCTGGAAAGGGTGTGGAGAAAAGGGAACCCTCTTGCATTGTTGGTGGGAATGTAAATTGATGCAGCCACTATGGAGAACAGTATGGAGGTTCCTTAAAAAACTAAAAATAGAATTGCCATATGATCCAGCAAGCCCACTACTGGGCGTATACCCAGAGAAAACCATAATTCAAAAAGACACATGCACCCCAATGTTCAAGGTAGCACTGTTTACAATAGTCAGGTCATGGAAGAAACCTAAATGCCCATCAACAGATGAATGGATAAAGAAGTTGTGGTACATATATACAATGGAATATTACTCAGCCATAAAAAGGAATGAAACTGGATCATTTGTTGAGATGTGGATGGATCTAGAGACTGTCATACAGAGTGAAGTAATTCAGAAAGAGAAAAACAAATATTGTATATTATCGCATATATGTAGAACCTAGAAAAATGGTACAGATGAACCGGTTTGCAAGGCAGAAATAGAGACACAGATGTAGAGAACAAACATATGGACACCAAGCAGGGAAAACGGCAGTGTGTGGGGTTGGTGGTGTGCTTTATTGCGCGATTGGGATTGACATGTATACACTGATGTGTATAGAATTGATGACTAATAAGAACCTGCTGTATAAAAAAAATTTTCTAAATTCAAAAATTAAAAAAAAAAAAACTAAGCAGGAGGGTGTGCTACTGACCCACTGGTAGAGGCCAGGGATGTTGCTAAACAATCTGCAATGCACAGGACAAACCCACACCCCCAACAAAGAATTAAAAAAAAAATTGAAGTTATATTATGGAGACAAACTTATTTTAGAATTTAGAATATTTTGTTATTTCTGGAATTAGTCTTTATGATTATATAAAAAGAATTGCCAAGGAAAACTGTTGCCCCTCAGCTAATACAGGTTAAGAGGTTAGACATTCATAGACTTAAATTACCTGCTTCTCTAGCCTGACAACAATTAAAACAATACCATTTATAGTTATAATATACATTTCATCTATCGGTTAAAACCTAGAATTAATAACACTGAACCTAATACTTAGAAGGAAAGATACTCATCCTTTTGTTTTATGTTAATACTTCTAAAGAGATCTAAACCAATCCAGAAAAAGTCTAGACAATTTGAAAAGCTGGACGATTGTCTCCAGTTTCACTTTACTGCTTCAGTATATCTAGTCACCCCATAGTGTTACTCTTTCAAAGCCTATTTCTCAAATGTACATTATAGAATCAAATCTTTGAAAGTTTAGATTTTTCTTTCTACTATATATATATTTAATCAACTATGAAATATAATACAGCTATTTCCTACAAAATTTGCTACCTAAAGAAATTGTATTAAATTATATTGTATAATTTCTGTCTTCCAGAATGCCACCTTCCAAATTTCTTAATCTCAGACTCTAAAATTTCCTCTCATGCTGCTTATGAAACAGTTACTATCCTGAATGAAAGTGTTTTGAAAATCTTATAAAGTATAAGCTGTCTTAATGTACAATTTACTTGGATTAGTAGCAACTTGCCCACATGCTTGTCTGTGTTTTGGATGCATATTTTGGTAAAGTGCCTGATATAGAATAAGTCATGATATTTGCTGTTTTGTGTGCTATTGCCAAGACACGACTTGTAAACACTAGCAGAATTTCTGATGCAAATGACAGTGTCATTTGGAAAGACTTCCAAGTTGCTATCTTTGCAGTTTATAGATAAAGTTATATATACATATTGTATATGTAATATGTATATGTTTAATATATAGACATATGTATACATATATATAACATGTATATGTCTAATATATGTATACATTATTTTTAATTACTTTAAATTAATTGCACATATATACATGCATATATATGCAATTAAAAACTTTTGCTCTGTGAAGGACTCTGTTAGGAGAATAAAAGTACAAGCTACAGACTGGGAGAAAATATTTATAAATCATATATGTGACCAAAGAATTTGTATCTAAAATATGTAAAGAACTCTCAAAACTCAACAGTAAAAAAAACTAAATCCAATTAGAAAATGGGCAAAAGATATGAAGAGGCATTTCATCTAAAAAGATATACAGATAGCATGGCAACTAAGCAAATGAAAAGATGTTTAATATCACTAGATATTAGGGAAAATCAGATTAAGTCCATCGTGAGATATCACTGTATACCTATTAGAACAGCTAAAATACAAAGTAGTGAGAATACCAAATGCTGCTGAAGATGCTGAGGAACTGGGTTTCTTGTACATTGTTGATAGGAATGTAAGATTGTACAGCCACTCTGGGAAATAGTTTAGCCGTTTCTTAAAAAACTAAACATATACTTACCATACAAGCCAGCCATTGCTCTTCTGGACATTTGTGTTGGAGAAATAAAAACTTGTGTCCACACAAAAATCTGTACATGATAGTTTGCAGCTGCTTTATTTGTAATAGCCCCAAACTGGAAACAACCAAAAGATCCTTCAATAGGTGATAGTTAAACAAGCTGTGGTATATTGAACATGGAATACTACTAGGCAATAGAAAGGAGTAGACTGTTGATACAGGCAACAACTGGGATAGGTCTCAAGGGCATTATGCCCCTGAAAAAAGCCAGTCTCCTAAGGTCCTATACTCTAGGATTCTGTTTAACATTTTCAAAATGACAGAATTATAGAGATAGATAGTAGTGCTTGCTAGGGGTTAGGGATGGTAGAAGAATGGGGGCAGATGTGACTTTAAAGAGGTAGCACAAGGGAAATCTTCCTGGTGATGGAATAGTTCTGTGTCTTGATTGTCATGATGGTTACCTGAATCTACAGATGTGATAAAATGACATTGAATTTGGGACTTCCCTGGTGGTCTGGTGAGTAAGACTCCACGCTCCCAATGCAGGGGGCCCAGGTTCAATCCCTGGTGGTGGAACTAGATCCCTCATGCCGCAACCAAGAGTCTGCATGCCACAACTAAAGACCCTGTGTATCGCAACTGAGACCCAGTGCAGCCAAAAAATAAATAAATAAATGAAAGAAAAGGAGAGAAAGCAAAACAAACAAACAAAAAAACTCACAAGTTAAAAAAACAATGACATAGAATTTCCAGACATATATATCAATATTAACTTTCTGGTTTTGATATTGTACTATAGTCATGTAAAATGTACCCATTGGAGGAAACTGGGTGAAGGGTACCTAGGAAGTTTCTGTACTTCTGCAACTTCCTGTATAATTATTTTAACACAAAAAGTATTTTTAAAATCCTCCCAGAGTTATGTAGAATCCATAGACTATACATTAGTTATTCTTAACAAGGTGAAAAACATTGTTTTAATGAATTTATGCCCTAAAGTGCATGTTAAGAGCCTGGGTTCTGGTGTCAAGTAGCCTTGAAACTCAGCTCTTTATTTAGCAACCATAGGTCATGAAAAATAACTTATTGTCTCCAAGTCTCAATTTCCTTTCCTGTTAAAATATAATCATGGCAATAATAATAATACCTACCTTGTGGCATCTTTACAAAGATTAGAATGAATAATATATGTATTGCTCTTAGCACAGTGTCTGACATCTAAATATACCTCAATAAATGGGAGTTGAAATTAAAAAAAAAAAAAAGAAATTACCACTAGTTAAATTTTGGTAGAGAAAGAAAAAGAAGATCCAGAATTATCAGAGGATATTTTAAAAATACTGCTCCTATTCCAATTTTATATGTGTGAAGATGTATTTTCTTCAAGTTCTTCAATCAAACACCATATCATAATATGTTGAGTATAGAAGCAGACATAGAATCCAGATCTCTTCTTTTTGCAAATATATAAATCAAATATATATATAGTAAAGTGCCATGCCATTTACTAGTTTTTGAAAATATATTGTAATTATGTTATCTATACTAGCATGTAATGATTAATATTTATAATTTTAATGAATCAATAAATATTTCCAAATCTTCTCAGATTTAGTTTTAAAAATGCTAAGTAGCCATCAATATAACTCACATAAACAAAAGCTTTGTAGAGTTGTCCATATATTCTAAGAGTTGTAAATAGATTCTGAAACCAAAATATCTTATTGAACAGATCAATTGCTGTAGAAGGTTATAAAGCAGTCCTATGTATACATGAGACATAATCAATTTGTCTTTGGTTCCTGAAGTCTCAGCCAATTTGTCTTTGGTTCCTGAAGTCTCTCAACTCATATTTGTTAAGTGAATAAATACATAAAATAGAATTCTGCTTTTTCTTTGCAGTGTTTATTGCTAATGAGTGGTGGCATTTTCACCAAGATTTGTGCCAACGAAGTGAAATCTCCAAAGACCAAATGCCTGACTCTATATTTAGAAGAGGTATATTATTAATTTGCTCCTTAAAGATCTTCTAGGACCTTAAGTTGAATTATTGGAAAATGATATTATCCTTCAGCAAACAGCCATTTTCCACAGCGGTGAATTCAAATGATGAAAAAGTGAATGAAAGCTGTCTATTATGAGTAAATACATATCATGAAGATTAGTAACCTATGCCAAATTATAAGGGAAGTTGGGATGACTACTGAAGATTGCAGAGAAGACAGGAGTGGAGAAAAAGAGAAACATATCTTGCATATATAGTAGGAGCTAGGTATGCATGCATCCTCACAATAGCCTAAATATGTAATTATTAAATACATTTTTTAAATAAGGGAGAAGATACTCATAATGTTAGAATTGATGCTCAAATATATTGCTAAATGCCTTCAAAATTAGTATTTCAATCCACTTTAAAGGGTCCTGTCCCAATATGGGATGTTTTTCATCTCTCTTTCTCTAGTGTTGCTTTCTAAAGTGGTGTTTGCCAGTACACAATACCAGCACCTTTTAATTCATAACGCAGCTGACATGTGTCTTAAATAAATTACTTTACTTTCGCAACATTCACATTTGGCAAGAACAATTTGCATGCCAGTACAACTGGTAGAAGCAGGGAGAATTGGAAGAGTCGTTTTAAAATGTATAAATACATGGGGACTGACCATTTTGTTTTTTACAGAGAGAGCTCCAGGGTATATTACTAACACATTTGTTGCTAAAAGTTTACTGAGTATCAAGCAATAATATCCCCAAACTTTAAACTACTTATTCTGTTTTTAAGGGTTCTTTTTTTTTCTGAAAAAATATACAACCGTGAGTTTCTACCACACAGATGTCTGAACAATGTCAATGGGTCTAAAAAAATTGTTTCTGCAAAAAAAATTAAAATGCTCCCTAATGCTCAAACAGTCATAGTTTCTAGCAGGCTCTCACTGCACCCTGACTAGAGAGCTTCTAATGGCCAGATAAAATGAATGTATTCTGGTCTTGCCACCCTTCAGCTTTGGGAAGCAAAGCACTGATTAAGAATTTAAAAGGCATTTGTATATATAGGAATTAAGCTTGACTTGTTTTTTGTGAACCTAACACATAAGTATTAACTCATCACTGAGAGCAGCTTCTTCCCTAGAAATCTTAAAAAACATGCTTGCATATCCACAAAGCCTTCTCCATAACATAGCACTCCGTATTATTTCAGGCTTTTAAAAAAGGTTACATTATCTCCTAGTAAAAGAATCACAATTCAAAGCAAACCCACTTGGAAAATAATATGCAGGACACTTGTTTGAATTTATTACATGTAATAGGAAGGGTCCTATTTGCCCTAAGAACTTGGAGTAAAGAGAAAAAATGTTATTCTTCAAGTCAAATGAGTTGATTCAGTTCATTCAACTAGAAGAAGAGAGGTTGTCTCCTAAACTCATTAGAATAACTAGTTCACTGAAGATGGTGCATCAGCTTAATCAGTGAATATTAAATATCTCAAGACTGTTGTGAGGATTAAGTAATAAAACACGTGGGAAATGAGAATGTCTAGCACATAGAGGTTTTTATTGTTATTATTATGATCAGGATCATTGCCTGTTCAGAATATCAACAAGGTTGGCATGGTGATAATTCTGGGGAGTTAAGTAATCCAGGCTCAGAAAGGTTCTCCTGATCTGGATGAACTCTTTCTCAAAACCCTCCACCTCATTCTGAGTCAGTGTACGCCAAACTATACCAAGCTACTCAGCTTTCTGATTCTCTTAGAATTGGTAAAGAAGGTGTGTAGGGGAGGCCTTGAGCCTTTCCATCACTAGAATGTCTCACCTCACTTAAACAATCTCCTTAGCATTCTGGTTTATACAACAGTTGTCAATGTAATTTATCTTTGAGTTTGTGTGACCATTTCTGCATATGGTAAGAAAGTCCATTTCTTAGGCAGGAAGACTGGAGACTAGATCATCCTTTGAGACGTCATTGTGCCTGGCCACTGGCCTTTCTCTTCAGGTATGCATACTGTTACCTTAAGACTTCATTCAAAATTTAAAAACCCCAATTAACTTTCATGAAAGCCCAGAGCTCATTTACCCATTTCCTAGACTGCTCCTCAAGAAATTCTGGCAAATGAGGAGGTAAGATACTTCCCGGGTAGTCACAATAAAATAGAAAGGGTGAAAGGGCTGCATGAAAAACGTTCTAGAGAATCATAATAGATGGATATTTTTAGAAGGGCTGTTACATAAACTAGATTTTTTAGTGGTGTATACTTAAGAGGACAAAACAAGGACCAATTATTAGAAGTCAGTGGAAGACATTTCATAATCCTCCTCAATGTGATGCTTACCTTTCTGCCTCCTATTTAGTCATCAAGAGTTTCCAATACTCCATACTCTAGAGTCTAGAAGAGTTTCTGTACTCTAACCAACTCATCTTCATCTCATTCTCCCTGCCTTGGATAAAGCCCTCACCATTCATCATCCCCCCACAGCTCATTAATTAGTCTTTCTGCATTCTGCTAAGGGCACTAGATTCACATCTTTCTGAAACATAGATAGAATCATATCAAGTTCCTGCTTAAAAACCCCTCTTGACTCCCATTGTCTATAGCAGTGTTTCACACAAGGTATTTAGACATGTTCTTGAAGATATGAACATTAGATCGTGACATTTAAACTTTGGATTTTCAAACATATCTCTTCTACAGGGAAGATATGAATGGCATTTACAAAGAATAAATGTTAGTTTCTTAATTCCCTAGGGATCTGTGGACATATTCTTAGGAGCCTATTTTTTTCCTCTCTGGAGAAGATTTAGAAACATGGGTATTCATGGCATATTCTAAACCTTCTATACCTCTTTGTTATTTCCCACTACAAACTTAATATTCTAGCCATATACATTTTCTCATTTTGTTGTATCTAATCTTATGCTTTCAATACTTCTATTCCACTGCATATGTTGTTCCCACAGCTAGAAGTGCCTTTCCGTCTCTGCTTTTCTTGGTGAGAAATTATTGCTATTTCAAGATCCGGTTCCAATTTCTCCAGGTTGGGAGTTGTTTCTGGTTTAGTTCTGGGTTCCTACCTCATTTTATATTGAGCATCATATTGTGTTTTCCTTATGGGTTTGTGTGATGTTTTCTCACCAGCTGGTGAGCTCCTCAAGGTCAGAAACTGTGTAGTAGTCATCTTTTCATGTCTTTGGACTTTTATAATTTCACAGAGTACCAGGTTCATGGAGGACGCAATTAGATTTTGTCTTAACCTAAAGAACATCCTGTTCTCCCTTATGAGGTAGGTTGATCTCTGTTCTTGAAAGACCACATAGAGATACTATTATTGTGTGCATCTCAGCAAAATGAGAGATGTTGAACTGAATACATTGAGAAATGTCTTCCAACTATATGTTCCATGGTTCTAAGTTGCACTGTGCTTGGGGCTGAGAACATACCATTAAATTAGAGTCATTCCTTGTTCCTGCATCTTCTTCTATTTTAGGTATCAGGAGCTGCCTTTGCTCTTGACTCCTTGCTTCTGGGAATTCACTCTGAAAAGCAGTAGCTTTTACCTTCAGAAATGCTCCCTCCCTGGGTCTGTCTCAAGAAAGTTCCTCTTCTATCTTTCCTCCTCCCTATATTTTTCTCTGCACCTAGCACATCATGATTTATTTTCTCAGGATGCAGTCTATACTTAGTTTGTAAGCTAATTGTCAGAAAAATTAATGACTGATAACTGAGTTGTCAAAAACTAATTCCAGTTTAACATAATAATAGCTGCCATTTTTTGAAGAAATGTTATACGTTCCTTACATATATTATATTATTTAATCCTTACATGAACCCTCTAAGTTATTATTCTTATCTACATTTTCCAGATGATGAAATTAAGGCCCTGAGAGTTAAATAGCTTACTGAAGGTAACAGATCTAGGAAGTGGTAGAGTTTAGATCAAATCCCAGTCAGTTTGATTGCCTTTAACCACTTCTCTAAACTGCCAGCCCACCCCATTCCCCAATACCCACAGCAGTACAATTTTTGCATTATCATTATTATAAAGTGTGAAATACGGGACACCATGGGTAGTCAGAGATTTGCACATGAGAAGATTCTTCTTTGAATCGAATAGCCCATACTCCACAGGGACCACCTAAGCAGAAGACTACCTTTTATAATGCATACTAATTCTTCTTTGCTTTATGTGTCTCTTTTACACAATTCATAAATCACACATTTTCAATCTTTACTTCAGCATTTAAATCCAAGAGGAAAGCTGAGGTTACATAAATAACTTCCTAGACAAAAATGCAACAGTTCCTCCATCCCAGGACTGGCTGTGGGAATTTGTTGTATGGGAAATACATCACATACTTCTCATGAGACCCAAAAGAAAAAAGGGCAGCAATAACTGTGAGGTTCAATCAAAACTGACAATTCAATTCCACCTGCATTTATTGAGAGAAGAGAGTGCAGTGTTTGCCAGTGGCTTTGGGCAAGGTGAGTCTAGAGTATTTTGTTGTACCAGAAAAAAAGAAAGAGCTAAAAAAATGATAGGGTCATGAAACAGAGACATAAGAATTGGCTTGAAGGTGTGCCCAATGGTGAAATCTGGGACCGTTTTTGTACGGTGGGGAATCTGGTCCACACGTAAAACAGGTGATCAAATTAGCATCACCAAAGTGAGACAGAGGGTCATCGTGTGCCTTCAGATATTATATGCTCTTAGAAAGACACGAAACCACTTCTGTAAAATTCTGGCTAAGAATACATTACCTGGATCCATTCTACTAAAAATTCTATTGAGAACAGGAGCATTCTGTTAAAAATGGGGGGACTGTATTCTCCAAAAATGTGAATCTCATCAGAAAAAAAAAGGCTGTGGAAATATTTCACATTAAAAGAAGGCTAAAGAGAAATGGCAACTAAATGCCATCTGACCCTAGACTGGACTCTTTTACAGAGAAGAAAATGCTGTAAAGGATATTATTAGTGTATTGAAAAAAATGCAATATAAACAGTAAATTCGATTAAAGCATTACCCCTATACAGAATTTACTGAAGTTGATAACTGTTCTGTGGTGATGTAAGAGAATATTCTTGTTCGTGGGAAAAACACACTGAAATATCCAAGAGTAAAGGGTTCTGATCTATGCAATTTACCCTCAGATAGTTCAGAATGAGAGAGAGAGAAAGAAAAAGAACAAGTGTAAATGGTAAGTGAATCTCAGTAGAAGGTATATGTGTGGTTTTGTACAGTTTTTATTGTTGTAATTTTTCTGTAAGCTTAAAATTATTTCTAAAGAAGAGAGTAAATAAATGTGTCCCTGATCAGGAAAAGCTCTTGTTGGTGGCTCAGATCAATGTTTTCTAACATTTTGCTACCAGTAAATAGGCTTCATACAACAGGTATAGACAAACTAAGTGATGGGTTAGGTGCAACTGGAAGAGCCCTAGATATTATTTATGTTTTCATTTATCAAACACATAATGAACATCTATTATGTGCCAGATAATGTGCTATAATGTCTTTTCTCTCTTTCTCAAGAAAGCATACTAGACTATGAGTAAATAAGAATAGCTTATTGGAAAAGAAATAATTCACAGATATAACTTATTAGTATTCACAAATTATTGACAATAAATGTGATGTCCTCTACTGACTGCGCATTAGAAACTCATTTGAAAGCCACTGGCTGAGCTGACATGGCTCAAGCCAGTTTTCTTCTTTAACTTGAGGCCCAGAGAAGTGAGGCTCCCCTACCTTCTTTCCGTGATCAGCCCATGTTCCTTAATAACAAAGTTTATGCTTTTTCACTGTTAGAAAATCTGCCTGAATAACCTATCATGTATTATAATTCCCTTAAGGATGGAGCCCCACTTTATAATGTCATTAAGTCAGCATCTGGAATCCTGCTATTAACCCCTGCACAGTCCAGCAGGACGCCCAATGCACCCACGTGGTGAACACCAACTTGTCTGTGTGCCTTCGTCTTAGTCTGTAGGCTCAGAGACTCCTGGGCACCAGGCATTGCCTTCTTATGTTATATTATTGAAGGACTAGCTTGATATTTTCAACCTTCAAGAAACGCTCAACTCACTCAGGGTCATCAGAGTACAATGGAAAGAACTCTTGGATTTTGGCACTTGCCAAATCTAGAAACAGATTTAGCTCTGCCACTTACCGAATGAGTGGTAGCCAAATTACTGATATCTCTGATGCTCTTTCCTCTCTTTAAATTAGAAATAATGATGCTATCTTCCTCAGAGGATGGTTGTAAGAATTAAGTGAGATGGTACTATACAGAATCTTTGGCATGGTGCCTTGCACATAGAGATTACTTGGAAAATGTTAATTACTAATATTATTTAAGGAAAATACAATTTTTATTCTAATAGCTGCACCGAGGTTCCTCTTTAGGGTGACACTCTCCTTGTTTAAATTGCTTTTGAGGTAGAGCAAGGCCCTAAGACCTTCTGGATTAGAAAAATATAAGGAAATGAAAGAGACAGAGACACTATTCTGCACAGCTGAGCAACAGAAATTAGAGGACAAAGCAACAATCACAATGACAAGAAACAAACAAAAAAAGTTAAGGAGGAAGAAATAGGAAAAGAGAAAGTTTTGTATCCATGGTAGGCTGCCAAAGAGTTTTTAGGAGGTGGAATGTCTAGTGTTAAATTCTGAGTTATCTGCCTTGCCAGAATTGGTCCCCTATGTCTCCCGAGAACTCAGATTAAATCTGTTACTTGAGTGAATATTCCTATTTTTTGTTTATTTGTAGGTTTGTTTACATAATGAAAATTGAGATGGCAGAGATGGGTTTCATGACTCAGTCAGCACTGAGCAGAGAAGAATGAACAGATGCTGAAGGGAAGATGCAAGCAAAGTTGAGAGCTTTTCAGGAGAAGTAGGTAGGCCTTAGAAGAGACTATGATAAGGAATCTCTGATGAAACACAGAAATCTTGAGGGATAATGGGATGGGGCCTTAACCTTACACGGGGATTTTTACCCTTATTATAGTTAAAAGAACAGACTTGTCTCAAAGAGGCTAGCATTCAGAATATTTTATTTTTTCTTTTATTTATTTATTTTTTTACTAGCTCACCTGTTTACTGTAAAAGAATATAACTCAGGAACAGCCAGATGGAAGAGATGCAGAGGGCAAGGTGCAAGCTACAGAATATTTTAAACTAGATAAAAATACTAAAAGTTAGAAAAATATTATAGGTCCACAGTCCTATATCTATAATTCCAAAATACAAAAAGGTAAAAAAATGTATTATTTTGTTTGGCACCAATATTTTTTTAGTGGTAAACCTGACTTTATTCTCCATTACGTTGCCTCTTGTCTCAATTTATTGACCTGGTGGGTACTTTCATATATTTTGCTAAAGAGTTATTCATGTTTCAGATTATGTGTGCCCCCCATACTCTCCTAGGGCTATTGGCCATATATGTATACATGCCACATGCCCTTACTCAACTCAGAAAATTCTGAATTCTCAAACACTTCTGGACCCAGGATTTTGGATAAGAGATTATAAACATGAATTCAGGAAAAAAGAAAATTTAAATGAGTGGAAAAAAGGGGATTACCTTCCAGTGTATTTCTAAAGCTGAAGTTGGCAGCTTTATCCATGGAACCCGATTCATACTGGGTCAAACTCAGGCAAAATTCCACATCAGCAGAGGAGGGGAGCCTTGGGGTCCTGGCTTTGTCGTGGTTTCCAGGATTGCGCAGTATTGGCCCCTCAGATGTCCCATTGCATAAAGCGTGACGGCTGTTGTACTCCTCCAATTGGCTGCAGATGACCTGCACAAAACGCCTTTATGTTAAAGGGGTGTTGTCTCCACCTCTAAGTCAAAGGGGGAAGGTAGGGAGGTTGAGGTTCCTGATTACCATATTTGGATTTCTAATTACCAGGAGATCAATGTTTTAAAGTAAATTATTGAAGGAAACAGATTTCTGAGGGTTGCAGAATAACCCATGAATGTTAAAATTCAGAACAGAGCTCTAGTCTTGAATGTACCACTTGAGAAAATTAATTAAATACCATAGGTCTCCCCTGTATCGGACAGCGGGGAAGATGGTGGAAGAGTAAGACATGGAGATCACCTTCCTCCCCACAGATACATCAGAAATACATCTACACGTGGAACAACTCCTACAGAACACCTATTGAACACTGGCAGAAGACCTCAGACCTCCCAAAAGGCAAGTAACTCCCCACATACCTGGGTAGGGCAAATGACAAAAGAATAAACAGAGAGAAAAGAATAGGAACGGGGCCTGCACCAATGGGAGGGAGCTGTGAAGGAGGAAAGGTTTCCACACACTCGAAGCCCCTTCTCGGGCGGTGACTGTGGGTGGCAGAGGGGGAAAGCTTCAGAGCTGCTGCGGAGAGCACAGCACCAGGGCTGCGGAGGGCAAAGCAGAGAGATTCCCACACAGAGGATCAGTGCCGACCAGCACTCACCAGCCCGAGAAGCTTGTCTGCTCACCCAGCGGGGTGGGCGGGGCTAGGAACTGAGGCTTGGGCTTCGGTCGGAGCGCAGGGAGAGGACTGGGGTTGGCGGTGTGAACACAACCTGAAGGGACTAGTGCACAACGGCTAGCCAGGAGGGAGTCCGGGAAAAAGTCTAGAGCTGCCGAAGAGGCAAGAGACTTTTTCTTACCTCTTTGTTTCCTGGTGCGCGAGGAGACAGGATTAAGAGCACTGCTTAAAGGAGCTCCAGAGACGGCACGAGCCGCGGCTAAAAGCGCAGACCCCAGAGATGGGCATGAGACGCTAAGGCTGCTGCTGCCGCCACCAAGAAGCCTGTGTGCGAGCACAGGTCACGATCCACACCTCCCTTCCAGGGAGCCTGTGCAGCCCGCCACTGCCAGGGTCCCAGGATCCAGGGACAACATCCCCGGGAGAACCCACGGCGCGCCTCAGGCTGGTGCAACGTCATGCCGGCCTCTGCTGCCGCAGGCTTGCCCGCACACCGTGCCCCTCCCTCCCCCTGGCCTGAGCGAGCCCTAGCCCCCAAATCAGCGGCTCCTTTAACCCCGTCCTGTCTGAGACGCTCTCTGGCGTCCTACACTCAGAGGCGGGGCCAAATCCAAAGCTGAACCCCAGGAGCTGTGCGAGCAAAGAAGAGAAAGGGAAATCTCTCCCAGCAGCCTCAGGAGCAGTGGATTAAATCTCCACAATCAACTTGATGTACCCTGCATCTGTGGAATACCTGAACAGACAACGAATCATCCCAAATTGAGGAGGTGGACTTTGAGAGCAAGATTTATTATTTTTTCCGCTTTTCGTCTTTTTGTGTTAAGATTTATGATTTTTTCCCCCTTTTCCTCTTTTTGTGTGTATGTGTATGCTTCTGTGTGAGACTTTTTCTGTATAGCTTTGCTTTCATCATTTGGCCTAGGGTTCTATTTGTCCTTTTGGTTTGTTTGCTTTTTCTACTTTAAAAATTGTTTTTCCTTAATAATTATTTTTTTATTTTAATAACTCTATTTTATTTTACCTTACTTTATTTTATTTTCTATTGTCCTCTTTCTTTCTTTCTTTCTTTCTTTCTACTTTTTCTCCCTTTTATTCTGAGCTGTGTGGATGAAAGGCTCTTGGTGCTACAGCCAAGAGTCAGTGCTGTGCTTCTGAGGTGGGAGAGCCAACTTCAGGACCCTGGTCCACAAGAGACCTCCCAGCTCCACGTAATATCAAACAGAGAAAATCTCCCAGGGATCTCCATCTCAACACCAACACCCAGCTTCACTCAACGACCAGCAAGATACAGTGCTGGACACCCTATGCCAAACAACAAGTAAGACAGGAACACAACCCCACCCATTAGCAGAGAGGCGGCCTAAAATCATATTCAGTCCACAGACACCTGAAAACACACCACCAGATGTGGACCTGCCCACCAGAATGACAAGATCCAGCCTCACCCACCAGAACACAGGCACTTGTCCCCTCCACCAAGAAGCCTACACAACCCACTGAGCCAAGTTTTGACAGACATCAAAAACAACGGGAGCTACGAACTTGCAGCCTGCAAAAAGGTGAACCCAATCACAGTAAGATAAGCAAAATGAGAAGACAGAAAAACACACAGCAGATGAAGGAGCAAGATAAAAACCCACCAGACCTAACAAATGAAGAGGAAATAGGCAGTCTACCTGAAAAAGAGTTCAGAATAATGATAGTAAAGATGATCCAAAATCTTGGAAATAGAATGGACAAAATGCAAGAAGCAGTTAACAAGGACCTAGAAGAAATAAAGATGAAACAGACAATGATGAACAACACAATAAATGAAATTAAAAATACTCTAGATGGGATCAATAGCAGAATAACTGAGGCAGAGGAACGGATAAGTGACCTGGAAGATAAAATAGTGGAAATAACTACTGCAGAGCAGAAGAAAGAAAAAAGAATCAGAAGAACTGAGGACAGTCTCAGACACCTCTGGGACAACATTAAATGCACCAACATTCGAATCATAGGGGTTCCAGAAGAAGAAGAGAAAAAGAAAGGGACTGAGAAAATATTTGAAGAGATTATAGTTGAAAATTTCCCTAATATGGGAAAGGAAATAGTTAATGAAGCACAGAGAGTCCCATACAGGATAAATCCAAGGAGAAATATGCCAAGACACATATTAACCAAACTGTCAAAAATTAAATACAAAGAAAACATATTAAAAGCAGCAAGAGAAAAACAACAAATAACACACAGGGAATCCCCATAATGTTAACAGCTGATCTTTCAGCAGAAACTCTGCAAGCCAGAAGAGACTGGAAGGACATATTTAAAGTGATGAAGGAGAAAAACCTACAACCAAGATTACTCTACCTGGCAAGGATCTCATTCAGATTTGATGGAGAAATTAAAACCTTTACAGACAAGCAAAAGCTGAGAGAGTTCAGCACCACCAAACCAGCTTTACAACAAATGCTAAAGGACCTTCTCTAGGCAAGAAACACAAGAGAAGGAAAAGACCTACAATAACAAACCCAAAACACTTAAGAAAATGGGAAAGGAACATACATAACAATAATTACCTTAAATGTAAATGGATTAAATGCTCCCCAAAAAAGACACAGAATGGCTGAATGGATACAAAAACAAGACCCATATATATGCTGTCTACAAGAGACCCACTTCAGACCTAGAGACACATACAGACTGAAAGTAAGGGGATGGAAAAAGATATTCCATGCAAATGGAAACCAAAAGAAAGCTGGAGTAGCAATTCTCATATCAGACAAAATAGACTTTAAAATAAGGACTGGACACTACATAATGATCAAGGGATCAATCCAAGAAGAAGATATAACAATTGTAAATATTTATGCACCCAACATAGGAGCACCTCAGTACTTAAGGCAGATGCTAACAGCCATAAAAGGGGAAATCGACAGTAACACAATCATAGTAGGGGACTTTAACACACCCCACTTTCACCAATGGACAGATCATCCAAAATGAAAATAAATAAGGAAACACAAGCTTTAAATGACACATTAAACAAGATGGACTTAGTTGATATTTATAGGACATTCCATCCAAAAACAGCAGAATACACATTTTGCTCAAGTGCTCATGGAACATTCTCCAGGATAGATCATATCTTGGGTCACAAATCAATTCTTGGTAAATTTAAGAAAATTGAAATTGTATCACGTATCTTTTCCGACCACAATGCTATGAGACTAGATATCAATTACAGGAAAAGATCTGTAAAAAGTACAAAGACATGGAGACTAAACAATACACTACTTAATAACAAAGTGGTCACTGAAGAAATCAAATAGGAAATCAAAAAATACCTAGAAACAAATGACAATGGAGACAGGACGACCCAAAACCTATGGG
>NW_006790518.1:0-1286 GCF_000442215.2 Lipotes vexillifer | reverse complement strand
GGAGCCTGTGCTCTGCAACGGGAGAGGCCACAACAGTGAGAGGCCCGCGTACCGCAAACAGAACAAAACAAAACAAACAAACAAACAAAAAACCAAACATTCATAATCATCAGAAGACTGCACATAAAACCATGCAAAATCTCACACAAGAAATTACTTTTTAACCTTGAAAACATGAATCATAACACAAAATAACACAACATAACCATGACTAAATATATCTTTCATATCAATAATTATGATAATTATAAATGAGTTAAACTCACCCAGTAAAAGGGGAAAAGTCAAATTGGATACAAAACAAAAATAATTTAACACTGTAAAGAATGAGAAACTTAAAACCATCAAAAGAATAGGAAATGAAAAGAAAAAAATGATAAGTGGGCAAACCTGAATAGGCTAATGCAAAAAAAAGTGGTCATGATCTTCATTTCAAATATGACTGAGTTTGGGACAAAAAGCATTAAATAAGAAGAAGGGCACTTCATATGCTAAAGGGCCCAATTTAGAGAGAGAGCGTTTACAGATATCTATGTACAGATAACATGGCATCAATTTAAACATAGCCCTAAAGTAAAAGTTAAGGTCTACACAGAGAAGTGAACAGAAACACATTAGTGGCAGGATACTTTAATTCATCCCCTCAGTCCATGACAGACACGGCACATTAAAAAAAAAAAGAAGGATATAGTGGGCTTAAATAACATAATTAATAAGGTAAAATTAATTTATAGATATCAAATTCTGTGATTCTGAAAATAGAGAATATACCTCCTATTTATATTCCCAATTAAAAAGGAAACCTCAATAAATTCTAAAAAAGATAAAACAGTACAGACAGCTTTCTCTAGTAGCAATGCAATAAAACTAGAAGGCGTAACAAGAAAATGAAATCTTCTACCCATCTGGAAGTAAAATATCTTAGGTTAAACAGTTCTTGAACCCAAGGGAAGAATCCACATAGAATTACAACTATTTAGAAAATAGTGATAATGAAAACATTACCCATCAAAACATATGTGATATTGCTAAAGCAGTGTTCAGAGGAAACATTATACTTTAAATACTTTTATAGTATGCCATACTAGCAGATATATTGACCTGGATTTGCTCAGAATAGCTAGGGAATGTACTAGGGGATTCCAAAAACCTACTACATATATAAACATACTAGTTAATGCAGAAATCACTAGCAGCAAAATTACAATCCAAGAATCAATGGAGGATCTGTCTCCTAAGGCAAAAGAAATAAAAGCAAAAATAAACAAATGGGACCTAATTAAATT
>NW_006790517.1:0-480 GCF_000442215.2 Lipotes vexillifer | reverse complement strand
ACGAACCCGTGTCCCCTGCATTGGCAGGCGGACTGTCAACCACTGCACCACCAGGGAAGCCCCCTCATTTTTAAGACTGAATAATATTCCATTGTATGAGTGGACCACATTTTGTTCATTCATCCGTTGATGGACACTGTGGTTGCTTCCACCTTTTGGCTAGTGTGAATCATGCTGCTATGAATGTGGATGTACAAATATCTGTTTGAGACCCCTCCCCCCCATTGTTTTAAAATCTTTTGGCCATGCTGCATGGCATGTGGGATCTTAGTTCCCCAACCAGGGATCGAACCCGTGCCTCCTGCAATGGAAGCGTGGAGTCTTAACCACTGGACTGCCAGGGAAGTCCCGAGACCACACTTTGAATTCCCAGTAGAATTGCTGCATCATATTTGTATTCTACAGTAATTCTATTTCTAATTTTTTGTTGACCTGTCATACTGTTTTCCACAACAGCGGGGTTTTTTTTTTTTTTTTTTT
>NW_006790516.1:0-213 GCF_000442215.2 Lipotes vexillifer | reverse complement strand
GAACCTCCATACTGTTCTCCACAGTGGCTGTATCAATTTACATTCCCACCAACAGTGTATGAGTGTTCTCTTTTCTCCACACACTCTCCAGCATTTATTGTTTGTAGATTTGATGATGGCCATTCTGACTGGTGTGAGATGATATCTCATATTGTAGTTTTGATTTGCATTTCTCTAGTGATTAATGATGTTGAGCATTCTTTCATGTGTTTA
>NW_006790515.1:0-447 GCF_000442215.2 Lipotes vexillifer | reverse complement strand
TGTAGGTCGCTGGAGGGCGTCTGTTTTTTGCTCAGACAGGACAGGGTTAAAGGAGCCACTGACTTGGGGGCTCTGGCGCACTCAGGCTGGAGGAGGGAGGGGCACAGCGTGCGGGGTGGGCCTGCTGCGGTAGAGGCCGGCGTGACATTGCACCAGCCTGAGGCCCCCCATGCGTTCTCCCTGGAAAGTTGCCCCTGGATCCCGGGAACCTGGCAGTGGGCGGCGGGCTGCACAGGCTCCCCGGAAGAGGGGTGTGGATAGCGACCTGTCCTCGCACACAGGCCCCTTGGTGGCGGCAGCAGCAGCCTTAGCGTCTCCCTCTCGTCTCTGGGGTCCGCGCTTTTAGCCGCAGCTCGCGCCCGTTTCTGGAGTTCCTTTAAGCAGCGCTCTTAAGCCCCTCTCCTCGCGCACCAGGAAACAAAGAGGGAAGAAAAAGTCTCTTGCCTC
>NW_006790514.1:0-4025 GCF_000442215.2 Lipotes vexillifer | reverse complement strand
GGGCCCATGAGCCATGGCTGCTGAGCCTGTGTGTCCAGAGCCTGTGCTCCACAACGGGAGAGGACACAACAGTGAGAGGTCCGCGTACCGCAAAAAAAAAAAAAATCTTCAGACCTCCAAACAAATCATATTAAAATCTACCAATAGTGTCTCAGTTGGGAAGTGGAGGTGAAAAAAACTCCCAAGCCAGAGTGTTTGTAATGTATTTTCCCTAGAGGACTCGGTAAAGAGATAGTTTTAATTAGCAGTGCATTTCATTTAAGCTTAGCAGGCAAGTTATTGTACATTCAATAAATACCAGTTAGTTATTAAGAACACATTTACCTCTGACTTAACAACTACAGCAGGTTAAAGACACAGATTTCCGTGAAACCACAAGCTGGTGCATTTGTTTGGAATAATCAATTATTCTTTACTCAAGATATAATAATAGCTTTATTGAATCTGGAGAATCTCTTCTCCTGGTAATTTATGGCAAATAAATTTCCCCAGTTAGTTACTCTCTCCTGTTTGCCCAAAGAAGAAAGAAGACAGAGCAGGGAAAATAGAGATTCTAGAACTCAGATCCTTGACCCAGGGGAACAACTTGGCCTGGGACAGATTCACTGCAGCTTTCCCATCTGGGAGATCTGGACACTAGACCAGGCAGGGAAGACCAGAGAACTGAGTTCTAATAACAAATAATTGTCTAGTGTAAGTATGTCCTATGCAATATTTGGGACATACTTATGTTAAACAAGCATTCATGGTTTATCTGAAGTTCAGATTTAACTAGATATTCTGTTTTGTTTTGTTTTCTCAATGCTCAATCAGTCATCTGTAGCCTTCATGGGCCATGATTGTACTAAGCAATATGTAAAAGTCACTGTGGATACCACTCTGACCCTCACTCTCACTCAGGTTCTCCATCTGTGAGATGTTTGAGGTGAGTAATATAAGCTGGACAAACTGACACCTGTGGGAGGAGTCCCCCAGCTCCCCTAAATAGAGGCCCTGCTCAGCAGTGGCCTCTACTGTGTTCTCTCACTCTCTTTCCTGTTCAGTGTCCGCTGTGGGTCACTGATCACATGGTCATGGAGCCATGAGGCCATCTTCCAATGAACTAATGAGGAAACTGAGGCCCAGGGAAGCAAAGTGACTTGAGCAAGGTCACAGAGCCACTTGGTGGCAGAAGGTTGGTTTTATGGTTATCGTTCATCATCATCATCACCATGGTCATCACCCTCATTTTCTATGATTAAATAGTATCTATTGAGTGTTAGTCATGTATTAGGCCCTTTGCTCAGAAAATCCTCATAATAGCACTATGAAAAAGATATTCTTTTATGTCTAGTCTTTAGAGCTGGGGTCACAGTCTCAGAATCCACAAATTCTCTCCTTGACATCCTTTACTCTTTCCTCTTTGACTTTTTTCTCTCTTTAACTCTTCTATCCTCATCTAGAAATAAATCTATAGGATCAAACACTTAATAAAGCCCAAAAAAGCCAAACACTCTAGTGGACAGGTAGAAAATAAGACAAAATGAGAAAGACTAAGGAGCTGATAGCACAGCCCAGGGAGACCCACTGCCTGGATTTGAATCTTAACATGAATACTCACATGCTGACAAACATGGGCAAATATGTAACCTTTCTGCGCTTTCCTTTCCTAATCTGTAAAATGGGGATGGTAAATGCTAATCAGTAGTGCCTGGCACATAGTAAGCACTGTATAAATATTTATTCTTGCTGCTAGTAAAATAAGGTGTATGAAATCTGAGAATTGAGCAAGTCTCAGAGATAACAGAGCCCAGAAAACTAGAAGATAGAGCCAAGTCGTGCTCTGTGGATAGTAAGTGCCTACCCTTCCTCTGCTTCTCTTGAGGTCAATAAGAAAATAGGCCAAGTCAGCAAGAGATATTTCCATACATTGCCTATTAAACCTCCAATCCCATGCATGACTTAGGCCAATTAACATGACAGTTAAGTTCTAGGATTTTTAAGAGTTCTATTTTCAAGTATTTTCTTACGTGATGAATATAAATCCTGTAAAAGTATTCAAAATTTCAACATTGATAAATCCAGGTTACTTCTTTCATCCTCTCTTCCCCAACTAGAAAAAGTGCATCAAACTGTTGGCAGTGCTCCCCAAGACCCAACTGCCAAAAACATTAGAAAATATGGTGGCCACACATGTATGTAACCATACCATTACCTACAGAAACACTAGGTCACGTTAAGATATAAACTCATTTTAGGTCTGACATTAAATTGTAGGTACGGAAACAAATGGCCTGATCTGTATTTATTTAGTTAGTTAATTATATCAGACTTTGTTCCCAAATGATTGAAAGGCATCTTCCAAAACTACACAGAGTACATGATGTATATTATTGGCCATCATAAAAGTAATATGAATTTCCTGAAGTGTAATTAAAACTAAGTAGGAAAACTTAAGACCAATAATCAAAGGGAAAAATAAAAACTATCACAGAAGTAACAAATTATCAAAAAGTTTCAATGACCAGGTGACTTTAGTGGTGAATACTATTAGTCTTATACATATTGATCCAGAGCATAGGCAAAGACTAAAAGCTAACTGACTCATTTTATAATGTTGGATTATGCTTTATACCAAAAATGAAAAGGATGGGCCAAAATAGGAAACTAGAAACTAATTTCATTTACGAATACAGATGCTGAATCCCTAAGGAGAATACTAGCATATGGAATTCAATAGTACATTTAAGAATGATCAACTGTTACCAAGAATGACTCATCCTAGGAAGACCAGGAGAGCTTATTAATAGGAAGCCTATTAATATGTAACATCACATCAGTATATTCAATCAGAAAAACTTAAAATAATCTCAATGACTGCCCAAAAGTTTTTGAATAACAGTTTTGGCTAGGAGCATTTAGGGAAATAGAAATGAAAGGGAGTTCCTTAACATAATAAAATCTATGAAGATTAAACTACCTGCCTTCAACATACTGGCTTCAAGATGGATGTATCAGTTATCTATTGCCATAATGTGCTATGTAACAAGCCAACCCAAATCTCAGTGGTTTAAGACAACCAGAATTTATTTAGCTCATAAGTTTGAAGTCCTGCTGAGTGGTTCTTCTGGTTTTGGCTGGACTCACTTTCATAAAGAGAGCTGGCTGGTTTGTGAGTGATCCTGTGTGGTTTCAACTGGGATAACTGGTGTAACTCAGCTGTGCTACAAGGGTCTCATCTTCTACCTTGGTACACCTGACATATCTTTTTAACAAATATGGAAGATGCAACAGTGACAAACCACACTTTTAAAGTGTCTGTGTGCTCTATGTTTTCTCACATACCATTGGCCAAGTTCAGAGTCAGGGTAGAAATGCACCCTACAGTTACATGGCAAAAGGCATAGTTACAGGGAGGAATGAAGAACTGGGGCCATTTGTCATTCCACAACATTAGTCTTCTCAGAAGATCAGCTCCACTGAGTGATAACAGAAGTCACATGAACAATTTTATTTTTACATAAAAAAATATTTAATGATCAAGTAAGTCTGAGATGCACTGGGTGTAGTAATAAATAATGTTAAACAGGGTTCTTCACAACATAACTTTTCAAGCTTTCCTGAATGTGTCATGAAAAGTTCCAAGTGAAGTTCATAGCCCTTCCCAAATCAATCTGAACATAGAACCCCTTTTTCTCACAGAGCATCTGGAGGACCAAGTGCTTATAGGACACACTTTGGGAAAAGAAGAAGATATAACAGTGAGGTATCACCTCATACCATTCAGAATGGCCATCAAAATGTCTACAAATAATAAATTCTGGAGAGGGTGTGGAGAAAAGGGAACCCTCTTACACTAATGGTGGGAATGTAAATTGGTGCAGCTACTATGGAGAACAGTATGAAAGTGTCTTAAAAACTAAAAATAGAGCTACCACATGATCTAGCAATCTCATTCCTGGACATACATCTAGACAAAACTCTAATTCAAAAAGATACATGCACCCCAATGTTCATAGAAGCACTATTTACAATAGCCAAGACAT
>NW_006790513.1:0-464 GCF_000442215.2 Lipotes vexillifer | reverse complement strand
CTACCAATGTATTCTTCTGATGAAACTTCAAAACTGAACTAATTAATACCTTTATCCTTTTTATCTATAAGTCGAGTTATAAATCCTGCTAGAAGATTCTACAACCATAGGTGATTGGAACCACTATAAATGTTTCATTACCAATTTTAGGTATGTCCTAAACTCTGGTCAAATGTCCAATCCAAAATCCAAGACTCATCTTAGATTCCTCCCTCAAAATCCAAAGAATCACAATACTCTATCCGTTCTACTTGCTAAATTTCTCTCTCATTTATCCCACTTTCTACATCCCCACTCTCAGTTGCTCATCCACTCTTGCCTAGATTACTGCCTCAGTGATATTTATAAAACACAAATCAGATCACATCACTCCTCTCCACAAAATTTTTCAATGGCTCCCAATCAGCCAGTCTTACAGAATAAAAAGCTCATTGCCTCTGAACAATATAAAATGTTTCATGGTT
>NW_006790512.1:0-545 GCF_000442215.2 Lipotes vexillifer | reverse complement strand
GTCTTATGCTAAACTGTACCCTAAACCGTCGCCGTTTCCTAACCCTAACCCTAAGCCTAACACCATCCCTAATCCTAACCCGTACGCTAACATTAACACGTGCCCTAACACGTACGCTAACTCTAAACCGCTGTCATACTCTAACCTGTACCCTAAACCGTCCCCGTTCCGTAACCCTAACCCTAACCCTTACCCTATCCTGTGCCCTAATTCTAACCCGTACGCTTACACTAACCCGTGCCCTAACACGTACGCTAACACTAAACCTCTGTCATACTCTAACCTGTACCCTAAACTGTCACCGTTCCCTAACCCTAACCCAACCCTATCCCTCACCATTACCCGAAGCCTTACCCTGACCCGTGCCCTAATTCTAACCCATACACTGACACTAACCCGTGCCCTAACACGTACACTAACTTACAACCGTTGACATATCCTAACCTGTACCCTAAACCGTCCCAATTCCCTCACTCTAACCGTAACCCTAACCCTAAACCCTAACCCTGACCCTGACCCTGACCCTAACCCTAACCCTCTATCAC
>NW_006790511.1:0-821 GCF_000442215.2 Lipotes vexillifer | reverse complement strand
AGACTTTAAAATAAAGACTATCAGAAGAGACAAAGAAGGACACTCCATAATGATCAAGGGATCAATTCAAGAAGATATAACAATTGTAGATATTTATGCACCCAACATAGGAGCACCTCAATACACAAGGCAAAAACTAGCAGCCATAAAAGGGGAAATCGACAGTAACACATTCATAGTAGGGGACTTCAACACCCCACTTTCACCAATGGACAGATCATCCAAAGTGAAAATAAATAAGGAAACACAAGCTTTAAATGATACATTAAACAGGATGGACTTAATTGATATTTATAGGACACTCCATCCAAAAACAACAGAATACACATTTTTCTCAAGTGCTCATGGAACATTCTCCAGGATAGATCATATCTTGGGTCACAAATCAAGCCTTGGTAAATTTAAGAAAATTGAAATTGTATCAAGTATCTTTTCCGACAACAATGCCATGAGACTAGATATCAATTATAGGAAAAGAGCTGTAAAATATACAAACACATGGAGGCTAAACAATACACTACTTAATAACGAAGTGATCACTGAAGAAATCAAAGAGGAAATTAAAAAATACCTAGAAACAAACGACAATGGAGACAAAACGACCCAAAACCTATGGGATGCAGCAAAAGCAGTTCTAAGAGGGAAGTTTATAGCAATACTAGCCCACCTTAAGAAGCAGGAAACATCTCGAATAAACAACCTAACCTTGCACCTCAAGCAATTAGAGAAAGAAGAACAAAAAACCCTCAAAGTTAGCGGAAGGAAAGAAATCATAAAAATCAGGTCAGAAATAAATGAAAAAGAAATGAAGGAAACAATAG
>NW_006790510.1:0-312 GCF_000442215.2 Lipotes vexillifer | reverse complement strand
GAAAAATGGATCCCCAAGTGGTGGCACTTACCTGCAATGGAATATCATTCAGGATTGGAATCACTGTCATTAGGCCCGGAGCAGCATAATGAGTGGATTTAGGTAAGATGATTCTAAGTGAAATAAGTCACGCAGATAAAGAAACATCAGAAGATATCACTAATACAGGGAATGTACACTTGGCTCCACCTGAACTGAATTACAAAACAGGAGAGAGTCTCTCATTTAGAAAACGAACTTATGCTTGCTTAAGGGGAAAGGTGAGTGGGGGTGCTGCATAAAACCAGAGATTGAAATGAGCACAGATACCGT
>NW_006790509.1:0-873 GCF_000442215.2 Lipotes vexillifer | reverse complement strand
TTTTAAGATTCCTACCAGTCAGGTCTATTCCTATGCGTTGAATAAGGTGGGTTGAGTCCATTTTGTAGAGCAAGGAGTAGTTCTTGTCTATTACATATTTGGCTTCTGGAACGGTATCAAAGCTGATTTCAATCTCTGGTTTTATGCAGCACCCCCACTCAGCTTTCCCCTTACGCAAGCTAACGTTTGTTTTCTAAATGAGAGACTCTCTTCTGTTTTGTAATTCCTTCCATGTGTAGAAAAGTTTACAATCCGTGTATTATTGATACCGTATGAGGTTTCTTTTTCCATGTGACTTATTTCCCTAGGAATCATCGTACCTAAATCCACTCACTAAGATGCTACGGGCCTGATGACATTGATTTCATTGCTGACTGATATTCCATGGCACGTAAGTGCCACAACTTGGCGATCCATTTTTTCCTTTCGTGGGTATTTAACTGGTACCGTGGATGAGGTTCCTGTAAAGAGGGCAGCCCCAAACTTTGGGGTGGCTCTGTCTTTTTGATTTCTGTTTCCCTAAGCCTAGTGCCCGAATCTATGTACCTTGTTTTTTCGATGTTTCTGGAAATACCATACGTTTCTCCAGGGTGGCTGTTGGCAATTTACATCCCACCCATTAGCATAACAACGCTCCCTGTTCTCCCTGGCCTGTCCTGCCTTTCTGGATTTTACACTTTCTTCAGATGGCCTTTTTGACCGGGGGAAGTGAGAGTTCATTGTAGCGCAGATTTCCATTGCAAGCTTGCTTGGTTGGCCAAAAAGTGCGTATGCGTTTTTTCCTGAATATATTCAGGAAAAAAGGCATGTGCGCTTTTTGGCCAAGGGCATCCTGGTTGGCGTTCTGCCTATTTTCATAGGCTTTAAATGCAA
>NW_006790508.1:0-548 GCF_000442215.2 Lipotes vexillifer | reverse complement strand
AGCAGCCAAAAAAAAAAAAAAAGAAAAAAAAAGAAATATGTGTTTACTAATTGGCTAAATGAATGAATATATGCTATAGTTTTTCTAAATATAGTTTTTCCTCTTTCTTCAACTTCTCTAAAAATTGCCCATTTATTTAGGGATAAATGAAGTTAAATTCCCCACCTCACACCATAGCACTCATAGGCCTTATCTTATTTTGACACACATTTCAATATTTTAAAAAGCTGCTAAAAGAAAACATAGGAGAATTATATTAACTTGAGACACCAAAGAGCTTTCTAATCCAGAGAGGAAAAGATGCACAGATTTGTCTGTGTATAAATTTCCAATTTCTCTGAGGTAAAAATAACAAAAAACCAACAAATAAATGGGAAATTTTTAACATACGTGACTGATAAGGGGTTAAAATTCTTAATTTATAAACATTTAAAAAATCAATTCAAAAAACACCCCCAGACGAGGGGAAGATGGCAGAAGAGTACGACGTGGAGATCACCTTCCTCCCCACAGATACACCAGAAATACATCTACAAGTGGAACAACTC
>NW_006790507.1:0-787 GCF_000442215.2 Lipotes vexillifer | reverse complement strand
TTTTTTTTTTTTTTTTTTTTTGGTGTGGCATGTGGGACCTTAGTTCCCCGACCAGGGATCGAACCTGCACCTCCTGCATTTGGAAGCGCAGAATCTTAACCACTGGACTGCCAGGGAAGTCCCCTAAACATTTACTTTTAAAGGCAGACCATTTTTTCCCTGGATTACTTTAAGAGTGTCTTACTTAGCCCCTCTGAATTCTTTTCTACCTTATGATCCATTCTCTCCCTATGAGCTTTTCACAAGTCAGATCTGATCATATTACCCCTTTGCTTAAAATCCTTCAATGGCTTCTCACTGTTCTTAATGATAAAAGCAAAAGCCACCAAACTAGGCAGTGTAGTATAGTCTGTACCTACCTCTTCTGTTCATCTTGCATCATATTTTCTCATGCTTTCTATGCTACCACAACGACCTCCTTTCAGCTCCTCAAATCTGCCATGTTATCCTTCTGCCACAGGTCCTTTAAACATACTGTTCATTTTGCCTGGCACACCCCCTTCCTTTCCTTCAAAATATGCAAATTCTAGTCATTCTTTGGACTTCTTTCCCAGGGAAGGCTTTTTTAGGACACCCAGATGAGGTAAGGCATCCTTATACAGTCTGATGACACCAAGTACCTTTCCTTTGCAATACATCTCACTGTTTTAATTTTACACATATTTAGGAGAGTATGTGAGTAATGTCTTCCTCACTATAATATAAAATCTAGAAAGGTTGGGACTACATCTGTTTTGCTCACTATATACTCCCAGCATTTATTATGTACTTTTTTTTTTTTTTTTTT
>NW_006790506.1:0-225 GCF_000442215.2 Lipotes vexillifer | reverse complement strand
TTTTTTTATTTCTGTCATTTTATTTTATTTTTTATTTTTTTTAAATTAATTAATTAATTTATTTATTTTTGGCTGTGTTGGGTCCTTGTTTCTGTGCGCGGGCTTTCTCCAGTTGTGGTGAGCAGGGACCACTCTTCATCGCGGTGCGCAGGCCTCTCACTGTCACAGCCTCTCTTGTTGCGGAGCACAGGCTCCAGACGTGCAGGCTCAGTAGTTGTGGCTCAC
>NW_006790503.1:0-1270 GCF_000442215.2 Lipotes vexillifer | reverse complement strand
TTTTAATTTTTATTTTATATTGGAGTATAGTTGATTTACAGTGTTGTGTTAGTTTCAGGTGTAGAGCAAAGTGGTTCAGTTATAATACACATATATCTATTCTTTTTCAGATTCTTTCCCATATAGTTTATTACAGAGTATTGAGTACAGTTCCCTGTGCTATACAGTAGGTCCTTGTTGATTATTTTATATATAGTAGTGTGAAAAATACTTTACAATGAAAAAAGAAAGATTATTAAGTGATAGAAAAGTATTCAGGTTAGTAATGATAATTACTACTTTTATTATATTTCTCCCTCTTTTGAAGCCAATTTCAAAATTACAATGTAAAAGAGTAACGTGAAAACAAATGTTCCTCGACCTGCCCTGCCCTCCCTGGCTGCTGTGTCAGCCTCCCTCTGGGTGGATAAATGAGGGGAACTCTGGTGCAGGTCACACAGGTCTCTGTGCTGGCCTGGCCTCCTTGCTCAGGTCAGCACAAGCTCAGTGTTACCAGAAGCCACTGCAGGAGAGACAAACCAATACCTAAATGGTAGATGCATGCTTGTGATCATCAAAGAGGAAGGCTGGGGAAGGAGATGTGGGCGTCCAGGAGCTGCAGGAGGGAAGGGGAGAGGGTATAACCAAAAGTTCTCTGTGCCAGCCTTTGGGGAAGCAGAGGGCCAGAGTGTGTTTGCTGTTGGAGGTTGTCTTACAGGAGGCTCAAGAAGGAAGCAAGTTCGTGAGGTCTTCCAAGTGGCATCTGAGCAGAGAAAACAGTGGATGGGATTTTCTAGGGTCAGCAAAGCCACTTAGCAGGTCTCTAAGGCTGGCCTGGCTTGTGATCCTATTTTACCACCAAAGAGAATCAATCCTGCCCTCCCATCCAAGATCCTTGCCCATCCATCCAAGTCCTCAGAATTTCAGTATCACTGCTTGAGCTTCTGGGCTATTCTCACTCTCTTTTGTCAACATCTTTTCTGCATTTATTAATACAATCCCATGACTTTTTTCCCATTTAGTCTTTTTAAATTAATTAATTTATTTTATTTTTGGCTGTGTTGGGTCTTGGTTGCCGCGCATGGGCTTTCTCTAGTTGCAGTGAGCTGAACGAGGGCTACTCTTGGTTGCGGTGTGTGGGCTTCTCATTGCAGTGGCTTCCCTTGTTGCGGAGCACGGGCTCTAGGCGCATGGACTTCAGTAGTTGTGGCGCACAGGGTCAGCTGCTCTGTGGCACATGGGATCTTCCCGGACCAGGGATTGAACCCGTGTCCCCTGCATTGGCAGGCAG
>NW_006790502.1:0-857 GCF_000442215.2 Lipotes vexillifer | reverse complement strand
AAGAAAGAAAGAAAGAAAGAAAGAAAGGAAAGAAGGAAGGAAGGAAGGAAGGAAGGAAGGAAGGAAGGAAGAAAGAGAAAGGAAGAAAGAAAGAAAAAAGGAAGGAAGGAATAGGGAGAGAGAGAGGGAGGGAGGGATAGAGGGAGGGAGGAAAGAAGGAAGGAAGGAAGGGAAAGAAAGAGAGAGAGAGAGAGAAAGGAGGAAGGGAGAGAGGGAGGAAAGGAAAGGAAGTCCAAAGCACTAAATAATTACTTAAATAAATACTTTGTAAAAATCACTGAATTATAAATTATGATAAGGGCTAGGAGGAAGGTATAGGATGCTAGGAGAACATGTAAAAGGGGAACACATAAGTCTGTAGCATCAGGGGAGGATTTGGTAATCCAGCATCAGGAGCTGGTTGAGGAGAATTTCAGGCAAAGGGTGGATTATTCAGAGCCCCTGGAATGGGCAGCTTTGTGAATTCCAGGAACTGAAACAAAAGTGGCATGGCTGAAGCAAAGGCAGAGAAATGGAAGGAAACCTGGGGTGAAGCTTGAGAGGTAGGCAGGGCTCAGTGGAACCAAGTCAAATAGCATATTAGGCAGTGGGAAGCTTTTGAAGAGTTTTAAGAAAGGTGTTACAGAAGCAAATTTGACTTATAAAAGTTGGGAGATGTGTGATGCATTTTATACTACTATGTATAAAATAGGTAACTAATGAGAACCTACCATATAGCACAGGGGACTCTACTCGATGCTCTGTGGTGACCTAAATGGGAAGGAAATCCAAAGAAGTGGGGATATATGTATATGTATGGCTGATTCACTTTGCTGTACAGCAGAAACTAACACAACATTGTAAAGCAACTATACTCC
>NW_006790501.1:0-3804 GCF_000442215.2 Lipotes vexillifer | reverse complement strand
TGTGGCACACGGGCTTAGTTGCTCCGTGGCATGTGGGATCTTCCCGGACCAGGGCTCAAACCCTGGTCCCCTGCATTGGCAGGCAGGTTCTTAACTACTGTGCCACCAGGGAAGCCCCCAGATGGTGGTTTTTAAATGTCACTTCCAACTAAAAGATATGAGGTTTGGGACTGGGAAAGTAAAAGTGAGCCTGAAATATTTTGTCGCATCAGAAATCAAAGATGTGTTCATCACCATTGTAAAGCAAGTATACCCCAATAAAGATGTTAAAAAAAAAAAAGAAAAAAAGATGTGTTCATATACTAAAAGGGATACATTAAAAGGGTACAGAGATTACCTGAAAGGACTTTCCTGGTGATATTTAGGACAAATTAAAAAATAATAATCATAATGGCTTATAATACATTGACCAAAAAAATGAATCAATACAACCAGAAAGATACTTTTTAAGAAAGAATAAAAGAAATGGACAAATTCACCATTTTGCAATTAACAATGTAATAAATAATTTTTAAAATTTTATGAATATTAAAATCAGAACTAGGAAATAAACATTCATATTTGGAGACTTCAACACCTATATCTCATAAATTGATAAAACAAGTAGAAAAAAGTCAGTAAAGAGATAAAAGATCTGAACAACACTATCAACTTGACTAATTGCAAATTATAGAACACAATAGCAAACAATACACATCTATTTCAAGTGCACAAGGAAGATTCACAAAGATACCATATGCTCAACCAGAAGGTAAGTCTTCATTAATTATGAAATGATATTAAATTATCTTCATTTGCAATGATATACCCAAAAAAACCTCAAATATGTGCATATTAAATAATCACTTCTAAATAACATGTGGATCAAAAAACGTATTACAGCAGAAACTAGAAAATATGTTGAACTCAATAATAATTAAAATACAACATATGTAATTTGTGGAGCACAGAAAGAGTACTGATTAAAGGGAAACATATAACTTTAAATGCTTACATGCTTATATTAAAAAAGAAAGGTGTAAACAGAACTAAGCTTTCATTTAAGAAAATGAAAAGACATGAAAATGAATAAATTAAGCGCAAAGGATGTAGAATGAAGAAATGATAAAGATAAGAATTGAAATAAAATAGAAATAGATATTAAATATTTCCAGCTGACACCGCCTTTCAAATTGGCTGGACTTTCTATCTTCTCATTCATTCATTTGTTCACACAACCTACATTTATTTTGCAACACTCTGACCTTGGCACTGAGTGAGATGCTTTGGAAAAGCAGTGATTACAGTTCCTTCCCTCATTGTACATAGGAAAATAATTATTCAAATAATTAAATCATTGCTTTTGATCAATTCTATATGAGAACATCAGGATGCAGTGAGATTGTAAAAGGAGGACTGAAGCATCTCTGAAAGATTACAGATTACACAGAAAAAAAAAGAGCACACACGTAACCCAAAATGCTCAATTGAATTCATCTAGTACTGCTCAAAGGTTATAGAATTTTAGTTGGAGTGACGTGACGATACAGAGCAAGAAGAACTACAACAGAGTTTCTTGAGACTTGCTCCATTTCTTGCTCCCTCCACTGAAGTCCTTAGTGGTGGTGTGTGATAGTCATTATTGCTGGACATGAATATTCTGGTCCTGTTTCTTTGGGGCACATGGTAAGATTGTAATTTTGGGGAAAATATAAGTGTGTAATTCACAACGTGCTCTTCCCCCTACTCTGATGGTTATGGAAATTAAGATGAAGCCTCTGTCAGCCTTAGCCCCTAACAGAGAGGATGTAAGACTGAGCTAACTCACAGGGGACATGTGGCATAAGCAAGAAATAAATCTTTGTTGTCAATGATGAGATAATGGGAACGTATGTTAGTGCAACATAACCTAGCCTATCCTGACTACTACACATTTACATCAGCAAACTACATTAACCTGCCAGAGAAAATGGACATTCAGCTGTTAAGTGACACTGCACCATTTCTCTGCCTCAAATTATCCAGAATTCCTTAAAACACATTTCTACACAGATTCTTAATCTGCTCTGTTCTGGTCAGGGACAATGGCAAAGGAGGCCATTAAAGCTCCCCTAAGAAACTAAATACCATTCTAATGTGTTAGGAAATTCACTTATTTTACCATGAAAAGAACAATTTCCCTTTATACCTATGCACAATCCCCTATATAGTAAAAGTTTAATAAATAACTGTTAGTGGGTTTGTTTTTTTTTAAGAAATAGTCATGCCCTGTACTGTTAGTGTTTTATTAGATCATCTCTGTTAGCTCATAGGAAGTAATTAAGGTGAAGCATAACAGTAAGTTAAGAATGTGACATAATCTTTTTTTCAAAGAGCCAAAAATATAAGTAACAGAATACTAAACAGTGGTCAATGGGCTTAAGTAATTAACCACATCAGTAATTAAATAGGTTTAGTGAGGTGAAACTAATGACTAAATTTCAGGATCTATTATATCAAAATGGAGGATAATTCTTGTTTATGTGGTGTTACTCTGGTATCACTGAAATAATTTAACTCTCTAATGACCTTTTCATTTAGGTTTGATTAATTCAATATCATGGCATTAGCTCATGCAGGGAGCCTTACTGCCATGGTAGATTTTATAATTACCTAGCAGAATCAAGGCCTGTAAACACTCAGAATTGCAACAGAAAATGTAATCACCTGGAAGTGCTTTGGCATTGGGAGACAGATATAGGGCAAAATTATCTATTATCCATACCTCAATCTAATACTGAGGTATCAGAGGGTATTAAAATGTACTTACATTCTCCAATAACTTTAAATTATCCAAGGTTATAAGTAACAATACTCTAACGCAAACAACTTGATTGCTTTTCAAAGAAATAATTTGTTTTTCTTTCTTTTCACTTATGCATTGGTTTTAGCTTTTGGCTGCTTCTCCAGATCCTCTGGTCATACACTACCCTCAGGGATGCTCTAGGCTGATAAAAACGTGGGCATACAGAGCTGCCAAACACTTTAAGAAACCATCAATAATCTATTACTGTAAAAAATGAACAGTGCTTAAATTTACAGAAAAGATGTTGGAGACTTGCAAAGAAGCCCAGAACAGGAAAATATCTAGAAATTTATAACAGAAAGTATTTCCAAAAGAAAATGAAGTGCATATTCTGTTTTTCAGGTAGTATATGGGAAAGTTAATTTTCAAGGAGCCTGAGTCAGACTCGAAATAGTAAAGCTCTGCAAGCAAAATGCTATCTTAAATGTCTAGCTCTTAAGTAAATAATTAGGTAATATTTTAGCACCTTAAGTTTACAAATTATTTTCACATTTGATCCTCAGAACAATTCTGAGGAGGAATAAATAGATAGTGTCGTTCTCCTTTCATGGAAGAGGATGCTGGGGCCAGAATGTAGCACAAGTGACAACTGAGGTCGTTAACTAGTAAATGTCAGTGTCAGAGTGGTGTCAGTACAAAAGCCCAGGCCCTGGCCAGAATATACCTGAGACCCCAACCCAACTATATTCTCTGACAGCTATGTGACATTGGTACTGTTTCCAAACTCTTCTGAGCCTCATTTTCCATAGCTACAAATATGGATAATACCTATTTCAAGGAATTGTTACAGAATTAAATAAGGGAATAAGAGAAAATTTTAATAACTATCAGTAGTATGCTGACAAACAACAGGCTCTCTGAAAAAGTACATATATAAGTTTATTATAAATGTTATTGACATGAATGTGTAGCACACAATTAGCAATTAATGGTAAAATACACAATACTTATTATTGTAAATTCTATATAACCAATTGGTT
>NW_006790500.1:0-423 GCF_000442215.2 Lipotes vexillifer | reverse complement strand
TACCGTGTTCTTGGATTGGAAGAATCAACATTGTGAAAATGACTATACTACCCAAAGAAATCTGAAAATTCATTGCAATCCCTATCAAATTACTAATGGCATTTTTCACAGAACTAGAGCAAAAAAATTCACAATTTGTTTGGAAACACAAAAGACCCCGAATAGCCAAAGAAATCTTGATAAAGAAAAAAGGAGCTGGACGAATCTGGCTCCCTGACTTCAGACTATACTATAAATCTACAGTAATCAAGACACTATGGTACTGGCACAAAAACAGAAAGATAGATCAATGGATCAGGATTGAAAGCCCAGAGATAAAACCACTTACATATGGTTACCATATCGTTGATAAAGGAGGCTAGAATATACAATGGAGAAAAGACAGCTTCTTCAATAAATGGTGCTGGGAAAACTGGACAGCTA
>NW_006790499.1:0-898 GCF_000442215.2 Lipotes vexillifer | reverse complement strand
ACCCGTGTCCCCTGCATCGGCAGGCGGACTCTCAACCACTGCACCACCAGGGAAGCCCTGTGCATGGGTCTTTGTTTGGACATTTGTTGGGTAGATACCTAGGAATGGAATCATATTATAAATTTATGTTTAATTTTTAAAGAAACTGCCAAATTGTTTTCTGAAAAGGCTGTATTTGCCATTTGATATTCCTACCGGCCATGCCTGAGGGTTCATGTTTTTCCACATCTTTACCAATATTTGTTACTATCTTTTTGATTTTTAGCCATCCTGGTGGGTGTAAAGTAGTATCTCATTGTGGTTTTATTTTGCATTTTCCTAATGAATAATTCAGTGACTTCTCTTGGTTCTCAAGATAAGATACAGTAATCCCCACGCACCCATGGTTTCACTTTCCACAGTTTCAGATACCTGTGGTCAACTGTGGTCCAAAAATATGAAATGGGAAATTCCAGAAATAAACAGTTCATAAGTTTTAAATTGCATGCCATTCTGAGTAGCGTGATGAAATCTCTCACCATCTTGCTCCCGTCCAGCCCGGAGATGTGAATCGTCCCTTTGTCTGGCACGTCCACACTGTATATATTACCCACCTATTAGTGTACGTGAAAACATAATATGTAGAGGGTTTGGTACTATCTGCGGTTTCAGGCATCCACTGGGGGTCTTAGAACGTATACCCCACAGATAGGGGGTACTCTTGTACAAAACCCTTAATCAGACCTTGAGCTCCTGTGTAATCTGGCTCTACCTGTCATACTCTGCTCCAACCACTCTGTCCTGTGTTTTAATCAGCATGCTGTTGGCTGCAGGTAACAAAATCTATACGACAGCCCCCAACAAGTGGGGTTAATTTGGCTCAGGAGCAAAGTCTGGCAGCATCAGGCATGGGTTCAGC
>NW_006790497.1:810159-852463 GCF_000442215.2 Lipotes vexillifer | reverse complement strand
GAGAAATGTCTATTTAGGTCTTCTGCCCATTTTTGGATTGGGTTTTTTGTTTTTTTAATATTGGGCTGTTTATATATTTTGGAGATTAATCCTTTTTCTGTTGATTTGTTCACAAATATTTTCTCCCATTCAGAGAGTTTTCTTTTTGTCTCATTTATAGTATCTTTTGCTGTGCCAAAGCTTTTAAGTTTCATTAGGTTCCATTTTTAAATTTTTGTTTTTATTTCCATTACTCTAGGAGGTGGATCAAAAAAGATCTTGCTGTGATTTATGTCAAAGAGTGTTCTTCCTATGTTTTCCTCTGAGGGTTTTATAGTATCTGGCCTTACATTTAGGTCTTTAATCCATTTTGAGTTTATTTTTGTGTATGGTGTTAGAGAATGTTCTAATTTCATTCTTTTATATGAATTTGCCCAGTTTCCCCAGCAACGCTTATTGAAGAGGCTGTCTTCTCTCCATTGTATATCCTTGCCTCCTTTTTCATAGATTAGTTGACCATAGGTGCCTTGGTTTATCTCTGGGCTTTCTATCCTGTTCCTTTGATCTATATTTCTGTTTTTCTGCCAGTACCATATTGTCTTGATTACTGTAACTTTGTAGTATAGTCTGAAGTCAGGGAGTCTGATTCCTCCAACTCCGTTTTTTACCCTCAAGATTGCTTTGGCTATTTGGAGTGTTTTGTGTCTCCAGATAAATTTTAAGATTTTTTGTTCTAGTTCTGTAAAAAATGCCATTGGTAATTTGATAGGGATTGCCTTGAATCTGTAGATTGCTTTTGGTAGTTTAGTCATTTTCACAATACTGATACTTCCAATCCAAGAACATGGTAAATCTCTCCATCTGATTGCATTGTCTTTAATTTATTTCACCACTGTCTTATAGTTCTCTGAGTACAGGTCTTTTACCTGCTTAGGTATGTTTATTCCTAGGTATTTTATTCTTTTTGTTGCAATAGTGAGTGGGATTGTTTCCTTACTTTCTCTTTCTGATCTTTCATTGTTAGTGTATAGGAAGGCAAGAGACTTCTGTGCATTAATTTTGTACCCTGCAACTTTATCAAATTCATTGATTAGCTCTAGTAGTTTTCTGGTGGCATCTTTAGGATTATATATAGTATCATGTCATCTGCAAACAGTGACAGTTTTACTTCTTCTTTTTCAATTTGTATTCCTTTTATTTTTTTCTTCTTCTCTGATTGCCACGGCTAGGACTTCCAAAACTATGTTGAATAATAGTGGTGAGAGTGGACATCCTTGTCTTGTTCCTGATCTTAGAGGAATGCTTTCAGTTTTTCACCATTGATAATGATGTTTGCTGTGGGTTTGCCTTATATGGCCTTTATTATGTTGAGGTAGGTTCCCTCAATGCCCACTTTCTGGATAGTTTTTCTTATAAATGGGTGTTGAATTTTGTCGAAAGCTTTTTCTGCATCTACTGAGATGATCATATGGTTTTTATTCTTCAATTTGTTAATATGGAGTATCACATTGATTGATTTGCATATATTGAAGAGTCCTTGCATCCCTGGTAAATCCCACTTGATCATGATGTATGGTCCTTTTAATGTGTTATTGGATTCTGTTTTCTACTTTTTGGTTGAGGATTTTTGCATCTGTATTCATCATTGATTTTGGTCTGTAATTTTATTTCTTTGTAGTATCTTTGTCTGGTTTTGGTATCAGGGTGATGGTGGCCTCATAGAATGAGTTTGGGGGCGTTCCTTCCACTGCAAATTTTTGGAAGAGTTTGAGAAGGATGGGTGTCAGCTCTTCTCTAAAGGTTTGATAGAATTCACCTCTGAAGCCATCTGGTCCTGGACTTTTGTTTGTTGAAAGATTTTTCATCCCAGTTTCAATTTCATTACTTGTGATTGGCCTGTTCGTATTTTCGGTTTCTTCTTGGTTCAGTCTTGGAAGGTTATACCTTTCTAAGAATTTGTCCATTTCTTCCAGGTTGTCCATTTTACTGGCATAGAGTTGCTTGTAGTAGTCTCTTAGGATGCTTTTTATTTCTGCAGTGTACGTTGTAACTTGTCCTTTTTCATTTCTAATTTTATCGATTTGAGTCCTCTTCCTCTTTTTATTGATGAGTCTGGCTAAAGGTTTATGAATTTTGTTTATCTTCTCAAAGAACCAGACTTTAGTTTTTTTGATCTTTGCTATTGTTTTCTTTGTTTCTATTTCATTTATTTCTGCTCTGATCTTTATGATTTCTTTCCTTATACTAACTTTGGGTTTTGTTTGTTCTTCTTTCTCTAGTTCCTTTAGGTGTAAGGTTAGGTTATTTATTTGAGATTTTTCTTGTTTCTTGAGGTAGGATTGTATTACTCTAAACTTCCCTCTTAGAACTGCTTTTGCTGCATCCCATGTGATTTGGATCGTCATGTTTTCATTGTCAGTTGTCTGTAGGTATTTTTTGATTTCCTCTTTGACTTCTTCAGTGATCTCTTGATTATTTAGTAGCATGTTGTTTAGCCTTCATGTGCTTGTGTTTTTTATGATTTTTTCCCTGTAATTTATTTCTAATGTCATAGTGTTGTGGTCAGAGAAGATGCTTCATATGATTTCAGTTTTCTTAAATTCACCACAGCTTGATTTGTGACCCAAGATATGATCTATCCTGGAGAAGGCTCCATGAGCACTTGAGAAGAAAGTGTAATCTGATATTTCTGGATGGAATGTACTATAAATACCAATTAAATGTATCTGGTCTATTGTGTCATTTAAAGTTTCTGTTTCCTTACTAATCTTCTGTCTGGATGATCTGTCCATTGGTGTAAGTGAGGTGTTAAATTCCCCAACTATTATTGTGTCACTGTTGATTTCCTCTTTTATAGCTGTTAGCATTTGCCTCATGTATTGAGGTGCTCCTATGTTACTTGCATGTATATTTATAATTGTTATATCTTTTTGTATTGATCCCTTGATCATTATGTAGTGTCCTTCCTTGTCTCCTGTAACATTCTTTATTTTGAAGTCTATTTTATCTGATATTAGTATTCCTACTCCAGCTTTCTTTTGATTTCCATTTGCATGGAATATCTTTTTCCATCCCTTCACTTTCAGTCTGTATGTGTCCCTATGTCTGAAGTGGGTCTCTTGTAGACAGCATATATATGCATTTTGTTTTTGTAACCATTCAGTGAGCCTGTGTTTTTTGGTTGGAGCATTTAATCCATTCACATTTAACGTAATTATTTATATGTATGTTTCTATTACCATTTTCTTAATTGTTTTAGGGGTTTTTTTTGTAGGTTCCTTTCTTTTCTTGTGTTTCCCACTTAGAGAAGTTCCTTTAGTATTTGTTGTAAAGATGGTTTAGTGGTGGTGAATTCTCTTAGCTTTTGCTTGTCTATAAAGCTTTTGATTTCTCCATTGAATCTGAATGAGATCTTTGACATTGAGAATAATCTTGCTTTTAGGTTCTTCCCTTTCATCACTTTAAGTATATCATGCCACTCCCATCTGGCTTGTAGAATTTCTGCTGAGAAATCAGCTGTTAACCTTATGGGAATTCCTTTGTATGTTATTTGTTATTTTTCCCTTGTTTTCAATAATTTTTCTTTGTCTTTAATTTTTGTCAATTTGATTACTATGTGTCGTAGTGTGTTTCTCCTTGGATTTATCCTGCCTGGGACTCTCTGTGATTCCTGGACTTGGGTGGCTATTTATTTTCCCATGTTAGGGAAGTTTTCAACTATAATCTCTTCAAATATTTTCTCGGGTCCTTTCTCTCTCTCTTCTCCTTCTGGGACCCCTATAACGTAAATGTTGGTGCATTTAATGTTGTCCCAGCAGTCTCTTTGGCTGTCTTCATTTCTTTTCATTCTTCTTCTCTATTCTGTTACGTGGCAGTGAATTCCACCATTCTGTCTTCCAGGTCACTTAACCATTCTTGTGCCTCAGTTATTCTGCTATTGATTCCTTCTAGTGTATTTTTCATTTCAGTTATTGTATTGTTCATGTCTGTTTTTTTTTAATTCTTCTAGGTGTTTGTTCTTTAATTCTTCTATCTCTTTGTTAAACATTTCTTGCATCTTCTAGATCTTTGCCTCCATTCTTTTTTCATGGTCTTGGATCATCTTCACTATCATTATTCTGAATTCTTTTTCTGGAAGGTTGCCTATCTCCACTTCATTTAGTGGTTTTTCTGGGGTTTTATCTTGTTCCTTCACCTGGTACATAGTCCTCTGCCTTTTCATTTTCTCTATCTTTCTGTGAATATGGTTTTCATTCCACAGGCTGCAGGACTGTAGTTCTTGCTTCTGCTATCTGCCCTCTGTTGGATGAGGCTATCTAAGAGGCTTGTGCAAGTTTTCTGATGGGAGGGACTGGTGGTGGGTAGAGCTGGGTGCTGCTCTGGTGGGCAGAGCACAGTAAAACTTTAATCTGCTTGTGTGCTGATGGGTGGGGCTGAATTCCCTCCCTGTTGGTTGTTTGGCTTGAGGCACACAGCCCTGGAGCCTACAGGCCCTTTGGTGAGGCTAATGTCGGACTCTGGGAGGGCTTATACCAAGGAGTACTTCCCAGAACTTCTGCTGCCAGTGCCCTTGTCCTCGCAGTGAGCCACAGCCACTCCCCGCCTCTGCAAGAGACCCTCCAACACTAGCAGGTAGGTCTGGTTCAGTCTCCTATGCTGTCACTCTCCTTCCTTCTATGTCCTGATGCACACACAGTCTTGTGTGTGCCCTCTGTTTCCCCCAGACCCGTCAGAGTTGTGCAATCAAATCCCGCTAGCCTGCAAAGTCTGATTCTCTGAGAATTCCAACTCCCTTTGCCAGACCCCAAGGCGTTTTCTGATGGGAGGGACTGGTGGTGGGTAGAGCTGGGTGCTGCTCTGGTGGGCAGAGCACAGTAAAACTTTAATCTGCTTGTGTGCTGATGGGTGGGGCTGAATTCCCTCCCTGTTGGTTGTTTGGCTTGAGGCACACAGCCCTGGAGCCTACAGGCCCTTTGGTGAGGCTAATGTCGGACTCTGGGAGGGCTTATACCAAGGAGTACTTCCCAGAACTTCTGCTGCCAGTGCCCTTGTCCTCGCAGTGAGCCACAGCCACTCCCCGCCTCTGCAAGAGACCCTCCAACACTAGCAGGTAGGTCTGGTTCAGTCTCCTATGCTGTCACTCTCCTTCCTTCTATGTCCTGATGCACACACAGTCTTGTGTGTGCCCTCTGTTTCCCCCAGACCCGTCAGAGTTGTGCAATCAAATCCCGCTAGCCTGCAAAGTCTGATTCTCTGAGAATTCCAACTCCCTTTGCCAGACCCCAAGGCTGGGAAGCCTGACGTGGGGCTCAGAACCTTCACTCCAGTGGGTGGACTTCTGTGATATAATTGTTCTCCAGTTTGTGACTCACCCACCCAGTGGTTATGGGATTTGATTTTATTGTGATTGTGCCCCACCTACCATCTCATTGCAGGTTCTCCTTTGTCTTTGGATGTGGGGCATCTTTTCTGGTGAGTTCCAGGGTCTTCCTGTCAATAACTGTTCAGCAGTTAGTTTTGATTCTGATGCTCTTGCAAGAGAGAGTGAGCACACATCCTTCTACTCCGCCATCTTCAACTAATCTCCCAAACTTACTATTAACAATAATCCCACTAAGCGATATCTAAATTTTTTCTCTTTTTTTCCCTTTAAATATATCTTATTAGGGATAGAGTATTGTGTTCCACAGTTTCTCAAAATAATTACTGCCTTTAATGTGTTTATGTTGTCAATTTAAAGTGCAGTTATGTTTATATGTTGATATCTGAATTCAATTTTAAGGTTTATTGTATTTCCAGACAATTCTAGTCATTATATCTTTTCTTTTCATTTTATTCACACTCATCCTCAGTATGTAGCCATTTTCATTTATTACTTTATTATCTAGTACATCAAAATTGGCAGATAATTATTTTTTATATTTATTTCCTCTTATACAAAAGTTTGCATATTATGTACACTGTTCTGAACCTTTCTTTATTTCCTTTTTCACTTTAAAATATTGACTGTCTCCATATACTTCATAGATATCTTCTTTATTCTTTTTGATTGTTTTGTGGTACTGCCTTTTGAGGGTACCATTGGTTATTCAATGAGCAGACCAGGCTTGCTAATGGCATTTTTTTCCTACAATCACTGCTGAAATGAATGTTTTGTGCCTATCTTGTTTCCTACTTATTTGGATGTATATTCAGGTAGCATCATCAGTAGAAGTCCCCAGGAACCCTGAGGTAAAGATTAGCATGCAGATAGTTTAATAGGGACTATTCTTAGTATTAATATCTGGAGGGAAAAGAAAAAGAAAGCAGGATTGAATGCAGGGAGAAGTCAGGCTGCAATGCAGTATCAATTAAGGCCTCAGACAACCGTGCAGGGAGCTCTGAACCTAGGGTAGTCCTTCAGGGTCATCACAAGTTAAGGTGAGGGGTCCAGCTTTATACCACTGAGACCATCAGTAATTGGAAATGGGTACCCTTCAAAACGGGGTTAGTCAACCTTCCTAACCTGATAACTTAAAGTTGTCAGCCCACAGCCTGATCAGTAGTTGGGTAACTATATCAGTCCTAAAAGAGAGATCCATGCAGCATGACACAATACTCTATCAAAGCTGATCCCTGATGACATTTGAATTCACTTACATCATATCACTTCAAGGCTCTGGGTGGGCCTCTTCTGCTGGAAGAAACTCACAAGTGGGAGATTAGTAGGATGAACTGCAGCCCCTGCTGCTATAACTTGGTCTTGAAGCTACAACTGATTATCATTATCTTCATCCAATACTATCCATTCTAGACTCCCTTCACTGTCAGCTGGCAACACTGTGGGTCTTGGTGGTTCACCACGTGGAATGAATAAGACCCTCATCCCTGAGAAGTCTGTACTTCGGCTTTCCATGTCATTTGAAAGCACTGACCACTAAACTTATCCATATATCATCAAAATTGGACAAGGGAGAACTAAGAGATATCCAAGTGGATAATTTGGATGTCTAACATATTTCTTCTTGCTCCCATTGTGTGACAGCAGCCCTACCTCCTCTTCATGATCCAGGTCAATTACCCTTAACAAGATTGTGAATTTTATTCCTCCCTGTTGGTCCCTTGGCAGGAGGAGCCCACAATGTGGGCTTAGCGCAAAGTTAAATGGATCTCTTGCTGATTGCCTGGAGGAAGGATTTCCCTCTCTGGAGACCATAACTTCTAATCTAGAAGAGCACAGAATTAAGGGGATTTGAGTGACCACAAATTCCCCAAGTAGAACATTGGAAATAATGAAAAGTACAGTCTTCTTGCCCATATCTATTATTTCTCAGACCAATATTTTCTACCCATTGGAGGGAGCATCATATGATGGATGTTGATATAAGGTACATGGGATGTCCTAGAGCAGGGGTCCCCAACCCCTGGGCCGCAGACCAGTACCAGTCACGCAGCAGGAAGTAAGCGGTGGGCAAGCCATCGAAGCTTCATTTGCTGCTCCCCTTCGCTCCCCTTTGTTCACATTACTGCCTGAACTGTTCTCCTCTCCCTCCCCGTCTGTGAAAAAATTATCTTCCACAAAATCGGTCCCTGGTGCCAAAAAGGTTGGGGACCGCTGTCTTAGAGGATGACACCCCATCTTCACAGCATATTGTCTCCAAGTTGGTGCCTTAGCTGTGCACCAGTATATTGCTGTATTAGGCCAACAGCTTCTGGGTGGTGTGGTATATGAGAGGACAAGTGGATTCTATAGACATATATAAACTTTCACACTGCCTTTGCCATAAAGTGGGTCTCTTGAGCCTCTATGACATTACGTTGTTGATACGTAAAATATTCTATAAGGCCTTAGATAGCAGTTCTGGCAAACAAATGGACTGACTCCAGTCATTCCAAAATTGCAGTCTGACTGACACCCAAACCCATGCTCTTAGATAGATACCATTCTATGTTTATTCCCTCATGATTCAGATAAAAGCAGAGGACCTAAGATTATACCCAAGCAAAGGAAATAAAGTTGAAACCTTGAGAAATATACAGCAAAACAAGGAGCTCACTTTAATTCTAAACACAAAAATAGAGATGGGAAGACAGTAGTCTTCATCCCATTCCCATATACACCTATGAATAAACACAGGTAATATTTACTGAGAGCTTACTCTGTGCTAGTCATTGTTCTAAGTACTTGGCTTTAATTAACTCTTTTAAACTTCTCAACAAACATATGGCTATCCCACTTTAGTGCTGAGAACACTGGGGCACAGACAGATTAACACACTCCTTTCTTTCACTAGTAAGTGATGAATCCTGCGTTCTAAACTGTGTGGTCTGGCTTCAGGGTTTTTACACTTAAATGCTACCCTATATCACTTCTAAAAACAGGAAAGAGGGAAAGAAAGACCCAGGGTGGAGTTTTTTTGTTTCTTTGTTTGTTTTTTGACTGGGAAAATAAATTATTTTGTTTGGGGCAGTGGGCGGTGGTCCAGTCTTAGAACTTCTGGAATGCTTCTTGGTGCCATCATCCTTGTTGACCTTGAGCATGTTGAAGTGCACCATTTTGCTCAGGGGCCGGCACTTGCCCACTGTGACACTGTTGCTGATTCGGACATCCCTGAAGCAGGGGGAAAGGTGCACAGACCTCTTTTTGTGGTGCTTCTAGAAGCGGTTGTACTTTCGGATGTAGTGGAGGTAGTCTCGGTGGATGACAACGGTCTTCTGCATCTTCATCTTGGTCACCACGCCAGACCGGATCCGCCCTCGGATGGAGACATTACCAGTAAAAGGGCATTTCTTGTCAATGTAGGTGCCCTCCATGGCCTCCTTTGGTGTCTCGAAGCCCAGACCAATGTTCTTGTAGTATAATGGGAGCTTCTCCTTGCCAGTTTCTCCAAGCAGGACCCTCTTCTTATTTTGAAAGATGGTCAGTTGCTTTGGATAGGCACGCTCAGTCTGAATGTCTGCCATCTTCCCAGCTGTCTGAAAAAAAACCAGGGTGCCTTTTTTTTTTACAAACTTCCCTAACCATTCAATATCCTTACTGCCCACCAGTTAGTCATATAAACCTCCAGTACCAGCCTATAAGGGAGAATAAGAAGTAAGGGTGTGTTTCTAGTAAAGTGACAAGGATATCATACTTGGATTTGAGCATTGTGTCAGCCAGTTCTGGCTGGGAGACCAGAGAAACTCTTAGCCCTTTGGGCTTCAGTTTCCTCTGAAGTAGGATTAGATGCTTTCTCAGGTTCTTGGCTATTTCATAACCAAGAAATAATTATCATACTGGATTATGCTGAACTACCTGGAATTTGGGAGAATGGGTTCACTTTTCCACATAAATGGAACCTCAGCTGCTTACATGAGAATGTCTTTACCATCACAGCTTATCTGGAGAAAACATCAAGGTGAATCTTTTAACCTTGGGCTCTAACAGTACTTGTTTGAGTGAAAGGTACAACCTTATCCTAGAAGCTAAAACCTGGTGACAAAGGGGCAATCAGCTTGAATCACAGTGAAGGGACATTCCTCATTTCAAAGCTGAACCAAAGTGCTATGCTCTGTGACAAGCAGGTGAACTCTCAGAGGCCCTGAAAAGTTGGTGAATCCATCAGCATGGGGAATCGGCTATCTTGACTGCAAATCAATGACTCATTCTGGCACCCCCTTGACAGCTGCTGATTTGTTTCCTTAAGACAACTCTTTTATTAGAGAAATATATGTAGGTATGAGCTGCATGGTTTCACATGAAGAGAGCAAACAGAATGAAATCTAGGTTAAGAGAGCTCCACCAATACACTGAAGCAAACAAGCCATCTCTGCAAAAATAACCACCTCTTTCTTCTTTCACAACACAGACACTTTGTTAGTGGTAAGATTATCTAAAGTTAAGTCCCATCCTTTCAACAAGCATTCCACTCCTCAAACTGATGCACCACATATGTCTATTGTCTATTAAAATATCACACACACACATAGGCAAGGAGAAGTCTAAAAAGAAGGTAGCATATATATTCATTTAATCAGTTATTCTACTGAAAAAGAGTTGTTAGTACTTCTCTATATATCATGTTATGCATTGGAAACACAAGTGAAAGAGGACAGATTTCCTTCCAACGAGAGAGGTCATAATCTAGCAGAGGAAATAGAAAATCACATCCAGAATTACAATAGCAAGTGCAAAATATACTGATCCTTGCCAACACGGGTTGCTCTTTGAGCACCAGAGGGATGTCTTAATGCCTTGGGGCAATCAGAGAAAGCTTCTTGGAGGTGATGTCATAAGTTGAGCTTAAATGGTAGAGAGATTTTAGTTGAAGGAACCAAAGTTCATTTTCAGGCAGAGAAAGAAGTTTATGAGAAGGCATAAAGGTCTACAAAGAAGGATTTGCATGAAGTGGGAAGTCAGACTATAAAATTTCAGAGTTTCTCAAGTTTAACATTTTATTGTTCAATTTTTTGAAATGGGCTTTATCAATGTAAAATCAAACCAGTAAATATATAAGCGATAGCTTAAAACAAACAAGCAAACTTGCTCTCAGGTCAAACATACATTTACCATGGTGACTACTTTCCTTTTTGAACATTTAATCCTCCATCTCAGGACAAGAAGATACAAGGCACAATTAAGAAATGTGTGTGAAGGAGGCTTTCATGGGAAAACAATAAGAAGAGGGAAACACAGAGTGTACAGTTAACAAATATTTATGTGATAGTTGTACATTATACACAGTGAGAAAAACACACACTAATGAAATAAAGTAGCCTGATTAAATTAATTACAATACATTCATACTATTTAATAAGATACAGCTTTTAATAAAAGTGTAATTTGTATATATTCTCATGGGAGAAGATTGATTTGAGTGAATAAAACAGTTTATGAAAATTTATGTATACTAGGATAACATTTTTGTTAAACAAAACAACTATAACACTCTGTTTGTATGTATTTGAGTGGGTTTAGAATATGTGTGTAAAAACATAACAATTGGGGACTTCCCTGGTGGTCCAGTGGTAAAGAATCCACCTTCCAGTGCAGGGGGCATGGGTTCAATCCCTAGTCGGGGAACTAAGATCCCATGTGCCGTGGGGCAACTAAGCCCACGCACCACAACTATTGAGCTCGCGTGCTGTGGAGCCTGCACTCCCCAACTAGAGAAGAGAAAACCCGCATGCCCCAACTAGAGAGAAGCCTGAGCACCACAACAAAGAGACTGCGTGCGGTAATGAAAGACCCCGTGTGCCTCAAGGAAGATCCTGTGTGCTGCAACTAAGACCCGACACAGCCAAAAAAATAAGGAAAATAAATAAATAAAATAAATAAATATTTAAAAAAATAAAATAACAATTGATTGTTAACTGTTATTGTTACTGATGGAGAAATGGGGGGATGGAAAAGATTGTAGGAACCATACTATTTAAAAATGTTATATGAATCCTTTTTTACAAAATCCTTTTTTGAAATGTTTAAGTATAAAAAATATTTTGTTATATTATATATACTTTATATAACATAACATAGATTCATGTGTATTTGTTTTAAATAAATTTATATGTGGACATATGTTATCTATTCATCTATTTATTTTTTAAGTCTTTTAATTTCCCAGCTGCTTCCAACATATTTCACATGGACGTCCCTTGCCTTTATTTTTCCCTTGGCCCATGTGATGACTTTTATGGCCACCATATCTCATCCATTCTCTGGCCAGTTTTATGTGACATGCTAAGTACAAGGGTCAACACTTTTATAACAACTGACCACAGTCAACCATGCCCCTGAATCCATCAGTATCCGTCCACCTTGTCAGACTGGCCCAGTTAATTCAATGCAGCTATCAGTTCAACACAGTCAGCTCACTTTACTTCTTGTCCACAGGAATTTGCAACATTTTATACTATAGGAAAGAAAAGATTGACTCTGAATCCTTGTTTGACCATAGCCATGTCTCGGATAAGGCACTTTCCTTCTCTACACCATGTTATCCATAGAGGTAAGCAAAAGAGACAACATATGTTGAGTTACTTTGAGAAAATTAAAAATTATTTAATATTACATTAATTATTTTATCATTTAAATGATACAGGGAACTTTTAGAAGGCAAGTTTATTACTAATGACCCTGGGAATCTCCAGCATTCATTTTTTCAACCAGTATTTATTATTAACTGTGTTCTAAGCACTGAGTGAGACACTGGGGGAAATAGTATAAAACCATAAAGAAATCTGTACCCCACTGGAGCTTACCTCAGAGTGGAAGGAGACACACCACAAGCCAAATGAATAGAGATATTAAAAGAGCAAAACAATGTGCATTTTAGGGTTAACAAAATATAATTCTACATATTTTAAATATCTCTGAAATCAGGATGAATTTTACAGTCAAGGACATGTCGTAATTTAATTTTTTTTCTTTTCTTCTAGCACATATACAATGATGCTTCTCATAACGTTGATGTCTAAGAGTTGATAATACATAGTGTAGTATGGGGGTAAAAAGCATGAAAGAGTTACCATTCTGGAAAAGATAAATTTAAGTAAGGTGAGAGCTCCCTAGAAACGTTATATTTGAGCAACAACCAGAAGGGGGTGAAAGACCTGGCCATGCATATATATGGAGAAAATCATTGTAGGTAGATGGAGAAGCAAATGCAAAGGCCCTGAGGCATTGTGGCCTGTGTATTTGAGGAGCAACAAGAAGATAAGTATGGCTGGAGCAGAGGGAGGGAGTGGAAAGAGTATTGGCTGAGGTTCAAGAGCTGTAGCCTGGGGCCATATCCTGTGGCAACTTACATATTACAGTAGGAACTTTGGCTAGTCTTCCAAGTCAAATGGACTTTGTGGAAGGATGGAGATCAAGGGAGTGGCATGGTTGTAGAAGAGGTTGGATTCTGATATGTTTTGAAGGTAGAATTTTCAGGATTTGCTTATAGAGTGGAGAGAAGAATGAGATAAGGTTGATGGTGGGAGTTGGCCAAGGATGATGCCAAAGGTTTTGGTATGAGCCAGTATACCACCCCTACAGATAGACTTCAGTTCCCAAAGGTATTCATTCCTGAAAGACTACTTCCTGAGCTTAGAGATGATGGTGGAGAGTTGATTTGGTAAAAGGTTTTGTCAGTACTATATGGTGTTTCCTTGCTTGAAGAGAGAGCTCCTAGGAGTTGTTAGACTTAAGTAGGACATAGACATCTCACAGGGTGTTTGAACTTCTAGCAAAAAATCTGCATGGACCTGTCCACAGGTGTCTTGAAATACTGGTCTTAGTCATTCTCACAAACCCTTGGAGAAGAAAGTTCTGCCATGGTTTGCCTGAATCCCTCCTCAGGGTCTTCTGAATGGTAATTATTCATAAAGAATTTAACCAAAACTTGATTAACTCAGTCTTTCCAAACATTTGGATTTTTAAAAAATTATTACACTATTAGGAGACATACCTAATCACAAGACACTAAGACACCAGATACATACTTTTAAAAATTGCACTAATGTTACCATTTATTAAGAGTCAACTCTTCATCTGGCAGTTTTCTTTAAAGGCATCATCTATAATTCTCACAACCCTTCAAGATAGATGTTATCATATGCATTTTACAGATGGGGAGACACAAAACATGCAAAAGATACACGAGGACAAGCATAGCATAATATATTCGACTCTTCAGAGCTATGTCCACAAGCTATTTCCACATTGGTGTCTATGACCCTTATGGACCTTGACAGGGCTCTGACACCATGGTATAGTGTCCTGTGTTATCAGGGGGAAAATCCAATCTTATCTAAGGTCTTTTATATGCTTGGCATTGCACTAGAGTATTTCATAGCAATTTCAGCCAACTATGCTTACCAAAGCAAGGAATAGGCCCTTGCATTTTAGAAAGAGTGGGAACAATTATACTTTTTAAGAGGGAAGGGTGGGGTTGATTGATCATCCAATAAATTTATTATCTAAAAATCCTAATACAAGGACAGACACGTTAGTCAAAATTACACAGTACAGCAGAGAACAAGAGCTTTGGGGTGGATAGATCCAGATTCAGACTCTAAATCACATCTCGTATTTACTATACACAAAGGATTCAACTCCCTGACCCCTTGTTTTCATCTGTTAATAAGAGAGAAGGCTGTCTACTTTCAGTGAATACCAAGTGTTACATATGTAATAAACACTAACCTGGTCTATAAAAGGTAGCTAATATTATTAAGGCAGTGTGCTATAATGGTAAAAGCTATGTGTCTTTGTCCATTCTGGCTGCTATAACAGAATGCCATAGAATGGGTGGTTTATAAACAGCAAACATTTGTCACAGTTCTGGAGGCTAAGTCCCAGGTCAAGGTGCCAGCAGATTCAGGGTCTGATGAGGACCCTCTTCCTGGCTTATAGACAGCCCTCTTTTCATTGTGTCTTCACATGGCAGAAGGAGCAAGGGAACGCTCTGGGGTCTCTTTTATATGGGCACCAATCCAGAGCCCTCAGGACGTTATCACCTCCCAAAGGTACCACCTCCAAATACTTTCACACTTGAGTGTTGGTTTCAATGTATGAATTTTGAGGGGACACAAATCTTCAGTCCATAGCACTGTTGTAGGCAAAACAATGGCACCCCCAAAGATGACCACATCCTAATCTCTGGAACCTGTGAATATATTATGTTATATCAAAAAAGGGGAACTAAGGTTGAAGATGGAATTAATGTTCTAATGAGCTGGCTTTAAGATAGCAGACTATCCTAAATTATATGTGTGAACCTAACATAATCACAAGGATCCTTAAAAGTGGAAGAGAGAATAAGAAGAGAAAACCAGAGAGATGGCAATATAAGAAGAACTCAGCATGGCATTGCTGTTGCTGGCTGGGAAGGAGGGAGAGGACCAGAAACTAGGGAAAGCAAGCGGCTTCTAGAAGCTGGAAAGAGAATGGATTACCTATTAGAGTCTTGAGAAGTTTCAGCCTTGATAAACCATAAAGCCTTATTAGCCCAGTGAGACTCAGAGTGAGACTCGTTTTGGATTTCTGACATCCAGAAATGTAAGATAATATATTAGTATTGTTCAACCTACTAAGTTGTTATAATTTGTTACAGTAGCAACTGGAAACCAATACAAAAACTAAGAGCCAGGAGGCTTAAGTTCCCGTTCCTGCCCTGCTGCTGATGAGTTCTAATATATCAGCTTTCTTAACCACTCCATGTCTCATTTTCCTCTCCTGTGAAATGCAATTTATAATACTAGCTACCTCGTCATCTTAGGGGACTAAAAGAGTTGATACCAGCTTAATCATTCAGAGTAGTGTTTGGCTCATGGCAATTACTTAGTGTATATTAACCATAAGCACTTTCTTAGGGGTCAGGAATAATGGTCTCAGAGATATGGTTTCTATTCTTTTAATGTTGTAAATATGCAATATATAATTTGCAATTACATGCAATATATAAATACACAAACATTTACGTACTTACATATTGCATGTTATTCGCAAAAGATGCAATATGTAAATGTGTAAACATAAGATGCTGGACACGTCTAGATTTCTAAACTATCTGTTGCATAACCTTGGAGAACAGTTAATAGAGTGTAGAACTCACATCCAAGGACGAAAATTGAGGCCGTGATGGTAGCGAGGGGCAGAGGCAAGGAAAAAGAGTCTTCAGCTGTGATAATGAAAAGAAAGAAAGTCACGTATGTAAAGAACTCACAGCAATAGCAGATCGGCTGCCATTTTTAACCTAACATTTTATCACTTTTTCCTTTAAAGAACAACCCCGTTGCTTTCAATCATGGGTGTAGAGAACGCACATAATTATTTGGCATTTCAAAGAAATAAAATTTAAAAAGAGCCGCTAAAGTTATCCATCCATCTTTTCTAAACTCGAAACATCAAAAATAGATGTCCCTGGCATGATAACACACTGAAGTCATTCTGAAAGAAAGTTAGAATTTCCATTCCTCATTTTCCTTTCTCCCCAGTAAGGTTTTCAGCAGATGGGAATATCAATTTAGTTACTTGACATTTAGAAGGATAAATGACTTAAGAGCTTTATGATCCCCTCTCATTGAAGCATATTTGATAACATCTGCCCAACATCTTACACTCACATCAGAGCCAAGATGATTTAACAAGAAGAGAATGGCTAGAATCCAGGACCCCAGCGTTCTATCCCTGGTCCTGATATAAATGTGAGCATTGGGTACATAGACCTGATGATAAATAAAGCTTTTTGTTCTGTGGTCAACTTGTGTATTAACACCTTAGCTAAGATGTAATTATTAAGACTAACTAAGACGTTAGAAATGGGATTTGTAATAATATTTTCAGGGAGAAAATAATACTGTATATGGGGACAGTGTTTCATTCTAAACTCTAGGGGAAAGAAAATCTGTCTTACTTTAGATTGTATTAAAGGTCTTATTCTCACAGAAGAAAAGTTTCTCTACTCTCCTTATTCTTTTTTAAAGACAAGTTGCCACCTTTACTAGAAATTCTAATTTTTCTTTGATGTAATAAATTACATTACTTCATTTATGTTCTTACCTCACTAGTTATGTCTTAAGTCAAGAACATAAAAAAATATATAGTCTGATCTTTCTATTTTATAGTGTCCTTTTAAAGAAAAGAAGGGGAATGTCATCCCTAAGGCATTTATAAAGACTTATTGGGCAACCTCCAACAGCTAAGAGCCGTAAAACAATTAGCAACATGCATCTAAATCACTTGAACAAATAGACAGCAAGCATCTCCAGACTTGGTGTTCACATCTAAGTGAAATACAAATCTTTCCTGATACCTGGTATTCGGATATTGACTAATGAATAGTTTTCATTCCCTCAAAATTATCCTCTCTTGCTATTATGGGTAAGTCCATTCAGGCTCTGTATCCTGAGAAACTATGCAAACAGTCAGGACTTAAGAAATAATCGCTAAATGAACAAATGGATTAATTTATTTATTTACAGGGCTCTTCCATTCTATTGGCTTGGCTTATAAAATTAAGGATTTTTCTGGTACTGTATATTTGATCTCAGTGGAATTTAGTTTGCTAAGTCCCTCTGTTACATAAATAATGATAATGAAAGATAGAATTCTGAAACTTGAAGGGATATTAAAGGTCAACTGATTCAATATCCTCATTTTCCAATTTGTAGAATGATTTTAGCATTTCAGGGGCCCTCAACAGGTCATCCAGTCAAAAGTTTGACAAAACACTTCATGAAAGAAGGAAATACATTTTATGCGTTGGACTTGAATTAAATGCCAATGGTTTAGTTTAGGAAACAACTTAATGTTACATTTCACTTGCTTAAATATATGTATATTTATAAACTATGACTCTGGAGGAACCTACAGCTAGTTAATTGTCTTTACTATCTAAAGTTCTTTATCTAGATGTGTGATACATTTATATAATCTGCTCCAGAGGTTAAAATGAAGGTCAGTGGGCTATTAAAGAAATGGAAAATTTTGATTCAAGGGAAGAAAAAATAATTCTAATAATCAAACTACATGATGATAGAATGATATGCCCTTATGATATTGATTTAGCTGTGACCTGGTATATTCAATTTAATAATTAAATTTAAAATGATATATTTACTTGGGGTTTTCTTAGTCAATGTCTCCAGAATACAAACTTTAGAAGCATAGGAATTAAATGTATTCAACAATAAAGTACACTACTTAGCAACTAGTAGATCATCAATAATTAACTAGTAAAACAACGAATTAAAACAATAACTAAAGAACGATTTGGATATTTTATTATGACAGTCATCCCTGCTGTGAGATCCAAACACAAAAAAGAAGACAGACCGAGAGCGTTAAAGGAGCGGAAAGAAAGTCCAAACTGTGGCAGGAAGGCCGGCCTTGTGATGTGTTTGTAAGTCGACATGGTACAAAGACTTATGAACAAAATATACCACATCTTTTTTGCTCTAATTTAAATCTGTATCCTCTTACCCTGACAAAATGTAGTTTTGTTATCTTTAAAAGAGATCCCTTCCACAAAGTTTTTATTTTTAATTAAGCATAGTTGCTGTACAATATTATGTAAGTTATAGGTGTATAATACAGTGATTCAGTTTTTAAAGATTACACTCCATTTATAGTTATTATAAAATATTGGCTATATTCCCCGTGTTGTACAATATACCTTTGTATCTTATTTTATACCTAATAGTTTGTACATCTTACTCCCCTCCCCCCTTTATTTCCCCTCCCCCTTCCCTCTCCCCTCTGGTAACCACTAGCTTGCTCTCTATAACTGTGAGTCTGCTTCTTTTTTCCAACCAAACAAATTTAATTGCCATTTGATGTTTACTAGACAGTAAAACCACCCATTCTCTTTTCTTGTAGTAACAACGTACTGTTTGCTTTGGGTACCACTTGTATCCCACCATTGGATTCAGTTTGGAAGGCCCATCATGTATGGCACACTGCCCATCAATAACTAAGCTGTGGGAAGGTGGCCCAAGCTTGGAGAATTGTCAGCTCTTTCTCTGGAACTTGTCAGCAGCAACCAAAAAACTGAAAATGTTTGGAGTAGATTCATAGCAATGACAGAAACCAAACACACTGCCCAACAATTTCTGCAACTTGGCTGCCCAGGGCTCCTCTGGTTCTCAAGCTTTCCTTTATAGTAATTTCCATATCAACCAGAAATTAATTTTCTGCTTATATTAGTCATAGCCAGTTTCTGTTGCTTGCAAGCAAGAAATTTTAACTGATGCAGAGTTCAGGTGAGGACTTTCGAATTCCCATATCTAGATTTACATATTTGATCTGTCACTTACCGACTATATGATATTCAGCACATTCCTTGCTCTGCCTAAGCCCCAGTTTCCCTACCTGCAAAATGGAGATAAAAGAATTTGCCAAATAGAGTTGGTATAGGAATTAAATTAAATGGTGTTTGTGCAGTATCAGGCATTTAGTAAATACTCAGTAAACGATTGCAGGCTAATATGAGTATTTTAAAAAGTAAAATGACTCTTCATAGATATATTGTAATTCAGGAATAATAAAAGACAAAATTGCTCTTTCTCCAAGACTTTCTGCTAAGGACCTTTGTAAGAAGCGTTAGTCAGGCATTGATACATTTCCTAGATTTTAAGATCCACAGATTTTTTAAAAAACATTTCCTAAACTGGGCATCTGATGGTCCAAGTCTTCATTTAATGAGTCAGTGTTCCTCTACCCCTTTTTCTTTTCTCCGCTCCAAGTTCTTATTAACTGGTGGTGCAGCTTACAATCAATAGGATCCTAACCCAGGAAGTATGATGACTAACACGATGGGCCCTGAATCACCCATGCACAACACACAGTGCGAAGGACCGCATCCCTTGCACATTTTCTCAGCTCTTATTTTCTAACCTACACTTCGTGGAGAAAGCAGACACAGTAATCTTACTAATTACTTGTGCTGACCTCCACTTGTCTTAAATAGAAACCAAATTCTGGTTGGCGTTCCAGGAAGCTCTGTGTTCAGCCTTCTGTAGTTGTGACTGTCATAGCTGAAGCATGTTTTCTATTGGGATAGCAGAGAGCTGTTAATTAAAGCACATGCTTACTGACCTATGGTCTTTCTTCGTGTTTATTGCTGCTACGATCATGATCTTAAAGGGGAGAAGAGAAAAGGGCTCTCCTGTTCGAGCTGACTTCTGCTCCCTACATGAGCAATGTTAGCAGTCACTGAGAGGGACTGATTTTCCTTTGCGGGGTAGACGTGCGTGGGTGAATCTTTTCACTTGCCAAGTCACCTCAGTTTACCAACGTATTAAAAGAACTAAACACTTGCTACTGTGTAGAAGGGATAATTCTGATTGATTAATTGTTATAAAAGGCCTGGAGATCCAGGGACAGCAAGGAGTAAAAAGACACAGTGCATTGTTTCGTTGGTGTTTTTTTATTAATGTTGACTGAGGAGTATTGAGCCAGCCAAGCACACAGTCTCATATTAATTTTCAAAGTGAGCACTTAACTGATGCATCAACATTAAATCTAAACATAATCCTATCGTGGGAAATAAAGCATGATCTCCCTCTCCTAGCCAGCTTTCTTTGATGTAGGGTTATTTGAAGCGTGATGGCCTCGGTCCCATTAATGTCCAGAATTGCTCAAGTCCAGTGTTTAAATAGGGGATGCTAGAGTGCCAGCAACAGGCCTAGCAATCTTAATAATTTATTTCAGGGATACCAGAGCTATGTGATGATTCTGAAGCAAGGAGAAGGGAGAAAATGAATGGATTAATTTTAAAAGTAGTGGTTTTGGAGTCACACAGAGGTGGATTCTAAACCTTGACCATTGGGTCATTTGTACAAATAACTGGGTATCTTCAAATCTCCATTTCCTTATCTGTAAAACTGAGATAACCTTACGAATAACCTTGGACTACTGCAAATTTTAAATATGTATGTAAGTTAGGTACCTAACTGTTAGTTGGAATGTAATAAATATTTGTTCTTTTTCTTCCCTGTTTTAAAAACAGACTAAAAGCTCTTGGCTACAGAAAGAAATACTTTCTATAGATTACAAGGGGGGAAATGACACTGAAATAAAGGCTGTTTGGGTTCCATAAGCACAAAAGTCCTTAAAGCATCTAGAAAACTACGAAGCCCATTCAAATCCACTTTCCTTCTTTATGTCAAATTACAAAATTATAACCAATAGAAGGAGGTTAGATTATTTCTTCAGAGATAATTTCCCAGTACTACTTATGCAGAGGTGATAGATGATTGACTTCTATGAGCTTTAGTCCCCAAATGCAGCATGAGTGGCAGTAGTAAGTTATAGGTGGAGGGCACTGCACGAAGCAGGGAACATTCAAAAATGATAATGGAATAAAATATCAGTAACTGATATAAGAAGAGAAAATAGTTCAAAGAGGGAGAAAGTATTGTGCTATTTTAGGTAGGGAACAGGGAGGACCTCTCTGGGGATGTGCCTTTTGGAGATACCTCGGGAAAGTGAAGAAAAGAGCCTTGGAGATGCTTAGGGGATGGCATTCCTAACAGGGGGAGGAGCAGAGCAGAAATATTTGTTCTTTTTCTTCCCTGTTTTAAAAACAGACTAAAAGCTCTTGGCTACAGAAAGAAATACTTTCTATAGATTACAAGGGGGGAAATGACACTGAAATAAAGGCTGTTTGGGTTCCATAAGCACAAAAGTCCTTAAAGCATCTAGAAAACTACGAAGCCCATTCAAATCCACTTTCCTTCTTTATGTCAAATTACAAAATTATAACCAATAGAAGGAGGTTAGATTATTTCTTCAGAGATAATTTCCCAGTACTACTTATGCAGAGGTGATAGATGATTGACTTCTATGAGCTTTAGTCCCCAAATGCAGCATGAGTGGCAGTAGTAAGTTATAGGTGGAGGGCACTGCACGAAGCAGGGAACATTCAAAAATGATAATGGAATAAAATATCAGTAACTGATATAAGAAGAGAAAATAGTTCAAAGAGGGAGAAAGTATTGTGCTATTTTAGGTAGGGAACAGGGAGGACCTCTCTGGGGATGTGCCTTTTGGAGATACCTCGGGAAAGTGAAGAAAAGAGCCTTGGAGATGCTTAGGGGATGGCCTTCCTGACAGGGGGAGGAGCAGAGCAGGCTTGTGTAAGATGGGGGCGAGGGGCAGTGTGTCTGGGGCGTGGTGCACAGGGTGGCGAGGTTGGAGCTGAGACCTGAGATGGGGGTCACAGTAAATCCACTGGCTTTTGTTCTAAACACAAGGGGCAGTCACCGGAGGTCTGAGCAGAGGAGAGATGTATCTGTCAACTCTGGGGGTTAGTCATGGTTGGTGCTTCGGAAGAAGACAGTGAGCAATGTCTTTTTGGCCTCATCTCACTTCACAGCAATGACGGGGAACGCTGTCCATACTGACGAGGTCTGCACAGAGCAACGAAAAGGATGAGGGAAACCAATACCTTAGCAAGCAGTAGTCACTCCTTTGGAGCACTTACTCTATCGAAAATAGAAATAGCTTAAAGGAGTGATTAAACGTATTGTGTCACGCTTCTCACTATTTATGATACCTTGAAGTGAAGTTTCTAGGACTAGCTTTGAATTTTGGAGTATTTTACTAATAATTTCGTGTTTATCCTTGAGGGCAGACACGGAGTCTGAGCTTTGTATTCCCAGCGCTTATTACAAAACATGACACTTTGAACAAATTCAATAAATGTTCACTAAATTAATGCCTCGTAAAACTAATATTTGTCCATACACTACTTCCAGTTGCCAATTCAATTGCCTCCACATTTATTATCATCTTATCTGACCCTGATGGTAATCCTGAGAGGGGGGCTATGACATCTTATGACACCCAGAGATGTGCCACAAGATGAGTTGAGATCACTGTGCTCAGGGAAGTTAAGCAGCAGCTGAAGCCGCATAATTAAAAGTGACAAACGTTGGATATAAACACTAAATCACATTATCTCTTGCCAAGATCCTATGCCACATTTGCTGCAAGTGTCCTTCTAATACCCACCTTCTGAGCTAATCCTTTACTCCATCAGTCTATACCCCAGTTAAAAAATAACTACCATATCTCATATGTATGTAAGGGCTGAAAGTCAATGCATATTAGAAACATTATCCCGGGATCCGAAAACAACTGTGTGCAATAAGAGACTGGGTGAATTTTCAGACATTAGCAATGCACATTTTTCACCTTTAATGTATTGGAACAAGGATTCTTCAGAATTAACTGAGCATAGGAGGCTGTGAATGAAGACTCTAATTTGACAGATTGATAGCCATCCAGGGTATTTATCCATTTATGCCACGGTCTAGACTTTTGAAAAGGCTTCTTATTTTTAGTGGCCGGTAAGAGATCGAATTACACATCAATATCTTGACTTCATTCTATTCTGTCAAAACTGCATGCTTCTTTCACTAAGGTTTTGGTCATTTTACTAGAGCCCCATTGTTGGTCAGTTTCCATCTACAGCGATCAAGTTAGTTTCTCCCACTGGAAACGTATCCCCTGCCTTTTAATAAACCTTACAAAATGCCAAACTAGCTCTTGGTTCATAATTTAAACCCAGGGAAATCAGACTTATTATGGAATGGACATTTAAGCAGGTTTTTAACTACCAGGAATCTCTGGAGACGAAGCCATCCCCCCATCTGATCTACTCTCCTTTCCATCAGTGACTCTTGGGGTCTCATTATCTTATTTGGCATTTCAAAACTGAAACAATTGTACTAACACCAAGGGCACCACTCACTGCTACCGAGTAAAAAAGGCAGCAAAAAATGTACCAGTGTCAGCATGCAATGAGTGTCCAAAAAGGAAACAAATACACAAATGATTCATCATCATCAATAGGCCCTGTCAAGGTGAAGTGAAAAGGGAAAAAAGTTACAAACTCCTCCCAGTGTGCTAATGATACTGCTGTAGGTCATTGAAGGGGAGCACATTGCCCCCAATATCAATTAGATTTTGCTATTTGATTTAATTTTGTTAACTGCTCAGTTCAGAGGTAAAGAGGAGGATAGTTGTTACATATTTGTTTAGCACACACTTAAGGATCATTTACTCTGTACCCTATTCTGTATTGTGAGCTTTATGAATACTTATTTAAATATCAGAAATTCTTGGTCAGTTTCCTTTCTGTACAGTTTCTTCCCCTTCTCTTTCTCCTTTCTCTTCTTTATTATTAGCGTGTAATATTTCTATGAGTTTCCCAAGTTCAGCCTTTACTTTAAATAATAGTTGACCTCCTGCCCTTACTCTAAGGGACATTAAGGAAAAAAGAATCCAAAATATATTTATTTTATGATAGAGTTCTAAAAGTTAATTTTAACTATGTCACTATAAAATCTTATGCACAGAAACCTAATGATTTCTGCAGAGAAGAAATTTTTTCAAAGTTGGGGAAATTGTGCAGTTCTTCCTCTATAAATGCCAAATCCTTATTAGCATATTTCCTGCACTACCAATGAGGGGGAAAATAGTTACCCAAACAACTATTATAGCAATAGTTAGAGTCTTTTTTATTAGAAAAAGTTCTGTTTACCAGAAGAAGGCAATAAATGCACCTCTCCCCCAATGAATAAGTGATTTTTCTAGGCATCTGCTGGAGAAAATAATAATTTATGATTTTTCTCTTTATTTATTGAAATCACCATTTGTTCTGAGTAGTAAATATAAACAAATTAAAGAGAAAGAGTGAGTTAGAAGAAAGCCAGTCTAACTTTTTCCCCCAACCTGCAGAAAAAGAGCTTGATACTGAAATAAAACTGTAAATCAGTTAATGACAGTGTTGGATTTGGTGAGAGATTTAGCTTCTCAGCTAATGAATCTCCTGTTGTAGTGAAATTTCAGTATGACCAAGTGACTATTTTTCCTCTTATTTCTCTGGCAAGATGAGGGGAGGGGTGTGAAGGGTGAGAGTTGGTATAACTGCACCTGCTGTAGCAGACACCACAGTTTTCTCGTACATGAATGTATTGAATTGTAGTGACACAGCTGACAAAGAGTTGTCTTTTCATGAGCTTGTGCTCTTTATTGCTCCCATTAGCTCTTGGAGAAGAAAAAAAAACAAAACAACAGGTGAATTCAACAGGCTATAAATCTTCCCTGAAGTACGTATGATACTGTCTCCTGGTGGAGGAGGAGGTTCAAGGAATATAGAGCACCTCCCTACCATGGATGGAACATGTGTTGGAGAGAGAGGGAATGGCACAATACCCACAATACCAGAGCTCCCATCTGGCCTCCCCAGATGAGTCTTTCCCTTTACAATCCCAAATCATGCCAACAATTAAGAGAGATGATTACAGCCACCAACAGTCTCACTGAACTAATACCTCCTTATTTTCAAGAGGTTAATTCTATTTCTAAGTAAGCAAACCACATTAGGAAAAATATGCAATGCCTTACTTACACCATTTTTAAAAAAGGGGAAAAACACCAGCCTCCAAAATATTGGAAAATAAATTTAGCTTAATATTGAAGAACACTAATAATTCTCAATATGCCCTCTAATAAATTTCCTTTAAAATACCCACAAAGATATTTTAAAAAGGGCAAAACAACCAGGCTATAAATAAAAACAAGATCTAAAGCAAGGTGTGAGGGAAATATCTAATAACATCATCAGTGAAGATGGATTGAGAAGAATATTTTTAAAGTACGTATATATTTTTTTCTGAGCCAGATGGCCAAAAGAAACTGAAAAAAAAAAAAGAATTTGATTCACCAACATCCCCCCTCCTTTCGGCTCCTAAGCCTTGCGGGAAGAGGGCTTCCCTAAAAATATTCTTCTTTTTTTGCTTTCTCTTTTCTCTTTTCTTTTCTTTTCTTTTCCTTCCTTCCTCCCTCTCTCCTTTTCTCCCCCCCTCTCTCTCTCCCTTCCTTCTTTCCTTCCTTCCTTCCTTTCTTCCATCCTTTCTCCCATCCATCCATCTTTCTGTCTACACACACACATATACATATATGCATATATACATGCAAACACACATAAACCCATATATGTTTGTTTTTTACTGCATGGAAACTAACTTCTGAATAGCTTCATCCCAGATTACCACTCCCGTAGGCTTTTCTCTTACTATGTCCATCTATTAAGAGACCACATATTTGTAAGCTTTGCTATAGTAACAAATGGCCACAAAATCCCAGTGGTTTATAACAAAAGATTTACTTCTCACACATGTTACATGCTAGCTGCAAGCTGATGACCGCTCAGCTACAGCTTTGTATTAAGTTCTTGCCAGAGAAGCAGCAACAATGTGGAGGATGATATTCTTTCAGAAGAGGAAAAGTCAAGAGTTGAGTAGGAGCCATTCAGCACTGACCCTCCATTGACATATTATAATATGAGGATTACACATTTTTCTTCTTTTAAGCTCCTGAGATTTAGAGGTCATTTATACAAAAGTGACTAAATAGAAGTTTGTACCTAGATATGGGGGACTGTCAAAAAAAATAACACCCAAAACATGTGACATTGGCTTCAGGGTTAGGAATAGACCTGTGAGAGAACTGTTCACGGAGATTGGAAACATGACTTCTGTTGGCCTGCATTTCCTTTCTCTTTCCAACTAAGAGTGTTATTCAGTGGCAAAATATTGATATTACTATTGTTTGAGATAATTTGGAAGACAAATATCATACCTTATGGCTTTAGGCAAAGGAACAGCAAAACTGAATTTTACCAGTTTGCCTTAATTGTTATTGAGTGAATTTGACACGGTGCTAAGACGGAGATGACTCAGAAAAGAACTGGCAGGTTTGCAAATAAGTATTATTGGTAAGAGAGGTAATACAGAAATTCTTGCACTCGAGGGGTAGAAAGATGCAACAATTTCTCATCACCAATAAATAAAAGTTACAGCTGGAAAAATGGAGTAACAATAAGTCACAACCTCAGGGTAAAGACCAAATCAATAGCCTATCCATAAGGCACTTGGTTAAATTTTCTAAAGAGATGAAGGTGGGCCCCAGAAAATTCTTTCATTTGAACAAAATGTTTCAGGAGAAAAAAAAGACTAAAGAGATAGTCTCACAAAAGTCTAATAAATTCATGGTACTTACAATTAAGTCTAAAGATCATACACATCAGAACCTAGGTGGCGGTCCCCATGATTCCAAATCCCTGTTATTCACACCCTTTTATAATCACCTCCTCTTCATTATGGGCAGGACTGTAATTTGTTTCTAAAAGGTAGAATATGAAAAATTATTTAATATTTGGCCCTTTAAGAAAAAAGTTTGCGGACCCTTGAATAGAACAAAAGCAAACAAATAACAGTCTTACCTTATCTCATCATAAAATACATTATTTTATCTTAACATTTGCTTTTCCAAGAAATACATATTTAAAAATACTTTTCTACAGAGTTTTGACGGAAGAAAAGTTGGGATTTCAGATATATAGTGTAAAAATAAAATTCTCTCCTAAGTTTTGTCTATAACCCCAGTTTAAATTTATTGAATTTGATATGATGTGATAATAGAAAATAGAGATAGAAAAAACATACTGGAACCATGTGTAAAATTTTATACAACAAAAAATATATATTTTTGTCTAAGTAAACAAATATTTTTCCTAAAACAATACTCACTGTGGCAAAGGCATGTTGATAAAGATATAATTACATATTGATATGAGTAATTTGATGAAATCTTTCAGGAAAGCAATTAAGTAACATGAATAAAATAGCTTTTATTTTCATTTTGCAATCCTTAATGAAATAATTGATGTAAGCAATGTCCATCAATGACTGCTAAAGCCTCTAGAAGAAAAGTAAACAGAGAACTTATTCCAGAAAATAAAATATTACTCCACGAATGACTTGCTGATCATATAAGGACACATGCAACTTTACAATAGAGGAGCCAGTCTGACACTGGGAAATCATCATCTTACCATAAAAGCAGGATGCTGTGTGACCCTGATGAGATGTAATATGAAAGACAAAACAGCACCTAGAAAGTAGTCTTGCCGAGACTTTAGACTTTACGAGAAGAACAAAAGATATAGAGATAAGCTGAATTATACCATGAAAAAGTAATCAAATGAATCCTGAATATGTAAGTTCTACTGAGAAACTGACCTGTTTCCTGAAACCAGTTAATAACACAGGAAAATAAGATGGAAATGTGGACACATAAATTAAAAGAGATTTAAGAAACACAATAGAGGAAAACCAAATGCAGTGAGTGAAACTTGGTGGATTCTGATTCCAACTGACCAGCTGGATAACAAGACTATTGTTTTTTTTTTTTTTCAGTTTGAATATGGGCTGAGTACTTGATGACAGAAAGCAACTATTGTTAATTTTTAGAATTTAGGTGTTAATTTTTAGGTGCAATAATGATTTAGGCATTATGTAAAGTGTTCATATATTTTTTTAAAGAAATGCATACTGAAAAATTTAGTAGTGAAAAATAATATTTTGAATAAAATGCTCTGCAAAACTGATAAAAATAACAAAAAAGAGTGAGGAGAGAAATATATCAAATCTAAGGGGACAAATTATTGATAACTTTGGTGTATAAATGAGATGAAGGTTAATAGACTATTCTCTTTAATCTTATACATATTTGAAAATTTTCAGAATGAAAGGCTGATTTTTTTTTTTAATCTCATAGCCTTTTATTTAACTAGCTCCCTTCTGGGATGAAATGTTATGGAAATCTAAGAAATGTGGGCACGTAATTTTGCAAAAAGATATTGATTAAAGCATTAACTATTTGGGGCAGAATAAGCACCTGACTTTTAGGGTGATTTAGAATTAAACATTAATGAACCCTGGATTATTATGCTTACAAAAAATTTATAGTAACATTGGAAAAATTCCTACAACATTTAAGGAAAATGAAATTTATAGAAGCGGTCAGATCATGATTGCATTGAGAAAAATACAGTGGAGCCGATCTTGGTATAATCAGTAGAAAATGCCCAGACTTTTTTGAGATTAGAATTCTAAGACTAAAAAACAAAACAAAACCCAAAAACAGCAACAAACAAACAAAAACCAGAGTCTCTAAACTTTACTGACTCTTATTTTTATCTTTAACTCTACCTGCTTCCAGTGATGGAGCTGATAGGACAGACAAGAAGATATGATGTCCTAGAAAGAGATCTCTTGGAAAAAGATTCTGTGAACTCCAGCTTATTATTATTTTATTTTTATATCTTCCTATCTGAAACCTAAAATATATTATTTATTTTGGCACTTAATCTTGTATTGTCTCAATTTATTTTTAGAGATGCAACATCATGTAAGGAATAGAACATGGATCCTTGATTGAAATCTAGATTTGAATTTGAGGCCTGAAATTTTCTGCCTCTATAAGCCTCAGCTTCCTCATTTAAAAAGTGATGATAATATTACTTACTTCAAATTCCTCCTGATGATTAAAAAATAGGTCACGCAAAACACTACGATAGTATCTGATAGATGTCTGGTCAATATTCATATTTCAATTTTCTTTTCCACATACATTTGTATTTTCTGGTGATCTGAAGAACTTCTTTTTGAATTACCGTGCCAATGACTAGTTAACTTCATAACTAGTTAGGTTCTCTTTGAGAACGGTTGGGGTAGTATTTATCCAGCCAAGTAATTGGAATATAGGGTTTGGAGGAGTTCAAATTAGCTGACTACACACTCTCTTCTTAGTCTTTACCAAATGTCTTAGGTTTTTCAAATTATTATTTTTTAAATCAAGTTATTTTGAAAAATGTCTAGCACCTCTGTTCTCCCATCTGGAATCCAGAGACACTCAAAAGTTAAGATGTAACGGTATTTCAACAAAAGATAGCTTTGCCATTCTGGTTCCCCTGGTCTTTCTGGACAGCGAGAACATAAGATATTAACAGATATCAGCCAGGTATTTTTTTCTCCTTTGCTACTTCAAGTTTCATATCAGAAAAGACAAGGTTTGGACCTGACATAATTTGGGTTGTTTTTCTAATTCCGTAACCATTTTTGATTCCTTTGATTTAATTTTTTTGTACAAGAAACTGCACTCCATGCTATAACAATTATTATTTTTTTTCCCTTAATTCTAATTGCAGTGTGTGTGAGGGGTGAACATTCAATATAAGGGAATCCCTGCCCGTAGAAATAAGCATTGCAAGCTTTATGTCTGGACTGAGAATTGGAAGCATTGGGAAACATATTCCAGACATACTTTCATGGACTCTTCAGCCTCCACACCATGCAGCTACTTCCTTTATATTTTATTCATATAGATATATATTGTTTAATAATTTATAGAGCTGGATACACTTGCTACAAGGTGATGTGATGTTCTCCTTTGATCTACTTTGGTAGAATCACTTTCCGTCAGAGAATTTACTGCAGTGATGTGCACAGTAAATATTTAATAACATTAGAGGCATCAGAGTCTATTTTTCTTTGAAGGGTGCTTAATTATGTCAATTTCCCATGGTGAGTTGCTAAAGCCAGTGTTATTTGAATTTGTAGTAACTGGGTGGAGGTGGAGAAGTCCTTGCACGAGGCTCCCCTCCCACAAGAAGTCAATGTGTGTGAATTTAACAAGGCAGTAGAGCAGAACCTCAACCTCATTAATTTGGGCCACACAAACTAAATATTTGTGATTCGTCAACTGTGCTCAAGCTAAAGTTTACCTAACCCTACCAGAAAAGATTGGCTAAGCTGCATGGGCATATAAATTAAACAACAAAGGGGAAAAAAGTTAAAACTATTTTTACTGTGTCCTCACTATTCATGTACTTGGTGCTTGCCTAGGTATTAGATAGAATCATGTTAATATCTGATGGTTGATATAAAAAAGGACAGCTTCATATGGGTCAACTTATAAGCTTTAATCTTTTCAGTACAAAAGCTCTGATAAGAGAAGAGACATCATTTCTGTCAATTCTTTCCAGTTGGTGACGAACCATGATACATTCTTGATATATTTTTCATGAATTATCGCTAAAACATCCTAAGCCAAGACCTTAGCTGATGGAAAAGTTGATAGGATAAGCAACCAAGTTCCACTTGGCTTTCCAAATAACTGCATGCATTTGGCCTCAAGAATGAGGCTTATAACTTGTAACTCTTAGTAAAGTCAGAACATATGGCTTCACCATGAAGAATAAACTATAACGTGGCTCTCTGTGCATGATCACAGCTTTGACTCAAATATCTCATTGCAGTAATTTTTATATCCTCCTAAGAGTAGACTTTTTAAAATGTGTATTTTCTTCTGGACACAAAAAACAATATTAGACTTCTAGGATAATTTCCTTTGGAGAAGTTTATTTATAGAAATGTAGTTATGATTAATCTAGAAAACATAAACTTTGTATAAAAAGCACTTTTGTATTATTGAGTACTAAATATTTTGTGTTTAATAATAGTAATTGAACACAGTATTTTGAAAGAGAGTTATAGAGTCTCATTTGCAAATTATATGTGTACTAACTTGAAGGTTCTTGAAATCCCAGAAGTAAGGGAGTAGATAATATCAAATTTAACAGTCCATATTTGAATTGGTAATTTCTTTACCAGGTGGTGAATTCATTTAAGACAGAGAAGGTTTGTACATGTTTTCAGATCTTTCAAATACCTATCAGGCACAAAATCTGTGCTTTACCATACAAATTTATTCCATCAAGTTGTATCCTTTTATGTCATATCTCAGGGACTCATACCTGGCCCAACTGTGCATTTCATACCCTTGACCACAAAGTTGGTGCAACAAGAAAGAACTGACCCACACTGGGTCGATGGGGCTTAATTATGGGATTTTTGCTAGAACTGTTGGCAAAAAGAATCATCTTCCTTATTTCTTAGTAGCTTGTAGCTCACCATTACTCTTTCAAAGAATATTTGCAAAGCACCTATTATGTGCCAGGCCTTACATACCACAAAAGGAAAGTCTCCCTGAGAAGAAAAATGAGAGAAAGTCAAAGGCTGATAACAGTACTTGAACATCAGAATTTAGCTGTCACTGAATGCCATCTCTGAAGTTTCTATTTATAGTTTAAGATAATTTGTTGAGTTGTCAATGGTAACAAAAAAAGTATCTGAAAAATATGTTTTCCAAACTTACGTTTATTGAGTTTAGTTGTTGTTCACACAACTTTACTGTATCTTACACCCAACTCATCGTTCTGGGGAGATAAGTCTTAGTAATCCCATCACACATGCATCTATGCCTTTGATTTATGCAAATCTAATTACTGGTACATAGACACACAGACACACTCTCACATATACATATACATTTTACGTATACATGCATTCATCTACATATATACACACATGTATAAAATTTAAATTGTTCAGGTAATTCTGTCTGTCCCAGCATGAATGTGAGGTGGCGGTCATAAATCTGTATTCCCACAGATGATCCTAGTATGTGTAGTCCTTTCATACTATGTGTTTATGTTGATGATTGTAAATAAGTGTTTTCCATATAATATGCTTCATTTCTTGAGGAATTAGAATTTTAAAACTTTTCCTTGCATCACTGAAACTTTATCATAGTGAAAGAATTGGAGAGTTACATAAACTGCCACTACTTTTGTAAACTGCAATACCCCTATAACCTTTATATATCTATATAGCCTTTAAAAATGAGAAATATACTGAAATAAATTGGTGAATGTTGAATGAAGCCCACACGTTAGTATAAGTATGTATAATCCAGTTTTTTAAAGAAAAATAGGATATGTGTATATTCAAACTCATAATATTCACATATAAATTCACCACTACAAACACACACACACACACACACACACACACACACACACAAAGGTGGTCCAAAAGGTACTATGAAAATATGTTAATAGTCATTAGCCCTGGAACACTAATTGTTTGAAAATTTTTTAAAGTTGTTGGCATTTTCTATAGTCCTCCCTTATTATAAACTTTATTTATAAGAAGGACAAGATCCAGGAGACCTGACCCCATGATTCAAGATCAGAATGAATTGGCTTTTCATTTTGTATAGTATTATTTTTTTCTATTTACAATTCTTTCAAATTTTATTACATCAACATTAATCAAAATCTGTGCCATAGCAGGCCATCTGCAAAATGTGGGCAGTAAAGAGAGGAACAGGACACTTGATTAAGTTCAAGGCTAATCCCTTTTCTCTCATTGTTTAGATACAACTCATGTTTCTCCTCACCCTAAATCTTTATCATGACCCCAGTTCAATTCAGACCCTTCATAATTCTGTCCTATCCTTAGTGCTTTGTTGCAGTCTTGCAATTACATTTGACCCTGTTTTGATCTCTGCAGCCACCCTAATGGTTAAGCCAGTCTTGTTCATTCTGTTAAATGTGTGTACTCCAAGATTCTTACCTTTGGGACTGCAAATGTAAGCCTATGCAGCAAATAATTTGTTTCAGGAAGAATTTTCTAGCACTAAGAAACAATACCATGGAAACAACTATTTATTCCATCCATGAACAAGGTTTTAAGTACTTCCAAGAAATCTAAAACTGGCCTTCTCACTTAAAAGATAAAAAAACTCTACTACCATTTATGTTTAAAAACACTCATAAATCTGGTCACTGTCTGGTTCCTCTTCAGAAAAAGATTTAAATATTCAACTGCTACCTGAACATCTCTACCTAGAAAGATGTCCTACACACATATCGAACTCAAATGGTAAACTGAACTCATGCTTTCCCTTATTTCAAATCAGCCCCAGTCCTTTCTTGTATTAAAGATCTCAGTTACTGATGTATCATTTATTCTATCACCAAACCTACAATCTGGGAGGTAGAATCTTTCTAGGTATCCTTTTCCCTCACGCCTCACATTATGTTACGTTTTATTTATTTGTCCTCCCTAACATACTTCAAATCAGTCTTCTACTCTTCATTTCCACTTCGTTTACTTTAGTTCAGAAATGCATCACCTTTCACTTACATCTTTGTCAGTTTTCACTCCCTTTCATTTACCCTCCACATTGTCACCACATAATCTTACTAAAATCTAAACCAGGCTATATCCTTGCCATCTTAAAGTCATCTGGTAGCTTGACAATGCTAAGATAAGTAGCCTACGGTTTTTATACTGTGTACACTGTAAGTCAAAAATAAAAAGAACAAGCACTCTCAGAATATGTCTATTATTTACTTATAAGTTATATATCTCTGTATTACAAATAATGCATACATTAGAAACCATGCACACAAAATAAATAAGACGAGATAAAAATAAACATAAATAGGTGGTCTCAATATTCCCCCATTATGCCAGTGGCTTCTCTTGAGCATCTGTGAGGCTGGCTCACTCCACTTTGGAGTCCATTGTTTTAGCGGATAAAATAGAAACTCTTTCCTATTCATTCTTTTGTGTCATTTTGTACCTGTTCTTCATTCCAGCTTATCATGGTGACTTGTGATTTACAGTTCATGTGTGATGAGATGTGTGTAGAAGAAGGATTAGGTTTAAGGTTGGAGTTAGACTGAGCCTCTGTGCAGGATAGAGTGCTTTTTTCCTTTTGTCAAGAGCATCCATTGCTTAGAGTAAATAAATTAATAAATTAATGTAATTAAATACATAAGTTAATATATGAACTTAGATTAAGCTATAAATGTTAAATGTGTTTGATTGAATTGGTTGTGGTCTGTTTTTCTACTTTAAGTACAACGTACTCTATAATAATATTGTTTTAAAAAATGGGGAGGGGGGCTTCCCTGGTGGCGCAGTGGTTGGGAGTCCGCCTGGTGATGCAGGGGACACGGGTTCGTGCCCTGGTCTGGGAAGATCCCACATGCCACGGAGCGGCTGGGCCTGTGAGCCATGGCCGCTGAGCCTGCGTGTCTGGAGCCTGTGCTCCGCAACGGGAGAGGCCACAACAGTGAGAGGCCCGTGTACTGCAAAAAAAAAAAAAAATGGGGAGGGGAACTATGCTCACAAGGATAAACAACTGCCTAGTGTTTTCAAGATATTTACTATTTAAAAAAAATTCCTAATTATAAATGAAACCTCTCTATTTAGTTGTCAAGCACTGTTTAATCTGGAATCCAAAATATTTTGTATATAGGCAATTCATACAACTGTGTGTACTCAGAAAAAAATAAAACTGAGTTTCTTAATAATCCTTCTATGGTCTGGATTCTGGTTGTCCCCAGAGTATTGTGTTTTCACTTGTTTATGCTCTTAAGTTTCTACAAAATAGAGGCTGACAGGAATTATCATATTTTGAGAAAGATTACTGTTATGTTTTCAACTGTCTAAATCTCTTCAGTTAGAGAGACTGAAGGAACTGAAAGCACGTTTTCATGGTTTACTTCAGTCACATTTCTGTCATCTCAATGCCTACTGTTTAACTGTCTTTGTGGAGGATGCACAAGAGCCTTCAACCCTGTTTCAGCACTGACTCCCTAGGAAGGATGTGGGAAGCTATGCGGTTTGCAAATTGACACTTGCTCCACAGTTTCAGAAAGTGGCCTCCTGAGGCGAGTTACAAAAAGTTCTCAAGATGGAGGTAGACTTTAGCATCCTGCATTTATCACCACGTATTTTTAAAAACTGGCTTTAGACAGAAAAAACGTGTTCATCGAGCACCAAAAGGGGGTAAACTTAGAAAAAGAAAACCCACTTACATAAAACTTAATGAATTGCTTTAATTTTTGTGAAAACAAGCAAAAATTGAGGCCAGATATGAACTAGTGATACAATTTTTCATCTTGCTCAAAGCAGCTACCACTGTCTTTTTGGCCAGATTTCTACAACGAAAACTCATTAGCCTTAGGTATAGTCTCAGAATCCAAGGAGACTTTGCCATTGAAAATCACATCACCGGTTTCCACCAGCTAACTTTCTGAGTGTGCCATCCAGACTCTTTTGTCAGTGTTAGTTAATACTCTGAGACTTCCTACATGAATGGAAATCACTACTCACTATAGCAGGGAGATTTTTTTTTCCTTCCAAAGTGCTTTAAAAGCATTCTCTAATCCTTGCAGCTATAAACAAATTTTATTCCCCTGAAGTCTGTAGTAGAGTTTGACATTTGTTTAAACATCATCTTTCTCACTGGACCTAGAGTGGATTTGATAGTCAGCATATGAAAGAGACAAAAAAGACAGAAAGGGGGTTTAGGGTCACAAAAAGAGAGAAGAAATAGAGCATATCCAATGAAGTGGGAAGTGTATTATTGAGAAGCTACTGTGCGTAACGCGTTGATCCAGACATAGATGCCCGATGCAACTGTGAATGTGACCAGGACCAAACCAAGATGGAAGACTTTTTGAACCACCATTTATATACTTAGATATTGGAAGTAAAGGATATTATGAGAATTTGTATGTTGTAGGTAGTCTTGTTCATATTCAAGTATGGAAGGACATAATGGAGGAGGTGGTATTTGAAAAGGGTCTGAAGGCTGGGTAAACAGAATTGGAAGCACAGAAGGCAGTCTTGACAGAAAGGCAGACTTGAGCCCGGGCATGGAGGAGGATTTGGGAAAGCATGTCCTGGCAATCAGTGCATGGAGCTGGTTGCCTGGAGGTGTAAAAGTGCTTGGGGTGTGAAGTGGAGGTGAGGCAGCAAAGGCGTGTCTGACTAAATTAGAGGAGACTCTTTATTCTAGCAAGAGGAGGGAGGACACAATTCAGTAGGTGGTGAGAGTCCTTGAAAGTGTTTTAGCAGAGGAGTGGCATGATGAGATGTCTGCATTGCTAACAGCGTTCTGCTAAAAGCGGAATTTTACAGCTGTGTTGAGAAATGTTGAGGCTTCATGTTAATGTAAAATGTATCCTTCCTAAGGGTTGTAAAAACAATTCTGACTGAGGTGTAATACAAATGAATCCCACTCTGCCCCAGAGCCATGAAGAAGACCCATTAAGGGGCTTCATTCAAGACCCTCTGTTAATGATGAGGGAGATGGTGTGGCTTTTGCTCTACCTGAAAGTTTTTTACAATGACTGATATTGCTGAGCCATCTAATTTAAACTTAACTTGGATTAATCTGGCCTAAGGGAGTTGCTGAAATATTTTAACTGACAAGGTGGGGATTAGAGAGTGATAGAAAAATCAGTCAGGTGTCTTGCCCGAGAGGCAGCCAAGGCTTCGAGCTGGTGAAGAAAGAAGCATCAGTGATGGCTCTCAGAGTACCTTCCCGAGGGCTTCTTTTCCTTCCCATGGCCTCAACAGGAGGGTCACAGACTATCTAGCCTAGAGGATCTGATAGAGTCACTGCAGTAGGCAATGCATTGGTGCTCTGTGCGCTGACCATTTTGACCTCAAGTCAGCTTCCTAATGCCCTCCTCTTAGGATGTAGGCACCAGATAATTGGAATAAAATTTCCAAGCCTCTGCAATGCCTGCTCCACCTTGAGATCAGGGTAGATCTCAGATACGGCTATTGTGATATTTTTGAACTGCCCCCCATTTATTTACTTCCTGTGGCTTACATCCTTGACTGATCGAAATCACCTCTTCAGGCAACTCATTTCTGTGTTTACCCTTACGTTCTTGGCTTTTCTGGCCAAGAATTCTATAACTATTGATAAATGGAATATCGCCTGCCATATCAGTAAACAAAGGATGCCACAGTCATCAGCAATTTCAGCCCTCCAACGTGAGCCAGTGAGCCCTGAGGAAACTCAAGAAGGAAAGAATACCTGCCATCTAGCAACCATCAGACTGCAGCCACTCCCTATGGTGTGGGGATACTGAAAAAACTCAGAATGGGGATACTGGCCCCAGATAGCTGAGGTGCATCTCGAAAGAATGATTTCAGTGAGCCCAGACTCCTGCATCTTCCCATACACAGAAAAGGGCTAAATTCTTTAACTTGGGATATCTGGTTTTCTTTAACAATAACCTTTTGACTTTCAGACTACCTGCCCTTTGTTGCAAAACTTCTGTATAACTTGGTTCCCCACCTCGCCTCCACAGAGCAGTTCTCTCAGGATTACTTGAAATGCTGCCTCCCAGGCATGAAGTCCTAAAAATTTCCGCTGAATAAAACATAACTCTCAACTTTTAGGTTGTGAATATTTTTTAAGTCGACACTATTCTAGTTCTAGTACTTTCCAATTAACCTTCTCTCTTCAGTAAGGGAATCCAGCTTCCCAGATCATGTCCTTCCCCAGTCAGAGAGATTTTGATTCGGTAAGTCAGGTGTGGGTCCAAGATTCTATACTTTTGAGAAATGTTTTACCTGGTCCTGATGCAGCCATTCACAGAATCACCACCTTAGATTCTAAATTGCATAAAGAAAGTATCAAGTATATTTTATTTATCACAATGTTCCAGTGCCTAACAAAGTGCTTCTTACAAAGAAGGGGCTTAATATATGTTTACTGATAGGATGAATGGATGGATGAATGGGTGAATGAATGAGTGGATGAATATTTGAATGAACACATGGGCTGCAGAGCTCTCTGCCTACCCCTGCTGCCTGATCTTATATATTAGGGATCTTGACCTGAGATTAATTAGAATTTCAGCCATATATGTGTATATCTAGTAAAAAGAATGGATAAACATTTAGCATGTGGTTTGCTTAGGATACTTTTTTCAGTGTGAGAAGAAAGTGACTGTCAGTTCTTCCCTAGAAACAAGAAACAGTGAAGGGCAGGGCATGACGATGCCAGGGCCTGTAGTCAGAAGGGTCTCAAAGAGAAGCTGAAGATGTTCTTTGCATGATGGGCATAAGCAGAAACTGAGGATGAGGAAAAAAATCCTGTTTTTTCTGCAGAAGTTAGAACAACCTCACCAGAGGAAGACTGCAGTGAATGTAGGGCTATTTCAGCATCATACGACTAAGGGTTGGAAATATCAGAGTTAAAAGCCTTGAAATGTACGTGAATGAGGTAAAAAAAGACAGAAATAGCAGTGGCAGTAATAAGATATTAAATGGCCAAGGAAAGCCATGAAAGGATACCAGAGAAGAATAAAATCATGTAAAATAACCCCCGAGAATCCTTAAGTCACTTCACTGGGAATTTTGTAGACTTGAGTTAATCAAAAGTGGGCCATGTTAGTGTAATGTGATTTACACATGTTGATATGTGACTTCATTAAGCACCCATAGCTGATGTAGCCTGGGAACAGTTGAGTTGCGTATACAGTCACCGGAGATGCAAAGCCCTCTCCCACCTCTCCAAACTTCTCTGGCTATTATCATTTCAATCTCCATTCTGTTTAGTTTAGGTAGTGGATGTGTGGAAAATCCTTAGGTAGGTTATATAGACTTACCAAAATCTTCATACATATTCCCTAAGTCCTCAAGATTTAGGGAGGGGCTGCCGTGCTATGTCAGGCTCCCCCCCAGCCAGTCTTTGGGGATGACTAACAAATCCTGCAATGAATCTGCTCATTTGTTCCTATGCTATCGACAGTTCTATGTAAACCACATGTTCTGTTCATCTCTTGGGTGGAAATCAGAATCCTGGCATCGTGAAGTTCTGAAGCATAAGTGCTGGGAACTTATGCTAACAAGTCTCATGCTGCAGTCTGTGTGGTTACTCCTCTGTCTCCATTCAGGATTTAGAGTATTCACATTGAGAGCGGTAGTAGTGTTACCTAGCACTGCTAGTGTTACATTAGTAATTAGCAACAGCTTGTTTGACTGCCCCCTCTTCACCCTCTTCTAGGGAAGCACACACCCAACACCTGAAGCTGAAAAGATAAAATGAGATGGACAGCAGTGTAATAGTCATGTATACTCACAGCCCAGGACACAAGGCCACGTGGGGCCACACACAGGGAGCTGCCTCTGGGGACAGAGTGAACAAGCAGAAGCTGAGGAGGCAGGCTTTTTAGCAACAAGAGGGCGACGTGGTCCCTGGTTCTCACAAGAGGATGTGATCGGTTAGCTTAGATAATTCTACAGGGTAGCAGAGAGCTACAGCATACTACTCAGGGGTAAGCGGCACTCTGCCTGGTCCTCTTGATAGGGAGAGTTGTTTGCTGGGGGATCTTTCCGTGGGAGTAGTATTGGGGATGGGGAGAGCAGATGGTGAGGTCATTTGAAGCCCTCCTGGTTCCAGATGGCAAGGCAGAATATAATATTGAATCTTTATTACAGTTGACACCAATTGAATGCTTACTGTGTACTTAATGCTGGTCTAAGTGCTTAAAATGGATTTCTAGTTTTCTCTCTACATTTTATTTCTATAATATCCCTATACCTATAAGAAAGTCCAGTGAATTTCCTGTTTCTTTAGCACCTGTGGAAATGGTTCTAAAGTTCCCATTGTGAGGGGTAGGGCTAGAATTTGAACACTATGTGTATGGCCTTCCAATAACATCATTAATGGCAGCAAGCTGGCTTGGCCTTTTAAATATAAATTTAACTGTAGAATCCTTGCGTTTTAGAGCTGTAATGGGCCTTAGAGATTTCAGGGTATCCTGGGAAAATGAATGACATAGTTCTTTTGAAGTGGAAAAATAGGACAAGATATAAGATAAAATAACTGTGGGCCATGATTGAACTAATGCTAATTATAGACAAGCGTTTTTTAAGGATCTGGGGAGCTTATTGATATTGAAATTGAATAGTAATGATATCACCAATATGAAAATGATATGAGTCATTAGAAAGACGTCCTACAATTGAGACGCTCCTACCTAATGTGCTTTAAGTCTAGATAACTCAAGCTTTGCTGACCTCACCAAACTGTGGATATGAATGCAATAATGTTAATATGAAGAGCCCATATTTAACCACCTCTTCCTACTTAGTCATGTGTGAAAACAACCCCTACCCCCAAATATTCATGCTGTTACTCAGGAGATGTCTCAAATATTCTCAGGAACAGAATTGCATTGTCAGGGTAGTTCACTGAGCATTCCTCCCAAATAGTTATTCAGCGGTTCTACCATATCCACCTGCCAGGGTCCACCACCTCTGTCAGATACCACAGTCATACCTTGTCAGCACTCGCCTTCTGCCTTCCACCAAGCAGTGCGATGATAATTCTGCAGTACCTAGTGTCCCTGAGCTGCCATACGGTGTGTGGCAATAGGGCAAGGAAACTCTTCTCTCTAAAGGAGATTCTACTCCTTTAGAATGATTTCAGAGTGGTGTTGATTCTTTAACTTTGTCACAGAGGGGCTCTACTCTTTTGTTTTGTTTTGTTTCTTGTTTCTTCCCGAGAGGGTGTCTACTCCTTTTATCAGATTTCTGACATTCTTGTTATAGGACCTCTTAACCATGCTATTTTTTAAAGAAAATTAAGCTACAATTTACATAGAGTGAAGCTGATGTTTTTGGTGCACAGTTCTATGAGTTCTGACAAATGCACACAGTTATGTAGCCACCACCATAATCAAGGTATAGAACTATGCCATCATCTTTAAAAAATTCCCTTTTGCTCCTTTATTGTCAACCCTTCACCTCACCTTCAGCCTCTGGCAGCTACTAATCTGTGTCTGGCCCCATATCTTGCCTTTTTGGGTGTGTCATATAAATATGTGCCCTGGTCTAAAGGAGCTTGCCACTGGAGAGTGCCTATATGCAGACAGATCAACTACCTGGCTGGTCTGTGAAAGAGATTGTTCAGGAATGAAAAGGGGGAAAAGGCACTTGACTTTCTGATATCTAAAATCCATTCCAGTCTAAGACAATGGTGTACCATTACTGGAAAGAATGCATAAAGTTAAACTTTGATAAAGTTAAACTTGCATTTGAATTCTCAATCTGCTACTTCCTACCTCAGCTTGTTTCCTGACTGTCACAAGGATAAAACTTAATGAACACAATTGTTAGAATTAAATGGGATAATGCATGTAATTTGTTAGCATGGTGTCCTGCACATATAAGGGTTTTTTTTGTTAAGTAGCTATTATTAAATGGAACCAGAATATTTATTAGTTGCTTTTTAGAGTTTATTAGTGCTTAGAGTAATAGAAGCAGAAATGGTCCATTGAATAATGCTTGGTGAAATGCAGCAGTTCAATTTTGACTTTTGTCTAAGAGAAGTGAGCTATTTTAAGTTTTCCTTTCCTTTTAGAAGCATATAAGGTAAAGCATAAAATTCCACTGGTTGTGCTTTGTGTCAGAGACTGCAGGAGCTCACACAGGTAACATCCCTAATATTTTCAGGGCCCCAGGTAGGAGTACGGGTGGAGGGCCACATACAACCCATCTCAATGTTTAACAATTATAAACTAAGCTGACAACCTGCTAAATAAAATAAATTCTAGCTTCCTACATTATCAAATACATCCATAACCAGATGAACTGCTAGGTCTGAGTTTGAATTTAGGATCCTTGAACTCCTCGGAGTTCCATGCTAGAACATAGCAGCATGAGAAAACCTGTGCCCAGGCCCCCATTCCTCTACCATGGCCCCCCTGTTTCCGGCCCACCTGAACTCCATCCTGTACCATGTGGGGCATCATGCACACCTGGTTTGACTATGTAAGTTCTGTCAGAAAGGGCCAGCCCTTGGCTACCCCTGAGACCTAAGGATATGCACATAGGAGGCACCATCGACCCTTGAGAAGATGAACCAAGGGAACAGCACCAAGCTGCCCCTGGAAATATATAATTACAAGGACATTTTATTTCAGAGAATTCTAGCATCCCAGGTGCCCTTGGACCTTGGCCTTGTAGTCTTATTTCCTGTAGGGAGTGGTGCAGCCAGAAGAAATACTGAGAGTATGTCTAAAATGCCCAGCCCAGAGCAGTTGCCTCTCTTGCTCAGGGTCTAAGAGCAATACTAGTCTTTAATCTTCCTGAGTGTGTGGGTAGATCACATATCCTAGCCTCCCGGTACTTAGGTACAGCTGTATAAGGGCATTATGAGCGAAGGAATGTGGGAGGAGGTGAAGCAGGCCATTTCTAGGTCTGGTCTTTAAAACTTTTCATGAGATCTTCCCATTTTCTCTCTTCATTCACCAGCTGGCCAGAGGCAGAGGATCCAGCAGAATTCTGGGGG